>NC_054536.1:82788274-83133274 GCF_017654505.1 Polyodon spathula | reverse complement strand
TGATTTGAAGTAAAGTTTGTGTTTCAGTTATTAATTGTATTTCCCCGTATTATTAATTTCATTAATTTCTTTTTTTTTTTTTTTTTTTTTTTTTTTGATTATGCTATCCATGAAATTGTGCGTCGGCAGTAATGTACTCCTGGACTTTTAAAAAACACGATGTTCTTGTGTAGATTTTTTAAAACTGAACAGCATTAAGAATGCATGGGGTATAATGTTTACACCAATGTACCACCATGTTTATACGACTTGTATACATTACAAAATAACACTAAACATTAAATACATGTACGTTGTATTGTGTGACAACACACATGTGTACACACACACGGATATAATTATATATCGTATATATATATATATATATATAGATATATATATATATATATATATATATATATATATATATTATATATATATATATCGATCCCAAGCCTAACTTTATTTAATTAATAAAGTATTTAATAAAATATGTATTAAGCTTACATACTGAAAAGACTTAAATCTGAAAACGAAGGTAGACAGCGTAGCTTAATTAAAACAATATTTGGTAATCGAGGATACATGCATTTTTTATTATTAAAAGGGCAAATAAAATTGTAGAAAAATAAACTTTGAATTAATCTACTAATTGAAATTTAAATAAGCAACATGCACAGATACACAACCTGCTTAAATCGCGTGATAGATCATCTGAAAAAGAATAACATCTTATTCGAGAGTACCAGGGAACCGGGGGTATGTTGTAATCGATGATACATGCATTTTTAATTATAAAGGCAAAAAAATTTAGAAAATAACTTTAATTAACACTAATGAAATTTAAACTAAGCACTGAAACAGTCAGGCTCGAGTTAATGCTGAGCAGTCGGTTGTTGCTCGTCTGCTTCCCAGTTTATCTATTTTGCTGGTGCCAGTCCCGAGCGGCCGCCCCTGGTTAATGTGAAGATAGTGGGTTCGGAGACAGAGAGGCGTCCGCCTCCCTTTCCTCGGAGTCATTCTTTAACAGTTAATGTCAAAGAAACACACAACATGGCAACAGACCTAATAGCACCTCATTACTCTTCAGCTCAACGGAGCTGGATGGACAGTGCCTACCTGGACTCACTGTCCTGTCCGTGCGATGACATTGGAGTGCATTACAATGCGAGAGCAATCTAAAAATTATGTCCAAAGTGATGCTTTCAAGTTTATCCACTGATCTAATATTATATACTATATATATATAATATATATATATATATATATATATATATCTATAATAATTACCTATAATATGCCGTCACCTATATGGCTGACCGTCTTCTGGCGATGACAGTGGATGCATTACAATTGTACCATTGCATCTGTGATATATATTATTCATACTATCTAATATATATAATATATATATAATATATATATATAATATATATATATATATAAAAATATATATATAATAGTAATAATAATAATAATAATAATAATAATATCATATAATAAAAATCGTCTTTGCACATTGTAAAGCATTGCCATTACGTTATTTGTGTAGATTTTTTTGTTATGTGCAGAATCTAATTCACCCTGCCCATAACTGTGCAATTCAATTAAAATCTACACACTGTGTCCAATAATGCGAATGAATCGGTGATCAATAATAGAAAACTGAAGGAACGATAACTTAAATTGAAGAGATGGAAAATGGGTTTTAAAGAGAAACAATCAATAAAGACCTATGATTTTATTCTTATCCTTGATAACATTTAAAATCCCTAAAAAATATAAGTAAAAGAAGATTGAACATTGTTTAAGAACGCTCCACAACAAAGGACAAACAGCTGACAGATAACGTTTTGTCCTCCCGAGACATTGGCACGCACGGTCGTGTCTCTGATGTTCCACATGTGACCTGCAGTTTACCCCAAAACACTGCAGCTCAATCATTGCTCATTATTCATTAGTTTCTTTATAGCCAAACTGCAAACAGTAAAACGCTATTTTATTCTCGCTGCTTTCAAGCGTTTTTTAAATCAGTAAATCTGTCATTCAAAAAGACTAGACTGCTGGTGGAATTGTAATCTAATTTAATTGACACTTCTGCGTTTATCCCACTGAGTGAATTAACACCAAGTTCAAAGCAAATATTTCTATAACACGTGGAACGTGCAGAGAGTTTGTATTTCATATGGGTTGGAGTTTTTAAGGGAGAATACAAGCCACTTAACTTAGGTAAACTAATTAGTTTCAGTAGCCTACACCAGATTTCAATTACGTGCTCAACATACAGTGCTTTGTCCTTGTAAAATTTATATTTTCCTTTCTGTCTGTCTTGTAAAAGTTGGCCAGGGTAACGTTAATGTATCATTTATGAAGACACAAATGAATGCACCTGCAAGGCACTGTCTAATGCGATGCTGTGATCGATTTATGTGGAATAGAAAACGAATCAGGTTTGTCTTTTGATCTCTGGTAAACAAATAAAGATTATTCTAACACGCATGTTGTCGTGATATAGTCGTAGGATACTAATTCGCGACAGTGAAACACAATAAGCATCTTTACATGACTTTTACTGTGTAATAAATTCCAAATATTGTATGACAATACATAAGGCCATTCAAAATACACTGAACAAAAATAGACGCAACATGTTAAGTGTTGGCCCCATGTTTCATGAGCTGAAATAAAAGATCACAGAAATTTTCCATATGCACAAAAAGCTTATTTCTCTCCAATTTTGTGCACAAATTTGTACACCCCTGTTAGTGAGCATTTCTCCTTTGCCAAGATAATCCATCCACCTGACAGGTGTGGTATATCAAGAAGCTGATTAAACAGCATGATCATTACACAGGTGCACCTTGTGCTGGGGACAATAAAAGGCCACTCTAAAATGTGTAGTTTTGTCACACAACACAATGCCACAGGTCTCAAGTTTTGAGGGAGTGTGCAATTGGCATGCTGACTGCAGGAATGTCCACCAGAGCTGTTGCCAGAGAATTGAATGTTCATTTCTCTACCATAAGCTGCCTCCAACGTCGTTTTAGAGAATTTAGCGGTATGTCCAACCGGCCTCACAACGGCAGACCATGTGTAACCATGCCAGCCCAGGACCTCCACATCCGGCTTCTTCACCTGCGGGATTGTATCAGACCAGCCACCCGGACAGCTGATGAAACTGTGGGTTTGCACAACTGAAGAATTTCTGCACAAACTGTCAGAAACCGTCTCTGGGAAACTCATCTGCGTGCTTGTCGTCCTCACCAGGGTCTTGATCTGACTGCAGTTTGGCGTCGTAACCGACTTCAGTGAGCAAATGCTCACCTTTGATGGCCACTGGCACGCTGGAGAAGTGTGCTCTTCATGGATGAATCCCAGTTTCAACTGTACCAGGCAGATGGCAGACAACGTGTATGGCGCCGTGTGGGCAAGCGGTTTGCTGATGTCAACATTGTGAACAGACTGCCCCATGGTGACGGTGGGGTTATGGTATGGGCAGGCATAAGCTACGGACAATGAACACAATTGCATTTTATCAATGGCAATTTGAATGCACAGAGATACTGTGATGAGATCCTGAGGCCCATTGTCCTGCCATTCATCTGCCGCCATCACCTCATGTTTCAGCATGATAATGCATGGCCCCATGTCGCAAGGATCTGTACACAATTCCTGGAAGCCGAAAATGTCCCAGTTCTTCCATGGCCTGCATACTCACCAGACATGTCACCCATTGAGCATGTTTGGGATGCTCTGGATGGACGTGTACCACAGCGTGTTCCAGTTCCAGCCAATATCCAGTAACTTCACACAGTCATTGAAGAGGAGTGGGACAACTTTCCACAGGCCACAATCAACAGCCTGACCAACTCTATGCGAAGGAGATGTATCGCGCTGCATGAGGCAAATGGTGGTCACACCAGATACTGCCTGGTTTTCTGATCCACGCTCCTACCTTTTTTTTTTTTAAGGTATCTGCGACCAACAGATGGATATCTGTATTCCCAGTCATGTGAAATCCATAGATTAGGACCTAATGAATTTATTTCAATTGACTGATTTCCTTATATGAACTGTAACTCAGTAAAATATTTGAAATTGTTGCATGTTGCGTTTATATTTTTGTTCAGTGTAGATGCAGTTAAGCCCAAACGAACATTAGAAATTATAGGATAATCACGCAGAAAAGGACATCGTGTGTGAACTGCACAAAGAATACATTGTAAAATGTTGGGTTTTTTTTTTTTTGCGTACATCCTCATACAATAGAATATGTTACAAAATGCTGCGGGTTTCAGTTTATTCTAAAATATTTAGGATTACAGTTTGGTAGTCACTACACTGATTGCGTCAGATTGTTTGTGGATTAATTGTAAAGTTTTATGTTACGTTTATCACCTATCGGATCATTTAAAAAGCGATATTTAAAATGAATGTAATGCCAACGTTGTTTGCAATATCGTGTGCCCTTTTATGGATTTTTTTTTTTTCCTGAAACATATTCAGCTATTACTATAAACAGTATATCTAGATCATATTTCTGTTTTGTGTTGCAGTTTTACAGATTCAGTGATACACCTGTTTTTTGTTAATAATGTGTTTATGGTCCCGTAAATACTTAACAGGGGCTTATATCCACACTGCAAAGTCATTCTAAATGTTTCCCTCTTCTCTCTGGTGTGCTAGTTTCTCAATATTTCTGATGTTGCAACTCTTAACTATAGGGTCTGATCAACTTTTCTCAATTAATCTTTCCCTAAATGATTAAACGCAATGAAATCGATGCTCGTCTAAAGTGAGTATTGCGTCTAGCACCCCCACAGAGTGTTTCTGTTTGTTCAAAGCACGTTGAATCCAATCAAAATAAGGGTTGCTGTTTCCATCCAGATCTGAGAGAGGCGCCTCCTCTCTCGTACATCACGACCCCACCAGCCCTTTCACATTCTATTCCTTCAAAAGCCAGCGACAAGTTACGTTGGAATAATTCAACCAGCAACTAATGGCATATCATCAATAGGTCAGACTTCATGATTTTTTTTACATTTCTTTTAATCTCTCCGAAACATCTGCTTTAATGTTCTAAAAATATCAGCAACTGAAAAAATTCATTCATTTCGGGGTATTGTTTTGTCACGGTTATCCTGCCTTTAACTCTTATCTTTTACGAGTCTTATCTATAGCAGTTATCTCATAGCAGCAAAGACATATTACATTTTGTTTCCTATCTAAATCGTCGTGTGTGTGTGTGTTTTTTTTTTTTTTTTGTAATTATGATGAAGCTTTCAAGCAGGGGAACTTAAAAGCTTTGGTCACCAGGAACTTCGTAATTACTTTGCTGAGTGTTGTATGTTATATACTGCTGTTGCTATGTGTGTGTGTGTGTGTGTGTGTGTGTGTGTGTAGGCTGTTTATTTTATTTTAATGTGCAAGTGGTTGTCAAAACGAAGCACGTTTGTTAAGCATGTGTAAAAAATGATTACATGTATAGTTAATGTACAAATCCAGTTGTCGCTATTTCAAAATGAAAGTGAGCAGTACCTTGAGAGGCACTAGAAAAACAGTGGTGTTGGCTGGCACTGATTTCTCCGAAAGGTATGTCAACTTAATTAAAATAAATAAATAAACTGCGTTCGAATAGCTTCCTTGGACAAGTTTAACCTCGAAACTATCGAAAAAAAATGCTTGCTCTTAAAGTTTAGATTTTCCTATTTTTTTTTTTTTAATTTTTTTTTTTTACAGATAGAGGAGTGAATATATATTTTTTCGAACTGTAACCCGTTTAGAATTACCCAATAGCAGCTGTGTGTGTTATGTGAACCTATATGGAGTACTTTAAATATCTGACATGTTTTATTACAGTTCAAATTTACTCCAAATACTAAAAAATATATATATATATATATAATATATATATATATATATATATATATATATATATATACACACACACACACACACACACACACACACACACACACACACACACACACACAAGTTTAAATATTTTAGTATTTGGAATAAATTAGAACGTGGAAACAGGTCTTCTATTTTTCAGATACGCTACTGCACAGGTTCGCTGACAAGTCGGTGTTCGTGTTAATTAACTTTAACTTCGACTCATTTTTTTTTCATTACTTTATTAAGAAAAACAAGAGTCAATTTGGATAGTCGTGTTCGCTTGAAGATAATCGAATGCTAGCTTCAATACACTGGAAACAACATTTATTTTGTTGGAAGTATCCAATTAAAAATGAAGTTATTTGATATGCAAATGTTCGCTTTCATAATGAAGACTATACTGCTAGTTGTCTGATCACATTATTATTCTTTGATGGAGGTGCCTTACAATTACCTCGCCTTTTTTTCTTTTTATTCTTTTGTCAAAAGATTTTTTCTTTGCTCTTATTTACAGGGGATATCCTCTCAGTTTTCATAAACCTCACTCTAGATCGGAACCTGGATGGACCTCAGTGAACCCAACTGGTCCACGGTTAAGCGGCTCTCATCTCGCAGCCCAGGGCCTTCGCCGGCTGAACAAAATTCCTTTAACAGTGACAGAAGAGACAGACCTGATTCTGCATCAGAAAAGCTTAGGTCACCATCGGCTACTAATCTTGACACTGAAGAAAACCAGCCAACAGAGGGCAGGTCACTACACTCCTACGTTCATTCTGGACATCACATCAGCCTACCGAGATCGGAGGACGTAACACTCTTCACGGATTTAGACCACGGCAACAAGCTTATTATTTCCAGTGGGAATTTCAAAGGGAGCTTAGTGGTTGACCCCAGCGACATGTACCAAACTTTAGCCATGGCTGCGGCCCAGGGGCCAGCAGGATACGACACGTCTGCCAGTAGCTTTATGCACTCCACAACAACTTCTCCAGTTTACGTACCGACAACCAGGGTTGGACCCATGATCTCCGGCATCACGTACCTGCAAGGGAGCGGGGCTTCACAGCCAGGCCACGCGGTCAGTAATCATTCTGTGTGGTCCCAACCTGCCTCAGAGAGCCCATCTTACAGCACCGGTAGCCCCCACGCCTCTAACCGTTTCCACTACTCTCCAAGTCCGCCAGTGAATAACGGAGCATCAAGGGATGGCAACTACAGTAACACGCTGAATGTCAACGGGAGAGACCAGTACAGTCCTCTGGCAAGACCTCTAAATGGATCTTACCCGAGCCCATATTCACCTTACGTGGGAGCGCAACTTACAACAGCCTGGCCAACAGGACCCTTTGACAACACTATGCTCCATACTTTACAAAACAGAGGGGCACCCATACCCATTCGAGCACCAAATGGAGGTAAGAAAACTCACATTGATAACCTTTTCAGTAAGCATATGTATTGTTACATCGCATCGCAAAAGAGTGATCAAGGCATATGTAATGTGGGCTATTGAAATGTTGGAAGTATGATCACCGTTTGATATTTGGTAACAACAAGTCATTTCTAATATCATTTACCTTTAAAATGAATTAGCAAAACTTTTATGAAAACGTTAATTACTTGGTTACACAAACATATTAGTTTTGATAGGCCAAGTTTCCGTTCAAATTACAGACGCGCTGTTTTGAGCAAGCGCACAACCCAATTGGTGTTTACTGAGAGAACTATGAGTTGCAAGATGGGGTAGTTTAATTGAGTTTAAAATAAAATCAATTTATTTTAAAACGCTAAAACTTGTTGTATTGTTCTGTGACTGCTGTTTCAGGCTGTACCTTGGGATACTCTTTACAATATGACTGCGCTTGGTTTCATTGCTTAGCACACATGTGAAATCCGGCATTACATATAAGACCTACAATTAATTATTAAAAAAAAAAAAAAAAAAAAAAAAAAAAAAACAGAAATCCTTTGTCATTTTCTAATATGTATTATAATCTTTCCCTATTAAAACTCACTTTCAAAAGCCAGATAGTGATAGCAGCAATTGATAGGACCTATATATTTATTGGACTATATAATAGAATTGAAAATTGTTAATGACACCTAATGAAATACGTTTAAGGTATGTGTTCCATCTGTTAGAATATGTACAAAGTATATTTGAACCAATGCATAAGAAAGTTTAAACAAACCCACAGGGATCTGAGAATGGTGATATTCTCAATAACACGACTTTGCATCACCTGCTACACGATTTATGTATTGTATACAGCAATATATATTCGTTTATGATTTACTAGCTGAAGTACTCGGTGTTGCCCGGGGAAACTCAGTATTTCAATATTTCATGCATGACAAATCAAGGAACGGTAGCCTTATGGTTTCCCGATCTTGTCGAACTCGGAACGCCTTCCCCTCCTCCTTTAAAAAAAAAAAAAAATTTGGTTTTGTGGGTTTCTTTGAGATAAATGGCTACTGTAGTGATCCAGCAATGCGGTTACTAAATAAAGTACCCCGAGGGTCAATGCAAAGTTTGATTGCACTGGCTATGCGGGTCTGAACGCATAAAGGGACAGACAGACAAACTTTCTTCTTTATATATTAAGATAACAAACAAAAAAAACTATTTTCTTCCCAGCTATGGATTTTCTGACATGTTTTATAACGTTTTGTTGCGTTTGCCGTCGCTTCAAAGCATGATCATATACAGTATTAGACTACTGTTAATACACCTTCGAGGCTTGGTTCAGTAGAAAGGCGATGACAATTACAATCTTATTTCAGACTAAATACATAGACCGTTGTTTTTTGTGATTGCATTGTTGTTCTTTTAGTTTTACACGCTATTTGTTTGTTATAAAGTAAAGCCACATGGACAAACGTTACATTAAAAAAAAAAAAACATTCTTTTTTATTGAATTCCAAAATGAAGGCCTAACGAGTGTTGTATTTAATTTAACAACATGAGTGCAATCAGTTAGCGTAGGATTAAAAGTATTTATGTATTCACTTTTAAGTTTCTAGGTACTTTCAGTTCGAATATTCAGTTCTAACCAACTATTTTACGAAATGACAACTATTGATTGAATTAGCTACTGTGTTTTAGTTGCGACCCTCATCTGTTTTATATTAAACACACACACACACACACACACACACACACGCGCGCGCGCGCGTCTGCTTTATTTAATTTAAAATAAGTTGATATATTTTGTAGGAACAGTTGAAATACTGTAGCCAAAAGGCTGCCCAGCCAAAAAAACATCGCAATCCTAACATAAAAGAACGCAAAATACGCTGATGCCGTATGTTATCTGACTTGTCACTAGGAAATCTGTTTTCATAAATGTGATTATTTTATTATTAGAGCTGTGCTTCCGATGGTATTCTCCAGTGGATTTTGTATGCAATGTTATTGTCATCGGATGCGGCTTAACATTTCATATTCACAGAAAAAGTAGTAGCTGATCTGATTGCAAAGACCGCACATAGGCCTAAAAAAAAAAAAAAAAAAAAAAAAAAAAAAAAAAAAAAATAATAATAATAATAATAATAATAATAATAATAATAATAATAATAATAATAATAGGTTTTCTCGACAGTTATAAGAATGCAGTGTCAAGCGATTTTGGTTTGTCTCCAAAGTATAGCGTGTAGACATACTTGGTTATGTCCTGTCACTTCAAAATATAAAAGGGTATATGTGTTACATTTAGTGAAAAAGAAAGCATGTATTTGACTAGAGCATATTTCGAAAATTTTCTAAAATGTGGTCTTTTTAATTATCAATTGACAACATTCTTTTTCTTGCTTCACAGATATACTGGATGATTTAGGTGAGAGCAGAGAATGCGTTAACTGTGGCTCCATATCTACGCCTCTGTGGAGACGAGATGGCACAGGGCACTATCTCTGTAACGCGTGTGGGCTGTACAGCAAGATGAACGGGCTAAGCAGACCGCTTATCAAACCACAAAAACGAATGGTAGGTACTAGTGGAATAATGTTTTCGTTAATATTTACATTTTCTAATAGTTTGTAAACTACACCAAACACCACTATTTAGCCTAGACGTAGCTTATTTTGAGCGACCAAAAAAAAAAAAAAAATACAACAAAAAAATACAAAAGAAAAAAAGAAATATCCTATATAAAACCGTAAAGAGCAGTAATTAAAAAAAACAAAAAACATTTGTTTTCCACTTGAACCTGATTCGAAGTTCAAACTGGCCCATAATTCACACACACACACACACTTAACAACCTACATTATGCAAATTTAATTCATTGTACTAATGATTTGAGTTTCGCCTTTGAAACAGTTGAATTCAAGCCGTCAACTTTAAATTTAAACTGAAAAAGGGTTTTAACAACTCTAATTGATCTTATGTAATCTAATTTGGTGTCTACTGTCTCTGTAAGTCACATTGGATAAAGGCGTCTGCTAAATAAAGAAAAAGTATGTTTTCACCGCGCTTTAAAAACAATGTCCAACAGGAAGTACCGAACAGGTGCGTCAGTCTTCAAACACACAGGCAAGGGCGCTGGAACTAGGGGTACTACGGTAGCACCCCCTGTCTTTGCATGGCTTCCATCATACACAGGGGTTACAGTTTTGTTCGATGGCTTTCAGCACCCCCAACTTTAAAAATTGTTCTAGTGCCACTGCACAGGTAACACGACACAGAACAGATCTGCACACTGATGGGAAAAAAGTGTTTGCACAGTATGCACATTGTGTTTTAGCTTGTCATTAATAAATACATCCTATTGTTTTTCAATGAATGTATCGCAATTACGCGTCCCCCCCCCCCCCCCCCCCCCCCCCCCGGTGTGCGGATCTGTTATGTGGCGTGTTGTCAGCGAAATAAACAAATAATAATACGGTCGTCAGTCTCGTCGCAGATGTAGCTTTTTGTTTTATTCTAAGGTGTGCACTTTAGTTTACCACACTCTCTGATAAACACGTACCAATATATACATTTTTCGCTAATTGTTTTCAGTCTTCATCGAGGCGGATCGGCCTGTCCTGTGCGAACTGCCACACCAGCACTACCACACTGTGGCGCAGGAATGCAGACGGGGAACCAGTGTGTAATGCTTGTGGACTCTACACCAAATTGCACGGGGTAAGAACCTACCTCTGCGGTACAAGGATACACAATTGACACAATTCAGTAAATGGCTGTTATTACATTTGCCGTTTTAGAATGTGTATCCAAATTGTATTATTCTGACATCATGTTGCTTACATGTAGGGTAACCCAGTTTTTAGTTAAAAAACATACTGGCTTAACTTTCCAGTTTGTTTACGCAGCATAATATGTTGCTGTTTAAAAAAAAAAAAAATCTCACTGTGTTTATGAATAATAATAATAATAATAATAATAATAATAATAATAATTTACATTTGTAGGTACCTAGGCCACTTGCAATGAAGAAAGAAGGAATCCAGACGCGGAAAAGAAAACCCAAGAGCCTTAATAAATCCAAGGCCCCCCTTGGTAATTATTGCAGTTTATAAGTTGTAATTATATTGTCAGACTAAAAGATGAATTGGTACTAACTTTCGTGACTATTTGCACAGGCAGCAGCAATCCCGTTCCCATGACTCCAACCTCCTCGTCTTCATCGAACTCAGAGGACTGTACGAAGACTGGATCTCCATCTGCACCAATGCCAGCATCAGGTGTAAGAGTTCTGTAGCAAAATTATGTGAATGATCTTAACACACACACACACACACACACACACACACACACACACACACATATATATGAGACAGCTGGATGTTTCAAGGAGTTACAAGCAATCCAGACTGTATTCAGCAACAACAATTGTAGGTTTATGTCTTTATGTAGACTATACTTCTGAATTCATACATGTACAGGCCTCATGCTGCAGTTTTCTGTTCATAAACTTTGCTTCGCATTATGGTAGAATGTCACATAACTAAAAAATCTGCAACTGTAATAAAACCTTTAAAATGAGTGTGGAAGACTATAAATCAGTAGAGGAGCAAGGAGGTCACAAGGGGAGAGAAATAAATCATGTCTCCTCTAATTGGGACACTTTTCTACTGAACCAAATTTGCTCATTCTTCTCCCAATGAAGTTTATATTGATGATTAAGAAGGGGGTTTCAAGTATCTCCTAATTAAAACCACGGTTTATTAAATCTGTTTTGTAGACTCATATAAGCCAGTTCATTGAGTAAGTGTACAGTAGGCTACAAATGACATTGATTAACTTTATAGTTTTCTTATGTACACCTAAACAGTTACTTAGAGATAAAAATACAAATAGTCAATATTCAAGGTAAAGGTTTTAGTTCTGCTATAGAGATATGGGTAGGGTCATATTAAAAACTCTATCTGGAGTATAAAACCAGATGTATGTCTATATTTAGTTAGAATTACAATAATGTATTCCACTGAGGAAAATGGATTTACTCATGCATGTAATAAAATGTTCATTCATTTGCATCAGACTTTTGAAAAATGTTATGGAAGACCTTATTCCCAAAGCCCACACTATATGTGCCAGCTTCCAGAAAGTATAGTTATAGTCCCTGGCATTTGGCAATTGGGATGTTTGTTTTAAGAGATTCCCAAAAAGGGACAAACATATTTTCAGACCAGTGCAGCCAGCATTTATTCACAGTCCATACAAATGATGCAGTGACAAAATCCACAAACTAGAGTCGTTTTAAAGAACAACATGGCAAGCTTATTTTCATAAGGTCTGGTAGAATTTTAGTTAAAAATAAATAAATAAATAAAAAAAAGACAGTTCTGTTGTCAGCAGAATTAACTGGACCATCTTGAGGAAACTTTAATTCCCATGCTGTTAAATACAGTTTTAAGTATGTTTTCATTTTGAACTATTCTCAATGTTTAAAAACATTTTTTAGCCTCTGTGGATGAGTGATTTACAGACATGTGAATAGAGATCAATGTTTGTTTTTTTTTTTTGTTTTTTTTAAACTATCCAAATGGTAGCATGTTGAACATTATCCTGCATTTTGACTTGCATGTCAGTTTGGAGAATTTCATTCTTTGAACAGGGATAGTAATAGCTCTATTAAAGTTATTTCATGAAAAAAAGAAATAGCAATACAAACTGGACGCTTATTAAGCAAACATCTGTTGTTGCCATTTGTAGATCAATTCCTCAGCAATGTCGGGCCAAGGAGATAGCACCAACACTGGAAGCGCTGCACTGAAGTATTCAGGTCAAGAGGGCCTCTACGCGGGAGTCAGTCTGACCTCCACTGCTGAAGTCACAGCCTCAGTCCGAGGGGAGACGTGGTGTGCTCTGGCATTAGCCTGATCCTCCCTGTAAATAAAGATTGATGCCAGATCCAGATGTTTCATAAGAGATCCAACAACGGTATCATCAAAGCAGAGACACTGCTGAAGCAAGGAGGCAGGATTTTACATGGGAGTGTTTTTCTTTTATTTTCCCATGGGCTTGAAGAGGTACGGGACTAAAAGAACCACCTTCTTCCCTGATACTTGTTCTCTGCAAGAATCGAAAAAACAAAGAACCGAAAAACAGAAAGACTCTAAAAACAGACTCGGCAGATGGGCGGAGGAAAAGTTCCAACTTTAAAGCGTGTTGCTTTTCCAGACTAAAAAAAAAAGAAAACTGTTTCTAAAGCCCAGTCACACTGCCTTTTAAAAATATTATTGTTATTGTTATTATTGTTATTATTTGATCTGCAATGGGTACTTTCAGAATGAGCTCCACATTCTCCATTGAAACCGCTGCAGCCATTGTATTTAACTACACATGTTGCTAAACGCTATTTGACCGGATGAGGTTAAATGGAATCGTCAGCTTTTCTTCCAATACAATCAAGAACACTATGGTACAATACATTGCATGGCTTTACTGGCAACTGGAAAATAAAACACTAAATGCAAAGCTATTAGCTCAATCAAAACTTCATTATCTGATTTTTATTTTATTTTTCAATAAATAAGGAAAACACACACACACACATACAAAATGTGCCAATAGTGCAAAACTTAATATTTTTAGTTTGATATGTGCTGCATTGTAATTTATGCATAACTAGTGATTATTGTTCTTTGGAGTACATTTAATTTATAATGAAGCCGCACATCATTGCTTTTACATTTTGTTTCTGAAAGTTCCTATTGCAGTCTGATTGAGATGTCATGGTTTTAAACAGGGTAGCAAACAGATAAGTCCTTGACTTCCAGATGTTCAGGCGCAATTTGTATTGCAGCAGTCAGTGTTAAATCAAATGTTTCAGATTTAACCATTTATTTTGCAATGAATGTAAAGAAATATTTTATGTTAATGGTACTTATCTAATTTAAAATTGTTTGCCAGGCATCATTAGCAGTTGATATTTTCAGTGGCTTAAAAGATGTCTCAATCTTAGTTTTAAAAAACAAATTCAATCCAATAATCTCTTTTTAGAATAAATTTCACTCAGGAAATTTTTACTGATGGATTTTTTATTTTTTTTGTAAAAGAACATTGCAGTAATATTTTCTGGAAAAGAATAGAGCTGAAACTTTACTACCTAAATGATACATATGTAAATACTCCAAGACTTATGTATCTTTCAAGTTTTATGATACAGTTTGTAAACTAGGTGTATGTATAGGTTGGTTAACATAACATTGTGTTTAGATGAGATGCCTTTGCCATATTGTTATTTGTTCAATAAAACTGATTTAAAAAGTTATGTAATTTCTTAAAAGAAGAGATGTTCTGTTCATAGTTAGTCGTTTCAGAAAGAGACTCGGGTACAGCAAATGTATTTCTATATATAAAATCTGCTTTTTTGGTTACCTTTTATACCAGTATAGCTTGTGCAAAAGGTCATTATCACACTTCCGTGTTCACCACTGTGCCAAATTGAATTAGAATAGAAAAAGTGTTTTGGGATAATGTCAGTTCATATAACAAACACATAATGGTGTTTCACTGCACTTGGACAGGAACCGAATTATACCTGTTACTGTATAATTACCCTCATTAGTGTGCATTAGACATGCAGTGCAGTGAGGTCATTCTGTGTGAAATCAACACATCAGGGTACAATAATTTGTGTCACCATCTCAAATTATGACAGAAAGGGTGTGTTGAATAAGGCCATATAAAAAGCAAAGCACATCGACTGACATACTCTATCAGCCATAATTTTTAAGATAAAGTGTAAGTCACAACACTTTGGCCAACCATTTATTATATTTATCAAATATTAAAGCAAAGACTCTTCAATAGCTGTTTACTTTGACACTGTATTAAGCGATGAAAAATTTATTTTCCTTTTGTGTTTTATCAATACAGCAGGTTCAGTGCAAGTGAAAATACTCTGAACATCCTAAAAGTTAAAGCCCAAGGACTACTGTATAGGTAAACTTTCAAATGATGTTGAATTCCCCTGGAATTAAACCAAATCTCAGAATATAAAAGGAATGTACTATTGATTGATATATTTATTTAATGATTTATTATGAAGCTTAAGTGACCATTAGTGTAACATATATTACCATTTTTAGAGAAGTATTTAATATTTGTTATACTTTTTGTTTTTTTAAACAAAATATGAAATTATTTTAACAAGTGGTATAAATGCATTTATTTATAGAAACTAGAATATAAATGCCATCCACCAGTTATATACACCATGTTGAAAGGTGGTGGAATAAATACAGTGCCCGAAAAGGGAGACTTACTCAAAACACTGGTATTCTAATTTTGTTTGAACAGGGTACTGAATTCGATCTTGTAAGACACGATACCACCACTGAACTTTGCATCAAAGTAAATCCCTAATTCAAAATGACATTCGTTTACTTAAGTCTCTGTGTGCGTTCCTCTCCAGCACAAGCAATATATCAACTAAGATCAACATGTTGAAATAAAAATACTGCACGCTGACCTACAGTTTATTTTATATAGTGGGTTCAATATAAAGGGTCAATACTAGCTGCATATATAACCTAAAATTAATAAGTTGTTGTTGCTCACGTTGAGAGTGGTTTATCACATACTCTTTGTAGTAACCTTCACTTATAGGCATCTTAATTGATTAAATATTAATTTATTAACCTCACTTTGGGCTGGATTAAATATATACTCAATTAAAATGACACATGGGTTACTCTTTAATAGTTAACTTTGCCAGGACACTAGAATGTGTTTCCTTTCATTAAAGCTTTGAAATAAAAGTATATATTTTAATGACAGTGAAGGGTGGTAATTTACAGTAAATGCATAGCAAGGTAAAGAAGAGTGACAGCACTGTGTAATATAGCATACGCAGGATGCATTGTGGGAAAAAAACAAAACACAACAACATGGTTAAAAGAAGTCTAGGAACAGCACTGTAAACAGTTGAGTTACTGTGCAAATTTACCACAGTGAACTTTAAGGAGTTTTTCACAGTGTACTGTATACACATACTAGTGAGTATGGGGCTTACTGAACTGTTATGGAAATGTAATTTACTCCCTTGTTAGGATTCACAGTGTAGAAAGGTACAGCAGTAAGAGTGCAAGAGGTTTTGTCACTGGGCAGAACTTGGGCTCCCAGACGGCAGGGAGCTGTTTATTCACATTGCTGTCAATATGGTGGAACTCAGACCTCTCTGACAGGAAGAGATTAAATCTCTGACTCATCGATTCTGGGTTTCAAAACAAATTAGTATACTATAAAAGTAATTTAAAAAAAACAACCTATAAGCCCTATTTTGAAGCAAGTGCTAAAGCGAGAGTACAATTAAAGTACAATTAAATGTTCTATTGGTATATGATTATATATATAAAACTGTATATATATTAAACTGTTTGGCTGTAATAATGTTTAAATAATGTTAGTTAAGGCCACTTTTAAAACCCCATCAATCAAGTTGGCAGTTCATTAAACTTTTTTTTCAACTGTTAAGAGAGGGTTAGAAGTTTATTTCCATTTTCAAAGCATTGTTTAATGTTTAGATTGTTTAATCACTTCAGCTCTTTAAAAAAACACAAAAAAAACCCACAGACGAGGACTCTGTGGATACCAACAACCCTCTATCACAGACCCCTATGCTAAATGATGTGTTTTTTGAGGTTGTGTTTCAAGCATTTAATCAAGGTTTTAGAAAAAAAAAAGAATGGGGCTAGATGTAACATAGTATTTCTGAGGGACCAGTCAGAATGTGCTTGTGCTTGTTACCGCCCCTAATGACAATAATCTGCCCTATGCAAGCAAAGTCTGATCAGTCAGTCAAGGAGCTTGCCCAATTATAAAGCTCCTCTCATCAATTTCTAGCTCCTTCCATAATTTGTTTTCACCATTGTATTTCTACATTAACATCAGACATTAAGAACACTACAGCATGCTCTTGTTGCATCAAATTCATTTAAATTAAAGAGAGGTTACATTATTTTGTGAGTGTTGAAAAATAATTGCACACTTCGTTTTTTTTATGATGCTTTCGGGAGCCCCAGCCTCCTGATAGTTGATCCACTGTAAGATGTGGGCTCACGTGACATGCACTACAGGGAGCAGGGTTCCATAGAACTGTCATAAAGACTATAGGGAAGAGGCTCTAGCAGCTGCTCAAGCAAGTTTTTTTTTTTCCTTTATTAATTTCTATTCTTTGTGCAGATATTTGATGAATCCAATTTAATTGAGTGATGTCTGTGTTATCTGCAACTGTACATTTTGCTTTCTGTGTGTCCTATCCTTGATGTATGAGGGGTCTGTGATTTTGACCTATTGTTTTTTATTATATGCAGGAAGCCATTCACAGACTAATACTGCCTTTTCCTCTGGTTTATACATTTAAGGCATTATAACTTAACACTTGTTTACAAAATAGGAGGTGAAAAAGTACTGATGCTCAACCTAATGGGCAGATAATAAGAGTTAACAAAATCAGTACAAATCGGCACTCATGTTCAACACAATGTAAATTCTCTGGGGGAATGAAAGCTAAGAAATGTTTGAAAGTGTTACTAACTTTGAGGGATTGATAATGCCACAGTGAATTGCTTAAACAATGACATAGTCCATATAACCTTCAAAACATTCCTCAGGATCTCCCCTATCAGACTAGCTTAGGTTATCTTTTATGTTCAGGGCATGACAAAAGTTAATTTTGTCTCCCAAACTTTATTATTTTATTAATATTTAAGCAGTAAGTAAAACCTAAGTTAACCCATCAAGGACTGAAAATTTGTGGTGGCTGAAAGACAAGCGATGGCTCAAGCTGCCTCTCTCATTCACCTCTATTGAAAAAAGAAAACTGGGAAAAGCAGGTGAGCACTCAGTTTAGGCAACTGTAACTACATTCTTATTAATAAAAGAATAATCTTGACTACTTTCAATCCTTTGTGATTTGTTTTCTAATAATTTCCCAACAGGACAAGCTGTCTAAAAGGAGTTTTACCAGGCAATTAATTTCACATTTCTCAGACAGGTGTGGCACAGGTAGCTAAAAGTTCAACAAAAAAGTGCCACTCTTACATGTGTTAGGTGAATGATTAATTTAAGCTGTGTACAATTGGAAGTCTGTCTGTTTTACAACGCTTATTTTTCGCAAGCATAAACAAGCCATACATTTTGCAGGGCAGAACAGAACGGTGGGTTGAGCAAAGGGCAGGTGTAATGTGTTTGCCACATTTTATTGCTAATAAATGTGAACTTTGATCATCCTGCATCTAACATTCAGTGGATGGGAAACTGTTTTGCTTAGTTGTCTGTTACGAGCTATGCACAGCAAAGTGTATTTTTGGAAACAGCAGAAATTTAGCACAGCAATAAAATTAGACAAACAAGATTTTTGGTCATTTCACATGGAGAGATGAATCTATGTGATTTGACTGCTTTTACACTGTTGGTAAATAAGCATTTTTGTATGACAAGGAGATGTGATGTGCTGAGAGAGGTGCTATGAGGCCTAGCGGTTTAATAAAACAACCTTCATGTTAATAATCATTGTTTATTAACATTTTAGTTAGGTACTTACATTACTGAATAATATTCATCTGAAGAAATGGGCCAAGGCAAGTAGGAATATAATTATTAGGTTGCAAACAAATGTGACAATTTTCTTAGCCTAGTATAAACAATTTATACATCGTCCTATAGCAAAAGTCGCTATTGTCAATATCTGATGTACACATAAATAGCTGTGAAATACTTAGTGAATTCATGAATTAGCTGAAGTAATGAATTATTGAGCTGTGAAATATTTAGGAAACACTGTATCAGTGGAATATCAAAATTCATCTCACAAAATTCCACTTTTTTAAATCAGTTAAGTGTCATTGAGGGTTTATTATGTTCTTATGTATACATTAAAGCAACATACTGTATACAGGATCATATATAAAGATAATGCTTGATAAGAATCTGTCATCTTATCATTTCTGATAAGGGAATAACAAAAATATCTAGTGCAATCAAAGCTCTCTGTGCATTTGCACTGAAGAACACAGCAGTGTGGCACATGAATTTCAGACTAAAAAGTCTGAACTACAAGAAATGCTTTTTGGGGGTTTGCATATTTGCAATTGGTATTGAAATGCACATAGGACCAACAGACTAAGTTGCATATAACAATCTCCATGAACATGAAAAGGTTCATATCAGGTTTACAGGCGTTTGTATGATGTCCAAACAAGGTTTCACATTTTTATCTCTTTTCCTCTGCCCAGTTTATAATAATATTGTGTGAATTTGATAATGTGCCTAATACAACAATTGGAACCTCCTGGGATTTCCTTTTTTGAAAAAACAGCAATTCATCTTGACACTTAATAGTCAGCCACCGCTCCTATGTGGTTTAGGAAAGACAAAGGAATTCCCTTGTAATAATTAAAATAATATGAGCCATTTTTTATGGGAATTTCATCACAGATGTGTGGGAAATCCCAGAAAAAATTTGGGAAGAGTATGAACACATTTTCTAAAGAAGCATGGGAAGTACATTGAACAGACAAAATAATGCCAGTAAATGTATTGCCATAACTGCCAGAGGTCTCACATTTTCCTATTGAAAAGATGCACACATATGGTGAAACATTTTTCAAAGCTATATTAGTGCTGCAAGTGTATTGATCGCTCCTTGTAGATATTTCAATGCTACACTTCCATGCCCCTGCAGTCTGCTTCCAGATGTCATATGCAATTATAGTTTACTGCAAAGGTGAGAAGAAATTTGAGTTCTTATGAAGAAAATAACTGGCAGAAATGTACAGTATAATGTTTTCCATATATATATATATATTGTCACAGAGACGGCCGAAGTGGGCGGTGTCAGAGCCAGGAAAAGTAATGAAATACACAAAACACAGGACGGATGAAATGAAGTGATGAAGACGCCTGTTGGCGCCGGTTTAATACAAAATAAAAGGTTTACACAAACACGAAAAACACAGGACACGGCACTCTACGCCAAAATAAATAGACAAACGAAAACAGACTAAACTTAACACAACGGTGCACGGACAGACACTGACAAACACGGTGAGCAGATACTTTGTTGTTATTATTACTACTTTACTTATTTCCTCCGTCTCCAATCCCGTTCTCCGCTCACCGAACACCCAACCGCCAGTATGTGACAACGTGCATCTATATATACTATTGTGCTGGGATTCAATTACCAATTAATTATTCACTTGAATCCCAGCACGTGAATTAATAAAGTGCAATTCCCCGTGCTCACATATTACTACATTTTACTTGCACGTGAAGTGCTGTGCAATCCTCGTGCCTAAATACACATATACATTTTTAAACACTCGTGTTACACACACCCGTTTATATCCCGTGTACCAATGTCTATACACCAACATTTAAACACACCACACGCAACACATAACAGATAACACATACACAGGGGCGGGCACTTTGTTACATATATATATATATATATATATATATATATATATATATATATATATATATATATATATATATATATATATATATATATATATATATGCAGTGCCTTGCAAAAGTATTCAGACCCTCTCACAGTTTTCACATTTTGTTGCTTTAAAGTTTGCAGTCATGACATGTTGAAGTAGGAATTAATATGTGTTATATACACAATCTACTCCACACATTCAAAGCAAAAACAAAAAGAAATAAGTAAATAGATAATTAATATGAACTAAAAAATGGAAAAGTCATGCTTGCACAAGTTTTCAAACCCTTTGCTATAGCAAACCAAAATTAATTCAGGTGTACAAAATGACCTTAACGAGCCACACAATTAATTGAATGGCCTCTGTCTGTGTTCAATATTTTTATTCAGAATAAAATATTCTGGGGTAGTCTCTCTGGGGTTCCTTGGTCAGGTAATGAATTGCAAGCAAAGACTCAACCATGAAGACCAAGGAGCTTTCAAAGCAAGTCAGGGATAAAGTCATTGAAAAGCACAGATCAGGAGAAGGGTACAAAAAAATATCGAAGTCTCTGAATATCCCTGTGAGCACAGTCTACTCAATTATCAAGAAACGAAAGGTGCATTGTACCACCCAGACACTGCCTAGATCAGACCATCTCTCCAAACTGCGAAGCTGGGCAAGGAGGAAACTGGTGATGGATGCCACTGTGAGGCCAACGACAACGTTGAAAGAGCTACAGAGTTCAATGGATGAGATGGAAGAAATGTGCATCAGTCAAGACCCAACACAGCACATCTCCCAGTCAACACCATCCCTACAGTCAAGCAAGGTGGTGGCAGCATCATGCTATGGGGATGCTTCTTTACATAGTTTACACAGAGAATTGTGAGGGTCTGGAATCAACTCCCCAGTAATGTTGTTGAAGCTGACACCCTGGGATCCTTCAAGAAGCTGCTTGATGAGATTTTGGGATCAATAAGCTACTAACAACCAAACGAGCAAGATGGGCCGAATCACTGACTCACTGTGTGACCCTGAGCAAGTCACTTGACCTCCTTCTGCTCCATCTTTGGGGTGAGATGTTGTTGTAAGTGACTCTGCAGCTGATGCATAGTTCACACATCCTAGTCTCGTCTCCTGTAAAGCGCTTTGTGATGGTGGTCCACTACGAAAGGCGCTATATATTTCCAAGTGACAAAATGCTAGAAAAATCTGCTTGTCCTTCTTAAAAATCAACTTGCCCCCTACCTGTCGCACCAAACACACACAAAAAAGTAGAATATAACTGGTAGGATTTTGATTTTATTTAACAGTGAACACAATCAATCAATTAGAGATTAAAAGGGGTGGATCTAACCTTGTAGCTTGACGGGTTCACAAAATTCTTCAAGACACACAGAAGGTTCCCTGTGAGCCCATCTCACGTTAACAAATGTATAACATACTTTAAGGAAATGTTACTTTCAGTGCAGTTTGGAAAACATTTGCTAGTAAATTTAAGTAACATACTAAGAATACAACTATAATAAACAATACCTGAGAGTTAGTTATTCAAATATAAAAATAGTTTCTGTGTTTTTTCCCCCCACTTTCTCTATAAGCTTAATCTAACTCCTGATGTACAGGTTTTTTTAGTTTGTTGCATCACAGATACAAATCATTTCCAACTATTACTGCTGCTTTGAGGAATTGTGATTTTTCTTGACGTTCTTTCAGTTTTGTAGCTGCTGCCCCAGATTTTTAAAGACTTGTGTATGACTAGTCAAGTTTCTCTTCATGTTGTACTGTTTTTTTTTTTTTTTTTTACTGTTTTTCTACCAAAATGGGCGCAATATTTTTAGTAGGCTCCATCAAATTCTGCAAAGACATTTTTTTATCTTTTGTTTATTTCTTTTATATACTTTTTTTAAAAACAGTATACATTTTACAGCTATTTTCTTCATCCAACACCTTGTCCCATGATGGCATACTGGAACACTGCTGCAGCAGCAAGGCTTCATACCCTGATGGCAACATTCTTTCCCTGCACTACTCTCACTGTAAAATAAAAAAAAGCTATCACGTATTAAGCAAATAGTAAAAATAAAATAATAAAATAACACTAAACATCCTGATATATGGAAAAAAAAAACAAAGAGTACATGCCTCAAGACGTTCACTGAACTCATATCGAAAACAACACTGAATAATTTTAAATGAATAATTTACAGTATCAAATATTATTATATGTATTATGCCTATTATTATCATAATATATGTTGTGTTTGTTGCTCCCTTAAACGAAACACGCGCAAGACCGTTTTGTTCTTTACTACTTTTTTTTTTTTTTTTTTTGCACCAGTTATGTTTAATAAAGCGCATCAGACAGCGAGGCAATCCACACAAAGGCGAACAGCGGGCACGAACCCGGGACACTAAAGCATAGTGCCGATACCGCTGCACAAAAGAGCTGGTTCCTTTGCAAGGAGCGTATATCGGGCTTATGTCTTTGTATGTGATTACGTCACCTATCAGCCCTGCTGCTGCCTTCCTCCGTGTATGCTACAGTATTATTTATTTAACATTTACAAACAATAGAATCTTTTCTACACACGGAGAGATTTGCGTGCAGTGTCTCTCAGTGATGGTAACACTTTTTAGATATATGTTATTTTATTGCTTAGCTCTGTACAACTATGGTAGATTTTTATTTATAAATCCAAGGGCATAGTCTTACGTCATCTGTGACGTCATCTACTTCGGTTCAAATTATTCATTTCTTAAAGGCCCACTGTTCCATTACACTGAACTTCGATCAAACTCAAGGCTAGCAAAAGTAAACAAACTAGAATACTAATAAAGAATGTATGAATGTTTCAACCATTTCAAATATATTAACTTTTAGTTGTTAACATTTGGTTACTGGTAAAGTACTTCAACAGGCCTACACAGAAATGTTACAATGTGGCACGCTTTCATAACAGTGACTGAACAATGCAGTACGATGCTGCAGACGTCATGGAAATGAGATAATTTGCCAGGTGTGTGTGTGTGTGTGTGTGTGTGTGTCTGTGTGTCTGTGTTTCTTTCAAACTCGCATCTGCATTTTTCAATATTTTACACAATAAAAATAAAAGCAGATAATTATAATAATAATTTATAAGTATTATTATTATTATATTATTATTATTATTATTATTAATAATAATAATAATAATAATAATAATAATAATAATAACAACAACATTTTTTATTATTATTACTAGTAGTAGTAGTTGTATGTAATAGCATTCACTGATATTCAAATGAAACAGAATACAATACATATTTTTATTTAATATTTTTCCTGCCTTGGTTGTTTTTGCATGTTACCGCCTTGTTTCTGCCCCCTCAAAAGGCCCCAGACACCGGCTGGGGATTGGTCATGTTGCTTTCGCGGTTCCTCCTACTCCTGCAAAACTTCTCTATGCCCCTTTCGCGGACTGGAAATGGCTAGTTTTGGTTTCGGGATAAAGAAAATGCGATATGGAAACTAGCGATATTATCATATAAACACTCTTTTGCAAGAGAAACCAGGGTTTGCTTTGGTCTGGCCCTTGGCTAGCCACACTAAAATTGAAAGAAAAAAAATAATCATAACATTTTTTGTGCCAGGGAAAGTTGAAATGCTTCTAAACAGTAAACTTTCCTTTTTTTTTTTTTTTTTTTTTTTTTAAATTCCCACAAATACATTGACCACAAAGTGTTATAAATTACACAACCTGATTTTTTGTAATCTGCTAATGCTGTAATGTTTTGTGAGAATGAAGACAGACACTTTTAAGTATACCACTGGATATAACAAACTCTTTTGGCTCCTCTCTCTCAAGAACCACTCTTCTGCTGTTTTAACCGTTGCCACCTCAAGCTCTCTTCTTTGAATATCTAAAGCCTCTTTCGTACTGGCACTTATACTTGAGTCCAGACCCGGGTTCTGGTTACCTGGGTCACAATCCCGCGTAGTGTGAAAACACGTACCTGGGTCGTATCCGGGTTAACCCGGGTCACAGCAACCCACCTCAGGATGTGGATTAACATATTTTGACCCGGGTTGAGCGAGACAAAATGCTTGACAGCTGATGAAATAACAAACAGCCATGCCTGCGTGAAGTCTTCTTCTGCAAGGAAACAGAAACTTCTTCTGTTTAGCCATATTTGTATTAATTGAGACACAGGATGAGCCAGATTGCAGCAGGGATGAAGAAACATTTGCTCTAATTAATATTTGGGCCGATGGGTCAATCCGGAGAACCTCAC
Source organism: Polyodon spathula (assembly GCF_017654505.1). Classification (NCBI taxonomy): domain Eukaryota; kingdom Metazoa; phylum Chordata; class Actinopteri; order Acipenseriformes; family Polyodontidae; genus Polyodon; species Polyodon spathula. Next base: position 83,108,230 of record NC_054536.1, on the reverse strand, counting down.
ATGAAAGCGTCCATAACAAGCTGCTTCCGGGGTATTGCTACGAGCATTGTTTACTTGCACCCGCACCCAGGTCAACCCTGCTTTATCAAAAGCAGTGTGAAATTGCATAGCTGACCCGCATGACACCGGGTTCTGACCCAGTTAGGTTCCAACCCGGGTAGTGAATGCCAGTGTGAAAGGGGCTTAAGACTCTGGAGTGTTCGCCTACCCCGTGCTGCTCAGTACTCTCTTCGCATCAGCAGAAAGCAAAAAGTCCTCATAGTTAGGGCAGACTGCCTGGTCATTACAATACCTTAACTACTATGGGGTTTTTTTTGTTTTGTTTTTTTGTAACTTTATTAGATTGCTGTGTTTAAATGTCAGGCTCATGTATTAAGAAAGCAGTATCACTTATTTGCTTATTTACAAAAAATGTAAATAATACCTTAAGTTTAAAAGATTAGTCTGTGCCTTGCCAGAGGCTCTCTTGGCAGCCATTTCTGGGTTTCTTTGTAACCAATAGAAGATCAGCTTCTTCCACAGCTAGCCAATCAGAAGTGATAGGGGTGGGACGTAAACACTTTTTTACATGTTTGTGCTTTGGTGCTAGACTTCCGCAATTCAGTTTTCAGAAACTTGTGTGGTGCTCTACAAATATATTGGGAGTGTCTTTCTAGCAACAGAACCAACAAAGGACAAATAAATGCATAAAAACAACTTCTCTGATGGACAAAATATAATGGCAAAACTTGTTGTCCCTCACACAAATCTTGCTGTCCTGGGCGTTGGGCAATACGAATTGCACACACTGATTATAATATATATAATATATATATATATATATATATGATATATATATATATAATATATATATATAATATAGATATATATATATATATATATATATCACAGTGCCAGTGTCATTGTCTCTTGTACTTACTGTTAATATTATTCATGGACATCAGCTTATAGCTCATTAATTTACAAGCATGGCAGGGTATGTTTGTTGCTGACATACTTGGTTGAAATAAAACTTTGCCGTGAGCCATTATCATTAAAACGCTCTTTGGTAGCAATATATAGATTCATTTTTCAACGAGACACAACTGGTCTAAATTAAATCAAACTTTTTGGCCATGCCATAGGTGCCACAAATCTCGTTTAATCATTTTAGATTTACAGAAGTGGTTAGTATCGAATCAATAATAAATATCCTATTTTCACACTGACATCTTAACATTGCTGTATAACTGAATGACAATTAATGGCTTAATGGCAAAAGAAACAAGAATATAATTTATCATTTGGTTTATTTGCTCATTGATCAGCTCTATTCCTCGCTGCTTTGACATGTTAATGGATGTATTGCAGGTAATAGAAATGTAATAAATGAAGTCATGTGTAAAAATACAATACCAGAGAAAAATGCCGATCAGTGCTGTTTAAGTACATCTAACTGAAAGTGTCATCATATCCATGTGCACTCAACACAGCACTATCAGCATGCATGCAATCAAACTTCACCCTAATTCGGGCATTTACCCAAGACTTAAACACGTGACATACTAAGTAAAAAAAGCATTTATACTTGTAATGTTTCTCACACCAAATCACATAGATATATTGGGCAGGTTTAAAAAAAAAAAAAAAAAAAACAGTGTTAATGTATCAAACTCATGCTATAGTAATGAGAGCTTTAGTAGCAAGTAATGACTCATGAGTATAGCAGCAGTTTTTAAGTATTCTGTAAATATTTCATCTAATAGTTAAAAAATTCAATGTGGGGCTGTCAGGTCTTGTTTTCCAAAAATATCGGCACGGGCATACACAAACCAATGGAATACCGTGTGTGTAGGTGTGTATGTATGTGTGTATGTGTGTGTGTGTGTGTAGGTGTGTATGTGTGTGTGTGTATGTATGTGTAAATGTGTGTATGGGCAGATATTACTATCAATGTGAGGGCAAAATTTAAGAAAATGTCCCCACAAAGATAGTAACTCCTGAAAAAATGACGTTGTGGGGATGTCCCTAATTTATAAAACACCTTTTTAAGAACTAAATATGCCTTCTAAAGAGACATTTAGTTTGTTGTCGACTTTCACCAGTATTTCATGTTAGATTTTGAAATGTCCGTTTTTCATTAAGTAGATGGAAAACTGCAAAGCGACATGTAATTGAATATGGTTTCATTCGACTTTATGAAGCAAAGTTTGTTAATTCTATAGGGTGATGCAAAACTTTGGGCAATAGCTGCACTCCCAAGGGATGCTTAGTGAGTCACTCACAAGTGGAGGAGAGGAGGGGGGCTTGTTGACAGAGTAAGAAATTGACAAAGGAAGAGAAATGCTTAAATAACTGAGTGGAGCCACAATGCCATCTGCTTTTATTTATTTAATTTTTTTTGCTAAGGAGACCGATTCATATAAGGCCTCAAAACAGCAAGTGACATAGTTTGTTGATCTCATCTGATAAAGGGGAATGAAGTGCAAAGAAAAAAATAAAGGAAACAATGATGAAGAAAATGAAACATCTCTGCAGACAGCAACAGGGTAGACAAAAGATTTATGTTAATCACACTCATCATCTCTCTGAGATGTTATTGCCATTAATGGAACTTTTCCTTGTTAACGGTATTGTTGCTGAGGTTTTCTAAATAAATGTGTGTGTCATTTTCACTGCTCCCTTATCACTAAATGCTACCCTGCTCATCATATCTCACTACCTATGCTAAAAGCCTAACCTGGATGCAGCTGAGTTATGGTTGGTATTGCATTTCCTGGCTTTTGTGGCTATTTTTTCAACTACGTTTTTTCTAATGAGTTTCCTGACTTGTAAATGGAAGTAATACTAGTATTTGTTATGTAAGCAATAACCTAAGACATGTTACCACAGGCCTTGGTGGGTTGTGAGGCACGAGGACCTGGACTGAGTACCTTCAACCACACAGAAGAGAGGTAAAATATGTCTTACAATACACCCTTCGTGGGTTATTGTGCTATTTAGATTGGTCTGTTTTTTTGTAAAAAGAAAACCTAAAACCATATGATGTTTTAATTTTTTTAATTGAATGTAACCTTCCACTATACAGTACTTTGACTGTATTGACTAAAACGTATTACTGCTGAATTAATTGTGAATTTTCAAATACAGACTTTTATTCTCTATTGTCTAATGTCAAAATAACATACTGAGAATAGAGCTCTTTGTATGTTTGCGTCTTGTATTTGTCGAGTAACATACTCCAGGCTCCACATTTGTACTGTAATATTCACTTGAGGTGTCTGTTTATTACAGTACAAACATGCTGTATGTTCTATAACAGCTGAAATAATGTTCCTAGTTACCATCATGTATGTAGAATGGCAATGAGAGAACACCAAACAGACCAGGTTGTGACACCAGCAGGATGGTGGACACAGAAACGAATATTGCATTTTAAGCTAAATGATAGTTCTTATTTGTTTATGAGGCAAAAAGTATTTTGGTGAACTTTGGAAGAGACCAGTAACTTCTTCTTTACCCCAATAATGCGACACATACTTTCTCATTCTTTGGCTACGCTTTGCTATACTTTATCATGCTACACATGGTTTTATTGTATTGCAGGACCAACTATCCAACTTGCCCAAAAATGTTGACAGTATTTTGACATATATATATATATATATATATATATATATATATATATATATATATATATATATATATATTTTTTTTTTTTTAATTGTTTTTTTTAAAGAGAGAAGCACCTATGACGTTATGCAAACAAAGGAATTGTCAGTTTCACTAGTTGCATTCTTTTGAAAATGTTATAATTGAGAGTAATTTAATAAGGAACATTGAAGGTTACGGCTTCTAAATATGCTGCAGATATTGACCGAGGGGGTAGGACAAGGTGTTGGTCTTTTTCTTACTAATGGATTGCAGAAACATATTTGATCAAGCAAACATCGCTGTCTTGTACAAAACATTAGACATATAAATCCCTTTGAATACTACAAAGATATTTCCCAGGGCTGAGAAAAAAGTATTTGCTTTCTCTTTGTTCTTAAATACTGGTACCAGGCTGCTGGTTAACAAACCACTGGCATTTAATTTGAATTAGTCACACCAAGTTACAGCGAAAGAAAAGGGAACACTTATTGTACACAAGGTAAACTTGTTTGCACAGTCAGAAATGTGTCAAGTGACAGCTTTTTGAAAAACAACCCTAAAGTGCACTTTTATTGGTATGCACACATCACTTGGGCTATTTAACTAAGAACTGCTGCATTTACAAAATATCCACTACAAAGTGTTACAGTGAGGTCACCTTGCCTTTCTTTTCCTTCATGACTCCAGAACATGAGCAAACACTGAAGAAAAGATATCAAAAAAGGTCATTTATGAAATCTACGGGACAGTCTCACTAACTATGGTGTAACTATGCTGCTTATAGACATACCTTAAATCTGGGGTCTCCAACCCTGGTCCTGGAGAGCCCCTATCCAGCTGGTTTTATAGGAGTCTTTACATCATCAATGGCTAAAGATCTGGAACACCTGTTAATCTTGACTAATTAAGTCAATATTTGGTGCAATTAAGTAACTGAGAGCTCGGTTTAAACGAAAACCAGAAAACCCAGTGGCTCTCCAGGACCAGGGTTTGTGGTAATTAAGGAGGGGCTATGCAAATACTACAGGTGATAATCAGAAAAAGAACAGTGCTATAAATTAAACGTGCAATGCAAAGGGTGCACTTTAACGCATTGGACCCATGAAACTATGTCAATGATACCAAATGGGTACTGGCCTACACCCTTTAGGTATTCCCTACTTGGAACACGCATTTCCAAAATTTAAGTATTGTATGGCAAATGATGGGCGAATGATTAAGTATTGTATGGCAAACAGTATGATGACATCGAAATTTGAATCTACAACCAAACAGAACACATCACTATTTAAATTACCTGCTCCTGGGGAACCTACACTTCTATCTGCAGTGCTTAACATAAACTGATTGTGTCATGTCAGCTCTTTACACAGGAATGTGTTACAAATATGTTGGTTAAAGAGAAGATATTCCAGGCGCATTCTGAGGAAACAGTTGTTAAGCTATTAGAGCTGTCTTGATATGAGCAGTTCTTAGTGAAGAATTTCTATAGATCCTCCTGGAGGCACAGATGCTCCCAGAGCAGTTTGTGTGGAAATGCTACCTCGGGAGTTTTAATGTTGCTGGTGCGCTTCTCACTGGATAAATTAACAACCTAAACCTGCAAACTACTGGAGTGCCTGTCAGTAATTGAGTAAGAACAGAACCCCCCCCCCCCCCCCACACACACACACACACACACACACACACACATGTCAGATCAGACCATATTAGTGCTGTCATAAACTGTTATTATTGCTGCTGTATTTTTCTCAGTCTGTCAATACAAAAAAAGTACTGTGAACCTTGTAGTGTAGGGAACAAGTATCATAAAGTAATGAGTTCAAATTCAGGGAACACATATCATAAAATAATTAAGCAATTGTGTCTGTCGACAAAGGCTCTGCCGTCTGGTAGTTGCCACGGTAGAACTTAAGTACCCTCTGAGCCAGAGGCAAGGGCACTAACAGAAGTCAAGGTCGGGTAGAGCCTTCATCGAAAGAGCACAATCGGTAATTGAAAAGACATTTTAAACAAACATTTAAAATCTGTATTTGCCTTGTTTGTCTATTGTTCTGCTGGTACCCTTTCAGTTGGGTATTTTACTTGTCATCGTTGTTTTTTTGGTTATGTGGACAGGGTCACAGCATTGAAATAAGTCTGGGTCTAAGCTGCCTGTTGTTGTTGAAACATGACAGACAGTTTACAGAGGATATTCTGAACCTCAAGAGATAGTTGAATTGAAAGTGGACATTAACAGGGTTACAAATCTATAAAGTGAAAATAAAAAATACATAAAAGCGGATTGCTTTGAAACTCAGCTGATGCTCTGACATAGCCTGCTAGAGCTGGAAGCTGATTGGCCGACAGTACTACAATGTTTTCTAATACGGGTTAGAACCAGTGGAATAAGATTATTCTCTTGAAACATACATTTTGTTGTTCATAATGATTGCTCCTTTCATAGGTCCATTTACAAGTCAATCCAACTTCCAATAAAAAATTCTTAATGTTACAGAAAGGGTGTTTTTTTAATTGATTTTATGACCTTCACTTCAGAGCTATATTTAAAGCAGGGGTTAATCATCAGGACCTGAAGTGACTTCCATAAGAAACATTACATCAGTGTTTATTTCTAGCCATTCCTTAGCAAGAATATTTAAAAGCAGTGACATTCCTCACTGACATCAAAGACCTATCAAGTGTGAAGCAGACCAGCCTAATGACTGGTATCACTAGTACGTATAGAAGAGTATATCTCTAAGTGGTCTGTAAACTGCTCGTAAGAAAATCTGCCCCCCTTAGGAGTTTGTAAAGCAATTCATAAAGGCCTTATCTTTCTGTAAAGATGTAAAGAATGTTGGTTATGACTGCTACCTCTAAGAAAGATTCATTGGAATGCTAAACACAGCATTCCTCTTAGCCAAAGTAATATATGGTGGTTAAGTGTAGAATCTGAAGGGCGAATTAAAAGGTATGTTTGAACCCTCCCTGAGGCAGCATGACTTGAGGAGATCTGGATCAAAACGTCCTTACTCTTATTCCTCACACCGCCCAAGTGTGGATACTTGACCAGTTCCTCACTGCAGGGCTAGGAGGTTCTGGGTTTCTAGCTAGGTTCTATATATAGAGATCCATGCCCTGTCCTTGGGTGAGGGTTCATGGATGGGTTTAGGTTTAAGTTGAGGGTTATATGTTAAGGTGCAATCAACTTCATTTGTGTAAAACTTCTTATTATATATACAGTTTGCAAGTGGGCAATGTCATAGTCTACAAGAATGATTTTTGTTTTGAAGATTGTAAGTGGATATTGACATGAGCAGTGTGATTTGCAATATACAAAGTTTACAGTACAGTGAAACTATAAAGAACCGGACCTACCGTACCGTGGAGGATCCTTAGAGGAGGCAAGGGAGGTGCCTCAAAATTTCAAACTGAAAAAAAAAGATATAATATGATATGATATCGTTCGATATCGATAACAATTTCCACAGCGCAATATCTTGGAATTAAAAAACAATTAACGTAGGCTCGCAGAGACATACTTTTTATTGTCAATACTGCTAAAAATACAAACGTGGTATAATATAGTGGTTAAAGTGGGGAGGCATGTGTTAATTAATACATTGGCGGTATGCCAAAAAAATAATATAAAGTCTTACTATTGATGCAAAAGGCGGATCTTGTTTTCCATCAGCAGGACTACCTGAATCAACTTAGTTGACAATTCGAGTTCTCATGGGTTGATTGACAGGAATTCCATCCACTCACTTACAAATAATCATCTGAGACTGACAGTCGCTTTGGCCTATCAGAGGTTTTGGTGATTTGTTCTGTTCTGGTGCAAGTAAAATTCATCTCGCTTTTAGCAGTAAACGCTGAGCTGAGAAATGCTACAAACTGGCGTGTGAACTAGTGTGATGTGGTTTAATGAAATTAGATCAAATTGACTATGGAACATGGCTGCATTGTAAAGAAATGTGCACGGATTAGCCTGCTGCATTATAACAGAGAATATCGTGTTCATAAAGACAAGTGAATATGTAAGTGAAAAAAACAAAACAAAAACAACTTCAGGTATTTTCATATTACTGTGGTGTTTGTAAAGCTGTTCTGGAAAAAATCTATCAAATCCTTTTTCAATCACACCATGTTAACTGTCCCCAGCATTAAATCCAGTTAACTAAAATGCTGCAGTACAAAAGCCTAGTTAGTTGTAGAGTATGCACGTGCACACGGAGAGAGAACAGGGCAGCTTTTTAACTGTCAAATTATGCTTAATTATTGTTTCTGGGTTTTGCTTGCGGATACGGAATTGGATAAGTTGTTTACCTGGTTTTGATCACTTTGATAAATATCTGCGTGTTGTTTCTTGGTATTTTTGTTTTTACACGCGTGTAGGGGCTTTGTTGATTCGTACAAAGCGGGCCTGTATTTCAACTTTGCGACCCCCGCACCGCTCCGCCCCGCCCCGCTTAACCATATTATTCTTCAATAGCCATAAATCAAGAAAAACAACAAATTCACAACCTATGTACCCTCTCGCGTATGCTCTACTCCGGTTTCTTCGCTTGTTTCCTCTCCTGGCCAATCCCTTACTGGAAACTATATCCTGTTTTCAAAAAACTAATTAAGAAAATGGATCGTCTTTTTTAAAGAGATACACACCTAAAATCAAACAACACACACACAAAACATAATTGCCTTACCAGACATACTGCTGTTCAAATTAAAAACAGCAGGTGGAACATTTATGGTTCCACATTATGTGGTACTCGCCTATGGCAAGCCGTTTTAACATTTAATCCTCAATTGCTGAAATCAGCAATTTTAATACTGACAACAGTAATGTATTTCTGATATCAGCAATTCTATTTTTGATATCAACAATTCTCAATGTTATTTTTTAATATCAAAAATAGAATTGCTGATATCAAAAACAGTACCCTTTATTTTGATATAAACAATTGTATTTCCGCTATCAACAATTCTATTTTTGATATCAAGAATGACATTTTTAATATCAAGAATGGCATTTCAGATATCAAGAATAGCATTTTTGATATCAACAATTCTATTTCCGATATCAAAAATGCATGCTAATGAACATCCGGATTCTATTTTGGACTTCAAAAACACATACTAATAAGATGGAGACTTCTGGTGGACACATTTATAAGCACATTGTCCTGGGTATGCCAAGAATGCAATGGCCGATAGTGTTGATAATGTTTCTGCTGTATTAAGGCACATTTTTTCATCTTCAGAATGGGCCAGAACGGACATATCTAACAATAATGAAGCATCTTAGTGACTTTAACACGCAGGTCTTTTCAAAGATGAAGAAAAAGAGATCTAACAATTTATTGTATGGTCATAACACATTGTATAACCTATATATTAAAACTTTCTTCATTCAGCATGTTTTAGCTGAACATTACTACTTCTGTCTTAAATATCTGAAACTATATAAGCCTTGCAAGTTCCAGTCCTGCCTGGAAGTGCATTTTCTATGAATTGTTCGTAAAACATTGTCCATATCATGAGAATTCTCAGACATTTTGCCAAACACAAAACAGGCATACAATTCATGCAATTCATCAAATAATTAGTAAGCATTTCTGATATCAAGAATTCAAACCGGACGCTCATTAGTCAAGACTATAGTTATGGAGCATTTGCCATGTAGTCCGCACCGAAACTCAGGCATGGATATGGCGCCACAACCCCGACAACCTGAAAGACTCCTTGGTCTCCGCCAAGTCTGGCCTACTCACCGCTCCAGCGCAACAGAGCAGTCGAGCACCACCTCCTCTCTCCGCTCCACCATCACCAGGACCGGGACCGAGACCTCCTAGATGCCGACCCCAATGGGCAACCTTACCTCCCCCTCATAGAGGCCAAGGTTGTACCCCAGCTGGGGTAGAGTTGCGACAAGCCGGGGTCTGGTGGGAGAATGCTCTCATGGTAACAAACACCAATCAAAGGGAGTTGGTATGCAGTGTGACAGAGAGGGCGAGGCTACTCCAGCCCCTCTCAATATACCGGACCAGTGGGCCTTGAGCACGGACTTAGTGTGGGGCCAAAGCAACAACCCCACACTGGTGCACATTCAGAACAGGCCACGTCTATTGAAGGTAAGGATATTGACACTTCATTATCAAGGGGCAATTGTTATATAGAGTAAATCTTGCCACAGGCACAGGACAGCCTGTAACACAGTTGATGGTTCCCCTGTCTTGTCGATTCAAGGTCATGAGGCTGGCGCTTGATATTCCTTTTGCGGGTCAGCTCAGAGCTGACAAAACAAGGGAACAGATATTGGCTCGATTTTATTGGGTAGGGCTTCATAAGGAAGTGTCGAAATATGTAGCCATATGCCCAGACTGCCAGAGAGTAGCGCCAGGTCGAGTGCGCCTCGCCCCATTGGTCCCACTGCCAATCATTTCCACCCCCTTTGAATGCATTGCAATGGACATAGTGGGCCCTTTGCTACCTTCTGATTCTGGGTATATGCATATATTAGTGGTGGTAGATTATGCAACACGACACCTGGAAGCAGTTCCATTGAAGTCCACTAGTGCAGCTGCAATAGCCAAAGAACTAGTGCAGATTATGGCTAGAGTAGGGATCCCCAAGGAAATCTTGACTGATCATGGAACTAACTTTCTGTCTAATATGTTATAGCAAGTTTAGAAAATCTTAAAAATACGTCCCATCAGGACATCTGTTTATCATCCACAGACAGATGGTTTGGTGGAGCATTTTAATCAGACCCTAAAGCAGATGCCGAGATGATTTGTGAACCAAGAGCAAAAACATTGGGCATCGCTTCTCCCCTACCTCCTTTTTGCAGTGAGAGAGGTTCTGCAGAGTTTGACAGGGTTCTCCCCCTTTGAGCTCTTGTACAGCAGACAGTCTTGTGGCATCCACAATCTGTTGAGAGAGGAGTGGGAAGAGGACAAAGGCTCATCCACAAATGTAGTGCAGCATGTGCTCATACTTAGAGATTGTCTGGATTTGGTTGGTCGTTTGGCCCAGGGCAATCTCAAATCGGCTTAGCACCAGCAGCAGCAGCATTACAATCAAAATGCAAGAATTCAAACCTTTTGACCAGGAGACAAAGTAATGCTGCCTCTTCCCTCGTCGGAATCCAAACTATGTGCTAAATTGCAGGGACCATATAAGGTGAATCGGGCAATACGAAAGGTGAATTATGAAAATAGACAACCCAATCACCGTAATGAAAGAGAAATTTACCATGTAAATTTATTAAAGCCCTGGCAGGAAAGGGAGGCCTTATTTATAGCCCCAGGCAAAGTAGAGGATGATTTAGACCCCGGGTTAGAGACCTCTAGCAGAAAAGACACTTTGATGGGGGAACAGTAACTTTCTGATCAGCAACGAGTGTAAGTTAATTGAGGAGTTAAATTATGTTTTTTCTAACGTGCCCGGTAGAACTAACCTTATTGGATATGCCATTGTCTCTCCCGCAGGTGTTACAGTGCGAGAGAGACCTTACTGGATCCCAGAAAGTCGACAAAGTCGAACTTGGGGTGATTGAGCCTTCAGGAGCGAGTGGTGCAGTCCAGTTGGGATAGTGGCCAAAAAGGATGGCACCAACCACTTCTGCGTTGATTTCCGTAAGGTAAATGCTATTGCCAAGTTCGATGCATACCCTGTGCCTTCTTGATAGACTGGGAACAGGTAAGTTCATCTGCACTCTGGACCTGACGAAGGGATACTGGCAGATCCCCTTAACCTGCAGTTCTAGAGAGAAAACCGCATTTTCAACACTAAAAGGGCTGTTACATTTCACAACCGTGCTGTTTGGGCTTCATGGTGCACCCGCTGCCTTTCAGAGTGTGATGGACCAGGTTTTACACCCTGTGACAGGCTGGCAGTAGTGGTGGTAACAACAGAACCAGGAAATGAAACACAGAGTGGTGAGTGAGTTGAGGTGAAGGCAGTGCTGCAGGGTAGAATGAAGACAGACAACGATTTGCAGATGCAAGGGTGTTTATTGATTTTCAATGTCCTGAGCCTGACGGTAAACAACTGTAAATAATAATGCTGGAATGATACAGCGGCGTGTATCACTCTGTATTTATAATCACAAAACACAGTTTACAGTGAGTGATTAGTGCCCGTGGTGCAGACAGTTCTCCGTGAGCAAAGGGAAAGTGCTGGTGTCTGGGTTTGATGCTGGCTGAATAGCGACAGCTCCGGATCATGTTAGTAGTCCAGAAATAACAAACAGGTTTACTTCCACAGACAAACAAACACAATACTTACGTTTTTCTTTATTTTACTCTCCTTCTCCACACCCGTTCTCCACTCACCAAACACACAACCCCGAGATGAGTGCTTTGTGCATCTATATATACAATTGTGCTGGGATTCATTTACCAATTAATTATTCATTTGAATCCCAACACATTAACTAATCTGTGCACTCCTGTGCTCACATAAATACACTTTTAGTTTGCATGTGAAGTGATTTGTGCCACCCTCGTGTCTAAATACAATTATTCATTTTTAAATCACTCGTGCTACACAGACGCATTTATATCCTAAGCAGCAATACCTATAAACCAACACTAACACAAACATGCAACATACAACACACAAATACACACAGGGGCGGTGCACGCTGCCACACACCCACACCGTGAATATGCAGCAGCGTATATTGGCGAGGGCATTTGGCTAAGATCACGGTTGTCCTTCAGTCTCTAAAGGTAGTCCAACTGACAACTAATTTGAGAAAATGTACATTTGCCGAAACAGAGACACAGTGTTTGGGACTTATAATGGGGAATGAAAGGGTGACACTCGTTGTCACCAAGGTCCAAGCTTTGGCGGACGCGGCAATCCCAAAAACCAAGACTCAGGTGAGGTCTCTACTGGAGTTAGCCGGTTATTACCAAAGATTCATCCCCAAGTATGCCACAGTGGTCAATCTTTAATTGACCTCACCAAATAGAGCATAACAAATTGCTCAGTAGAATGTCAGGGGGCGTTTGATACTGTTAGGTACAGCATGCGGGGAAAGACCACCAAAATGCATATTATATTTCCCGGGAGGGAGGAGTAATGGGAAAAGAAGATTTAGCCGAGTGTTCCTTCAGCTCCACTCTGAGCAGTGTAATATGTGATAGAGATCAAATGATTCTTGGTGTTGGATCTCCCTCCCGACCTGCGAGGCAGCTGCATAAAGGGAACAGAATACCCTGGACTAAATGGCACGACAGTTTATTCCCAGGGTTAGGTGAAAATTGGCCATCTAGATAGGGGGCAAAGCTACAGTATACGAACTCAGTGACCCGAACGGGAAATGGCGTGGCATCCGAAGATTGGAAGAGCAGATGTGCTCATTGACCAAGGGGTTATGGCTGACGTTATAAATCAATCAATCAATCAGTCTTTATTTTATATAGCGCCTTTCACAGTGGACCACCATCACAAAGCGCTTTACAAGATGCAGTAACAACAAGAAAATCCATAATACTTTAAATACAGAGAAATGCATAATACATGATATACAGGAAAAAAAGGTATAATACAAAAAGAGAACGTAGTGATGTGATCTGGTCCTTTGTGAGTGGTTACGTTAAATGACCAGAAGGAGAACCTGTGCTGTGAAATGTGAATGTTTTGTTTGTTTTTATTTGTCGTTAATAATACTGTTTGTAATTATTTGGACAGCTAACACGATCCGGAGCTGTCGCCAAAGGCCAGCACTAAACCTGGCTCAACAACACTGCATTTTTGTTGTCACTAAAGAACTGTATTCACCACGAGCACTAGAGCTCGCACTGTGGACTGGTGTTTGTGTTTGTGTATGTTATGTGTGAGTGAACTGAAACTGGACTGTTATTATTTCAAGGCAAACCGGCTGATTATAAATAAGCAATACACGCCTGCACATTACACAGCTGTGCTTTTACCAGATGATAGCTTTGGGTGTCACTAGTAAACCTGGAAACACTTAAAACCACGAAGAACGCATGCTTATAAACTGAGTATGAAAAATCAGTTAGGGATTGGAATGCAGTTTAGAGATTAGGTTTACAGCGTTAGATTTGTAGTTAGGGCTTGTGTTAGGTTTAGGGATCTTGCTGGATTATCTTCTGCTTCTCTGTGGTTCTTTCTTAAAATCAACTGATCTCTGAACTGATCTCTTAAAATCAGAGGGATTTGGCTTTAACAGGTCTTAATGATTATGACTGTTACTTATTTTCAAGAAAGAAAAACAAACAACTCGCACTCAAACACAGTAAATCCTGGCAATCAGTCATTTGACCTCTGATTAAAACTGTGCAGTTGCCATCTATTTTCCTTTTCTGTTTCATTCTCCTGTTCCTGTCCTTATGGAGTTAGATGGAGCCAAACCAATATGTAGGTTTCATTTGTGAGTTTAGGAATCTGAATCCTGGATATTCCTAAAATAACTGAAGAAAACATTAATCTAAAAACACTTTTTCATTTCCAGAGCACTGAACATCTTTCAGTTCTCACGACAAATTACAATGAAGGCATGAAAGTTGTATGTGAGCTTGTAGCAAAGTGGCTGGTAAGGGGAACAGGTGCAGCAGTGATGCAGTGCAGGAGTGATGAACAGATAACGGTAATTTAGTGAATAAGTGTTTATTGTGCCGTTTCCAGGTCTGGTGACCGTCAAATAATAAATTCGGCAGTACACAACAATGTGTAAAGTGCGGGGAGGGTGAATAACACAGTACAGTCCTGAACAGAAAACAAAGGCACAGTCACCAGTCCTGGGTGAATGCAAACATGCAGGTGCTCTGTGCCGTGATGCTCCGGATAGTGCTTTCGTGGCGACAGCTCCGGAAGTGTGCTTTAACTGCCTAGTAGTGTGACAAAGACAGACAACTACAGACAGACAGAAATAACACACAACACATATAACACTTTTCTTAATATTCTCTGAGAGCTCCTCTCTCAGTCGTTCTCTCCTAGCATTAACCCAAACGAAGGAAAATACCAGCATTACCCTGGCCCCTATATGTACTCCCGCATGACATCTAGGTAAATGATTGCAGCTGCCTTGTTACTTGCAGCTGCCCCTCGTTTACCTTTCAGGTCAATACGGTCTTACAACAGAGTCTCGCTTCTTTCCAGGCTTACCAACTTCCCAGTTCCAGAAACAAACTGCCAGGCTGGCCCTTCCAGATACTTCTCCCGTTCTTTAGCGCCCTCACAGGTCGGGAGGGAGAATTATCACCAGAACTCATTGTATTTCTGTCACATATCCCACCGCTCAGAGTGGAGCCGAAGGAGCACTCGGCTAAATCTACCTTTCCCATTACTCCCCCCTCCCGGGAAAAATAATCCGCATTTTGGTGGTCTTTCCCCGCACGGTGTACCATATGGTACATGAAGGGCTGCAATGCCAGATACCATGAGTTATCCGGGCATTGCTGTCCTTCATTGTGCTTAACCACGTGAGTGGGGCGTGGTCTGTGACCAGATCAAATGAGTGTCCCAGCAGGTGGTATCGTAAAGAGTGAGTAGCCCATTTAATGGCCAAACACTCTTTTTCGACTACGGAGTAGTTACGTTCCCGAGGTAACATCTTTTTGCTCAGGTACAAGATCGGGTGTTCTACTCCAGCTACTTTTTGGGACAAGACTGCACCCAAACCTACATCCGATGCATCAGTGTGGAGGATGAATCTCTTGGTGAAATCTGGAATAATAAGAGTGGGGGCCTGACAAAGTCTATGCTTAATAGTATCAAATGCCCCCTGACACTCAGCTGACCATTTAATTAAATTTGGAGCACTCTTTTTGGTGAGTTCAACTAACAGGTTAACTAGTGTGGTGTACTGCGGGGATGAAACGGCGGTAATAATCGGCTAAGCCCAGTAGTGACCTCACCTGAGCCTTGGTTTTGGGGATCGCTGCATCAACCAAAGCCTGGATTTTGGTGACCACAGGTCTCACCCTTTAAAAATCCCAAATATTGAGTCTCTGTTTTGGCAAACGCACATTTCCTCAAGTTAGCTGTCAGCCGGGCTGCCCTTAGAGACTGAAGAACGGCTGTAACCCTAGTCAAACGCTTTCGCCAGGTGGAGCTGTAAATCACCACGTCATCAATATACGCTGCTGCATATTCATGATGTGGGCATAAAACCTGGTCCATCAGTCTCTGAAAGGCAGCGGGTGTACCATGTAGTCCAAATGGCATGGTTTTAAAGTGGAACAGCCCTTCTGGTGTTGAAAATGCGGTTTTCTCACTGGAGCTGCGGGTTAAAGGGATTTGCCAGTATCCCTTCGTCAGGTCCAGAGTGGAAATAAACCTAGCTTTTCCCAGTCTGGCCAAAAGTTCGTCGACCCGAGGCATGGGATATGCATCGAACTTAGCAATAGCATTTACCTTTTTGAAGTCCACGCAGAAGTGGTTGGTGCCGTCTTTCTTGGCCACTATGACAATTGGACTGCACCACTCTCTCCTGGAAGGTTCAATCACCCCAAGCTCGAGCATATCCCGTACCTCTTTGCGAACGCCACTTCGTCGACTTTCCGGGATCCGGTACGGTCTCTCTCGCACTGTGACACCTGGTGGAGAGATAATGTCATATTCAACTAAGTTTGTTCTGCCGGGCACGTCAGAAAAAACATCGCTGAATTCCTCAATAAGCTTACGCAGCTCTCTTTGCTGATCCGGAACCAATTGTTCCTCCATTGAAATCGCTCTTGTGCTCGGGGTCTCTGGACAGGGGCCTAAATCATCCTCCATATTGCCTGGGGCTATAAATAAGACCTCCCTTGCCTGACAGGGCTTTAGCAAATTAACATGGTAAATTTCATGTTCATTCCGGCGATTGGGCTGTCTAATTTCATAATTTACTTTCTCTATAGCCCGAATCACCTCATACAGCCCCTGCCATTTAGCACACAGTTTTGACTGTGATGAGGGAAGTAGCAGCATTACCTTGTCCCCTGGTCGAAAGGTTCGAATCCGTGCATTTTTGTTGCAATGCTGCTGTTGTCGGTGCTGAGCCGATCTGAGGTTGTCTTGGGCCAAACGACCGACAAAATCCAGGCGATCTGTTAGTAGGAGCACATACTTCACTACATTTTTGGACGAGCATTTATGCTCCTCCCACCCCTCTCTCAGCAGGTCAAGAATGCCATGAGGCTGCCGGCCGTACAGGAGCTCAAAGGGGGAGAACCCCGTTGAACTCTGTGGCACTTCTCTCACCTCAAAAAGTAGGTAGGGAAGAAGCGATGCCCAATGTTTCTGTTCCTGTGTTATGAATAGCTTCAGCATCGACTTTAAGGTCTGATTAAAACGTTCCACCAGACCGTCCGATTGTGGAACGGACATATTTT
The DNA here is from genome assembly GCF_017654505.1 of Polyodon spathula. Classification (NCBI taxonomy): domain Eukaryota; kingdom Metazoa; phylum Chordata; class Actinopteri; order Acipenseriformes; family Polyodontidae; genus Polyodon; species Polyodon spathula. The sequence continues at coordinate 83,091,257 of NC_054536.1, read as the reverse complement.
CAATATTTTGTACACCTGCTGTAACGTATTGGACAAAAAATTGGTTCCGTGATCGGTCAAAATCTCCTTGGGGATCCCTACTCTAGCCATAATCTGCGCTAACTCTGTGACTATTGCAGCAGCACTAGTGGACCTCAATGGAACTGCCTCCAGGTATCACGTTGCATAATCCACCACCACTAATATATGCATATGCCCAGAGTCAGAAGGTAGCAAAGGGCCCACTATTGGCAGTGGGACCAAAGGGGCAGGGCGCACTCAACCCGGTGCTACTCGCTAGCAGTCTGGGCATGTGGCTACATATCTTGACACATCAGTATGAAGATCGAGCCAATATCCGTTCCCTCGTCTTCTCGGCTCCGAGGTGCCCCGCAAAAGGGATATCATGAGCCAGCCTCATGACCTCGGTCTGACAAGACAGGGGAACCAAAAATTGTGTTACAGGCTGTCCTGTGCCCGCGGCTAGGTTTACCCTATGCAGTTGCCCCTTGATACTGAAATGTGGATATACTAGCGCACCAGCGCCATCAACATCCTTACCTTCAATGGACCGGACCTGCCCCCAAGCATGCACCAGTGACTGATCGTTATGTTGGCCCCCTGTCACAAAGACGGCCGGAGTGGGTGGCATCAAACCAGAGCCAGGAAATAAACAAAGAGAGCGGTGGAGTTTGGTGGAGCTGAGCGAATGGTCTCGCTCAGCATTTAATAATTTATACAAGCAGAAAATAAAAGGTTGCAAAGACAAACAAGACACAGGACACAGCACATTCGCCAAAACAAAAAGTCAAATAAAACGGACTATACAGACAAAACACGGTGAGCTTCTTTTTAACGATTATTATTATTCTTATGATTATTTTTACCTCTGTCTCCAATCCCGTTCTCCACTCACCGAACACACAACCCCGACTATGTGAAAACATGCTGGTTTTATGCAGCTGTACCGAGACTCGACTGATCAATCATTCAGTTGGAGTCGCGGTACAACTGCACGTGAATTAATAAAGTGCAATTCCCCATGCTCACATATTATATTTTACTTGCACGTGAAGTGCTGTGCAATCCTCGTGCCTAAATACAAATATACATTTTAAACACTTGTGTTACACAGACCCGTTTATATCCCGTGTACAAATGACTATACACCAACATTTAACACACCACACGCAACATACAACAGAAAATATACACAGGGGCGGGCACTTCGTCACAGCCCCACACTATGTCTGTGCTTGAGTACCACAGGTCCGGTACATTGAGAGGGGCTGGAATAACCTCTGCTCTAGTCGGCCCAGTAACCTTGCTCTCTTGGTCACATTGTGTTCCTACTCCCTTCGACTGGCGTTTGTTACCATTGCAACACTCTCCCACCAGACCCCAGCCTTGTCTCAAAGAAGCTCCCTTCCATTTCGCGGTCCGTCTCTCCTTATTTGTTTTTCTAGGACGGAAAAGAGGGGAAAACATTTCAGTATGAAAAGGAAACACATCACCAATCTGTTCCTTTTTTTTTCTGCCACGTTTACACGTGTGGCTGAGACTGCCATTATTTGCATCAATTGTTTGAATTTTGGCCAGTCTCGGCCCAGAATAACTGGGTGTGGCAACCTTTCCACCACCCCTACTACGAGATGACGTTTTATCGGTCCTACCGGTAAATATACTTTTAGTGTGGGGTATGCCGCCGTGTCTCCATGGATACAGGAGATGGCCACCTGACCTTGTGGCCGCCACGACACACCGCCCAAGAGAGCTGTCCTCATCAAAGTTTGCTCACATCCTGTGTCCAGTAACAAGCAGGTTTTCACATTTCCTAAAACAAAGTCAATCAGACAGGGCCCCTTCCGACCATTTTCCCCATGCTTACCAGTTTCAGGTGCCCATGTCACACTCCATGGCAGCGGGACATGACCTGGCCCAGTGTCCCGGCTGATTGCATCTGAAACAGAGAGGGGGGACAGAGGGAGCATAGGTCAAATATCTGTCCCGCTGCTGGTAGGGCAACGGGACAGAGGCACATCTCTACCCCAGCTGTGGGCCAACCTCAGTCTCCATGGGGGGAGGCAAGGGGGCCCAACGAGGTCGGCGTTCTTGGAGGTCTTGGTCCCGGGAACGAGGGTGTGGTGGTGTGTTGGAGGAGAGGGAGGGAGAGGTTGTTACTGCGAAGGGCAAGGACTGACAAGATCCCGACCCCGGCGGACGTCAGGGAGTCCTCAAAATCTTCGGCCAGTTTGACCGCCTCCTCCTAGCGTCAGGGTTGTGGCGCCGCATCCACGTCTGGGTTTTGACACCGACCACATGGCAGAATTGCTCCACCACAATGGCTTCCCCCATCTGTTGAGCGGTCTTCTTCTCGGGGTCAGCCAATGGACCATGTGATCGCACAACCGCTCTGTGACCACCCTGGAGGGTGTCTCTGGGGCTCTCCGGTACTCGCGGAACCGCTTCCGCTGGGTCTCCACGGTGATGTTGAGGCGACGGAGAATAGCCTGCTTGACCAGGTCATAGTTGGTGGCGTACTGGTCGCTCAGGGCTTGGTAGGCTGCCTGAGCCTCCCCGATCAGGCAAAGTCCCACCTGGCTTGCCCAGAACTCCCGCGGTCATCCCACCGTGGTCACTAGCTGCTCAAATGCCACCAAGTACGCCTCCGGATCATCCTCTGCCGTCATTTTCATGGCCCATGCCTTCGGGAGCGACATCAGCGATGTTGCAGTAGGGGTCGCTCCTGCGGCAACGGCCAGCCCTACCCGTTCAATGAGCACCGTGTAACGATCCTCCCTCAGTCTCTCCTCTGCATCTCGTCTGATCTCCAGCGCCTGCAGCAGCTCCGCCAGTGCGTCGCGGTCCATCCCGGATCTGACACCACGTGTGGCAAAGTGGCTGGTGGGGAACATGTGTAGCGGTGATGCGGTGCAGGAGTGATGAACAGACAACAGTAATTTAGTGAATAAGTGTTTATTGTGCCGTTTCCAAGTCTGGTGACCGTCAAATAATAAATCCCCAGCAGTACACAACAAAGTGTAAAGCGCGGGGAGGGTTAATAACACAGTACAGTCCTGAACAGAAAACAAAGGCACGGTCACCAGTCCTGGGTGAGTGCAAACGTGCAGGTGCTCTGTGCCATGGTGCTCTGGATAGTGCTTTCGTGGCGACAGATCCAGAGGTGTGCTTTAACTGTCTAGTAGTGCGACAAAGACAGACAATTACAGACAGACAGAAATAACACGCAACACGTATAACACTTTTCTTAATATTCTCAGAGAGCTCCTCTCTCAGTCCTTTTCTCCTAGCGTTAACCCAAACGAAGGAAATTATCAGAGTTACCCTGGCCCCTATATGTACTCCCACATGACATCTAGGTGAACGGTTGCAGCTGCCTTATTACTTGCAGCTGCCCCTCGTTTACCTTTCAGGTCAATACGGTCTTACAACAGAGTCTCGCTTCTTTCCAAGCTGACCAACTTCCTGATCCCGGAAATAAACTGTCAGGCCAGCCCTTCCAGATACTTCTCCTCCTGTTCTTTAGCGCCCTCACAGGTCAGGAGGGAGATTTATCACCAGAACTCATTGTATTTCTGTCACAGAGCTCTTACAGAATAGTTCTAATGAAGCTGCTTTTCTTCTTCTGAATTTCCTGGCTTGTAGAGCGTGTGTTGTCAAGACGTATATTTTGGACTGGGGAAAGTATCAGTCACTGGCTGGTATCAGCGTGTTGGCTCCAGCGCGGCGGAATGAGCGCGGAACACAGCCAGGCTCTCTGGGGTCAAGTACAGGTTGCTGAGTCTGGAGGGGTGCTGGTCACTCCCCCTCTTTTTGTACAGTGCAGGGAATGTTAGGGCTACTCCAGCTTTGTGGTATGTCTGTATAAACATCATTAGCTTTCAAGGCCTGACAGATAGTACATTTCCATTTAAAGTTACAAATTGCCATTTTTGTGGCAGCAATAATAATAGAATATATTTCAAACGCAACACACACTGTCATAAATAAATTTTTTACCCCCTTAGAATTCCAATACAACAAGCCACTGTTCAGTTCCCAGTGAATTTTTTTAAATCCTGAAAGTAAAACAAAAACGTCTGACATATATACATGATATGTATTGCGTGACACATTGGAGGGTTTTTAAATAAAGCAATAATGAACAAACAAAAAACAACGTTTTAACAACTTACAGTGTTGATTTTCTCCAAATCAATACCTACACAAATGTCTCCTTTAGTATTGTTATTTAAGTATATCAGTCTATTGGTAAGTGACTGCAGGACTCTTCTATGTACAGTAAGATAACAAATCCTGTATGATACAATATTTATAATACTTTCATATTGTATATCATGTTGTTGGTTTTTGTAAAAAATATAATTGTATTTTGCAGTAAATGATGAAATCCCTCATAAACACACTTCTTGAGTGACAGACAATGAAATTACAGCACATTTGCCCTTTGATCACTATTGGCTGGCCATAGTATTATCTGGCCACTGCAGCCAATTAATTGAGCATGTGACAGGATGTGTGTGTGTCATGATAAACAAGGGAATGTCCAGACCAAAGTACTCTCCCAAAAATGTCTGTGTTTATTTAATAAACAAAATAATAAGCCACCCCTTTACCAGCAGTGGTATCGGGGGGACACGGCAGGCTTACAGTCTTGATAAAACAAAAGAAACATACTTCTAAACCACAATCCTCCATGCATGAAACTGTGCTCCTTTCCTCTGGGATCGTGGTGACTGCTGGTGCTTTGCTGTGAGGGGCATTCTCTGGGTGTTGTGCTGGCTACGAGGCTGCAGCTCTCGACTCTTACTTCTCGGATATAACACAAAACACCAAACAATAACAAACACAGTCTTCGGCTGTATTACATTGTCAGCGCAAGCAGTGTACTGACGTAGCTGCTGGTTTCTCCAATAGAGGGCCGCCCTGCAGCTGATTGCAATGGAGTCCTTCCGGGTACATGCAACTAATATGGTCACCTTCCGGTTTCCACCTACCGTCAAGGTGGTCCATCTAGGAGGAAGCATACCGCCAACCTTACACAGCGCCCTTTCTGGTCGGGATGGAGGTTTACAGTTTGAATTCTTTCTCTCTCTGTCACACAGCCATACTTTTAAAAGTTCCTGCTTTTCTTTCTTAATTAGCTAATCTCTGTTGAGCTTTAAAAAGGGAAATACTTAGAAATAGTTCCAGTTTTCAGCACATTCAATTATGTTGTACCAAGAGCAGATTGCATCATGTTGTGTTAATGTAAAGATCAACAATGTTTGATCACAAGGAAATTACGTCTGTCATTTCTTCCTGTTTTAGAAGCAATAATGTGGGAATAGAAGCCACAATCGATGGCACAGTTTGCAAGTACGTGCACTCTCAAATGTTGCAGTGAAATAGATAAATGTTGTGAACAGCACCACAGCACATAAGTAGGACTACTGCCATAGTTACTGAGTAATTTACAGTGTATAAAAGAGAAGGACAGGTTCAGCAGAGGCTAACCTGAAAAACCCAGTTCATGACAAGCTTCTGCCCTGTTACATGAGCATGGTTCGAATCCTGTCTGTGCTAAGTTGCCAGTCGTGGCTAGGGGCCTACAGGGAGCATGGCACTAACTTTCACATTTCCATGATTTGGAGAGGAAAATCTGCTGGGTTATAGTTCATCTTATTACACTTTTGTGGCCCCTACTGTCCAGGTTCTGAAAGAGGCCCTCGCTACGAAACTTTAGTAGTTTGGTGATCCGTCGCTTATGTCTGGCTTGAGTATTTGCGGTATATTCACTCCTCTTGTTCGGTAAGTGGGTTACAGAGATCAGATGGCATTTGAATTGGACATTTCAGATGGGAAAAACATGGTTAAAGTGTGATTTTAAAAATCAATTCATCCAAAAAAAAGAAAGTATAACCCAGTTCTTGGCTAGGAATGGCAAAGTTAAAGGAATGGTGGATGAACAATAGCTATGGAAGATTACTCCAAAATGTATTTATGTACCAATGAGTAAATGTAATTTCTACTTGACAGCTCATTCTCTATAACACTGGGTATGAGCATAAAACTATATATAAGCTCTAGTACACTTCCCATGAATTACAGTTTCTTGAAAAAAGATGACAGACAAGAGGGAACTTGAGGGAAAATAACATCAGCAGCAACCCCAGCCTCGGAGCCAATAATCTGTCAGACCTTCAATAAACAAGCACCTTATCACATCACTAACATTTATTTAACCCTTTTCTCCAGCACATGTAACAGTAGAGGAAGGTGGTCGGGGGGAGAGCTGTTCCTAGTACTCTCTGGCAGAAATGCCAAATTTCCTGTATATTACACCCAATCTGTAATATGTCAAATCCCTGCTCCCTGCCTCTGTGTGAAATGCATTCGCAGTGCTGAATCTGATTCTCTTGCCCCCAGTTTGACACCTCCCAGTCTCCCAGCAGTCATCATGCCCTCCACTCTAGCTGCCCTTTCACATCTGGATCCGGCAAAGCACGTTTGTTTTCTGTCTTGATTTTTTTTGTTTGTTTGTTTTATTTAATGGGAGACTTTGTTGCTAGAAATCTTGTATAACTCCATGACTCAAGAATTTTAGGCTGACTTCATCACAAAATGCAGATAATGTGAGATATTCAAATTTTCTACAGCCCCCAGGCTATCCGTTTTCCCTCTTTGGGACTGTTTACTGAGCATTCTCCCACACACTGGTCCAACGTTTTTTTTTTTTTTTTTTTTATGTATTATTTAAAGGAAAACACAATGAATACCAAAATAAATAGTCAGCTTTAAATCAAACTACAGTTGAGAATGAGATAGCTGAGAAGAATGTTTTTTAAAAGAGGAGACGGGAAACCTCTCTCCTCTCTGGAATATGGAAATTATTGTTACTAGGTTTTATAAAGACCCATTTTAATTATCCAAATGGCGGCGTATTCAAAGAATAGCGTCAACATTAAAACATTTACAATAGCTGCCTCCCCAAGAGTTTTATTATATATATTTTTTTCAAATAAAAGTTACAAAAATTTAATAATGTATGTAACAAACACACACAGAAACACAATAGAAAGGTTGTATTTTATAACGTTGGTATGGAAATACAGTCTAGACCTGGAAACCTGCAACAAGCCTGTATCTAGATTACACAGTCTACATGGGAATAAAAACAGGGATCTGGTCATCAAGCTATGATTCAGCAAGACCACTTACAGACGGTAACGTCAACAACATAATCTGAAAGTGGTGCTTTATAATATTGAATTTCTTACCTGTTTAATGTCCTACTGTGGCTGTTCTCACCATTCTTTGTTGATATTTCTGCTTAGATCATTTTTTTACCCAGCTTACGTTTTTTCAACCTCTGCCTCTACTTCTGAAAAAACATAATAAATGACATTTAAATATTTTTAAATATTATATATTTATACACAGTACTGTGCAAAAGTTTTAGGCAGGTGTGAAAAAATGCTGTAAAGAAAGAATGCTTTCAAAAATAGACATGTTAATAGTTTTTATTTATCAATTAACAAAATTCAAAGTGAGTGAACAGAAGAAAAATCTACATCAAATCAATATTTGGTGTGACCACCCTTTGCCTTCAAAACAGTATCAATTCTTCTAGGTACACTTGCACACAGTTTTTGAAGGAACTCGGCAGGTAGGTTGGCCCAAACATCTTGGAGAACTAACCACAGTTCTTCTGTGGATTTAGGCAGCCTCAGTTGCTTCTCTTTCTTCATGTAATCCCAGACAGACTCGATGATGTTGAGATTAAGGCTCTGTGTGGGCTCTGTCACTTCCAGGACTCCTTGTTCTTCTTTCGCTGTATGTTTGGGGTTGTTATCATGCTGCAGAATAAATTTGAGGCCAATCAGATGCTCCCTGATGGTACTGCATGATGGATAAGTATCTGCCTGTACTTCTCAGCATTGAGGAGACCATTAATTCTGACCAAATCTCCAACTCCATTTGCAGAAATGCAGCCCCAAACTTGCAAGGAACCTCCACCATGCTTCACTGTTGCCTACAGACACTCATTCGCGTACCGCTCTCCAGCCCTTCAGCGAACAAACTGCCTTCTGCTACAAATTTTGACTCATCAGTCCAGAGTCCATTTTTCTGCACCCCAGTTCCTGTGTTTTCATGCATTGTTGGTCGCTTGGCCTTGTTTCCACGTCGGAGGTATGGCTTTTTAGCTGCAAGTCTTCCATGAAGGCCACTTCTGACCAGACTTCTCTGGACAGTAGATGGGTGTACCAGGGTCCCACTGTTTTCTGCCAATTCTGAGCTGATGGCACTGCTGGACATCTTCCGATTGCGAAGGGAAGTAAGCGTGATGTGCTTTTCATCTGCTTCAGTAAGTTTCTTGGCCGACCATTACGTCTATGGTCCTCAACATTGCTCGTTTCTTTGTGCTTCTTCAAAAGAGCTTGGACAGCACATCTGGAAACCCCTGTCTGCCTTGAAATTTCTGCCTGGGAGAGACCTTGCTGATGCAGTATAACTACCTTGTGTCTTGTTGCTGTGCTCAGTCTTGCCATGGTGTACGACTTTTGACAGTAAACTGTCTTCAGCAACCTCACCTTGTTAGCTGAGTTTCGCTGTTCCTCACCCAGTTTTATTCCTCCTACACAGCTGTTTCTGTTTCAGTTAATGATTGTGTTTCAACCTACATATTGAACTGATGATCATTAGCACCTGTTTGGTATAATTGTTTAATCATACACCCGACTATATGCCTACAAAATCCCTGACTTTGTGCAAGTGTACCTAGAAGAATTGATGCTGTTTTGAAGGCAAAGGGTGGTCACACCAAATATGGATTTGATTTAGATTTTTCTTCTGTTCACTCACTTTGCATTTAGTTAATTGATAAATATAAACTATTAACATGTCTATTTTTGAAAGCATTCTTACTTTACAGCATTTTTTCACACCTGCCTAAAACTTTTGCACAGTACTCTCTCTCTCTCTCTCTCTCTCTCTCTCTCTCTCTCTCTCTCTCTCTCTCTCTCTCTCTCTGTATATATATATATATATATATATATATATATATATATATATATATATATATATATATATATATATATATATATATTATATATATATATATATATATATATATATATATATATATATATATATATATATATGTATATATATATATGTAGTTAATTTATACAGTTTATAATGCAAGCATTGGTCAATTATAACATCAGCTGACATCAGCTGTCAACCAAGTCCTCATAGTTTCTATTGTAGGTTCATAACGATGCTAACATAAACTTGGAGCATTACCACACTGTCAATTGAAATTAAACAGACCTCTTAGACTGATTTTCTCCTCTGTGGAGCTGTGTATTGAATGGGAACAGCATCATGTCTGCTGTGTAGATACACTTTTTGTTTAAAGACACTTCACGTTTCAAAGTCCGAGTCACCCTTTCTATGGTTAAGAATTGATTTTTGTAGGGTGCTGTGGTAAAGTGGTTGATTGTGTTCAGGTACAGGTGATTACAGAACAGACAGGCAATTGTAATCCAGGTGAAAAGGTTTGTTTTATTTATTTTTAAATCCAGTGCCTGACGGCAAAACAATAATGGAGCTAAGTAATACAGCAGCATGTATTACTTAATTTATAATCCCTGTGTTGCCCCCCAAATAATAATCCTGTTTTATTATACACCCACACAAAACACAAAACACATACACAAGTCCGTCAGTGCGTGAATTAATGCTAGTGGTGCAAATACAGTTTTCTTTGTGACAAAGGTGCAGTGTTGTCCGGTTTTGTGCTCTCCCATCGAGACAGCTCCAGAACTGTGTTAACTGTCTGGTCATGTGCATGACAAGATGAGACAATTACAAACAAACAAAAACACACCACTCACGGTTTCAATACCAACACACTTTTACTGTCCTTCTGGCTTTAACTCACAGCAAACCAATGCGAAGGAATAGATTACGATTCTCCGTACCCCTTATATGCTCTCACGCATGACCCCTTGGTAAACTAATGCAGCTGCCTTTATAATCTGCGGCTGCTACATTGTTTCCCTTCCAGGTCAATACGTTCTTGCAATGGAGTCTCTCCTTTTTCCAGACTTCCTGACCCAGGGAAAGAACTGTCAGGTCAGCCCGTCAAAAAAACTCTGTCCTTGCTTAGTACCCTCACAGGTCGGGAGGGAGATTTAAAACCAAGGTTCATTGTATTTCTGTCACAGGGTACTACAATCTTATACCATTTCCTGTGGAGTACCTGCTCTTTGCATTAGTAAAATATTACTCTAACCACCTAGTATAGTGTACAATACAAAATAGGTACCTGGGGTCCCAATATATGTTATTCAAAAGGCTCTCACACAGGATATACAGTGTGAGTAATCAAGTCAAGTTTAAAACATTTGTACTTATTTTACCTCTATATATTGTGTGTACAGGTTCCCTCCATCTCAACCCTGAAATATACTACTACAGTATTGATGATTTTGCTGGATTGTGAGGTTTTTTTTTTTTTCAATTGAGTTTAATGTATTATAGCATGGTAAAAATATGTAGTAAACAGAGTAAAGCACAGTAAACGTGGTTCAGTCAGGAAAGTCATACAATAGATTGTTTATTAAAACACTCAAAAACATCACTTCATTACACGTTTTACACTGCATTCTTTGGCCTTTCACCTCACCTTTTGAGGTACCCCTGCCCATAAATTAGCTTGCAGATAAGTAAAGAGTAAAGGAAAATGTTTATGTGATTTGACCAAAGGTTAAAGTGTATTCCCTGCCAAAACCAGCGCTTTGCTTAATTTCATAAATGGTGTAAGCATTGGGAAAGTATGATAAACTGATAAATTAAAGGGTACATAAGGACCTTTTTATTTTATTGTGTTACATGTTCCCATGTGTTGCTACAACTGTTTACCTAAGGTGTGTGTATTGTTCAATTTATTTATTTATTTTTTACATTTTGACCAATTTTTTAAACTGTTAAATTGCATTCCCTGCCTCAAGATTACTTCACATTTGCCTGCATGGACCTCTCAGAACTACATTTCCCATCATCCTCCTGCTCACAGGTAAATTCATCTCAGTTACATATGTGAGCAGGAGGTTGAAAAATGACAGCAATACACACTCCTTGTGTGTGTGTGTGTGTGTGTGTGTGTGTGTGTGTGTGTGTGTATATATATATATATATATATATATATATATATATATATATATATATATATATATATATATATGCAGTGCCTTGCAAAAGTATTCAGAACCCTGACCAATTCTCTCATATTACCGAATTACAAATGGTACATTGAAATTTCATTCTGTTTGATATTTTATTTTTAAACACTGAAACTCAGAATCAATTATTGTAAAATGACATTGGTTTTATGTTGGGAAATATTTTTAATAAAAAACTGAAATATCTTGCTTGCATAAGTATTCAACCCCTGTGCTTTGGAAGCTCCCAGTTTGCACCGATGAAAGAAATTGCCCTAACGAGGACAAAATTACCTTACCATTGGCCTCCACCTGTGAACCATTAAAGTTGCTGTCACATTTTCTGGATAAAAACCCCACTATTGAAGGATCATTGGTAAGGCTGTGAATCTGAAGGAAAATGAAGACCAAAGAGCATTCTACAAAAGTTAGAGATAAAGTAATACAAATGCATAGATTAGGGAAAGGGTACAAAATAATATCCAAGTGTTATCCCAGTGAGCACAGTTGGATCAATAATCAGGAAGTGGAAGCTGCATCACACCACCCAGGCAATGCCAAGAAAAGGCCATCCCTCAAAACTCAGCGCTCAAACAAGAAGGAGACTTCAGAAGCCACAGAGAGGCCAACAATCACTTTGAAGGAGCTATAGAGTTCAGTGGCTGGGAGTGGAGTAATGTTGCACCAGTCAACCATATCAAGAGCTATGCATAAAGTACCATCTGAAAGCACGTCTGGAGTTTGCCAGAAAGCATGAGAGTGACCCAGCTGCGATGTGGGAAAAGGTTTTGTGGTCAGATGAGACCAAGATAGCGCTTTTTGGCCAAGACTCAAAGCGTTATGTGTGGCGAAAACCTAACACTGACCATGCCTCAAGACAAACCATTCCTAAAGTGAAGTGTGGTGGTGGCAGCATCATGCTGTGGGGATGCTTCTCATCAGCAGGGACTGGGCATCTTGTTACAATTGAAGGAAGAATGGATGGAGCAAAATACAGGAAAATACTGCAAGAGAATCTCCTTCAGTCCGTTAAAAAACTGAAGCTTGGGAGGAAATTTACCTTTCAGCAGGACAATGATCCCAAGCACAAGGCCAAAGCAACATTGGAGTGGCTCAAGAACAAAAAGGTGAATGTCCTACAGTGGTCCAATCAAAGTCCTGACCTAAATCCCATTGATAATCTGTGGCACTATTTGAAAATTGAAGTCCACAAGCGTCGTCCAATCAACCTGAACAACCTGGAGCAAATCTGCCAAGAAGAATGGACCAAAATCACTCTGACACTGTGTGCAAAACTGGTACATACTTTCACCAAAAGACTTAAAGCTGTTATTGCAGCGAAAGGTGTCTCTACCAAATATTAATGTGTGGGGGTTGAATACTTATGCAAGCAAGACATTTCAGTTTTTTATTTTTCTTAAAAATATTTCCCAACATAAAACCAATGTCACCTTACAATAATTGATTTTGAGTTTAAGTGTTTTAAAATAAAATATCGAACAGAACGAAATTTCAATGTACCATTTGTAATTAAGTAATATGAGAGAATTGGTCAGGGGTCTGAATACTTTTGCAAGGCACTATATATATATATATATATATATATATATATATATATATATATATATATATATAAGAGCTTATTAGCTTATATATAATCGAAATTAGCTTATTAATAATGTCAATAGTGTATTGGGCCTTGCCTCAGGGTTTTCCTCAGTCCTACACAGACACAGCTAACATGCTCTTCTGTTGGAGGAGTACTTGCTAAGTATGCGCATGCAGATGAACATTCTTATCAAAATCTCCAATCCATTTTAAGTGGATGAGTAAACATGTGTTTGTAATTGGGTAAACAAATGTGACAGAACTCGATTTATGATGCAAAACTAAACAGTGCAGCGTTAAGTAGGATTATGGAAACATTATAACTTTTTAACCTAAATCAAGTTCATTATACTCAAGAAGCATTCATTTTTGGATTGAAAATGTATTAATTTGGATGCAAAAGGAAATCTTCTGAAAAAAATAAATAAACCATGTAAGGAAGTGAAATGTTTAATTTAGCTTGAATTAATGTGTTTATTTAGCAATACATAATACAAAAAGAGGCAAACTGAAAACTTTTTTCAATTATATTTGGTACAGTATAGCTGAACTTTAAAATGTGCGGTAGGCTTCCAGTCTGACTAAAAAAAAGTTTACTTTTAAATCTTAAAAAAACTGAGACAAGCAAAACCAACTCATATATACTCCCTTTAAGGTGTTATTTGTCCTGTTTTAAATAACATGCCTAGATATCTCTTTCTGTACAACGTGATCAATCTTTGAGATAAAATGGAAAGTGCTAATGTAAATAGCTCATATAACAACTGACAGGATCTTTGTATTTAAGGTCTGAACACCTCTGAACGTCTGTCTACCTAGATCTACCTTTAAAAAGAAACTTCACTTCACTATTGCACTCAAGATAAATGGTACAGTACTGGCTGCTAATCCATTTGAATTAAAATAGAATTGGAACTCATAATACATTGGGACCATTGTTTTTAAGTTATTAGTAAAAGAACACATCTTGAGTGCATTGTTTATTTTTACTTAGACGTTTAAAGCTTTAGACAATTCCCAATATAGTTATGCAGATATTTGCCTTACTCTGTTATAGATATTCCTGCATGTACATAACAAATCCTGTAGACATTTAGGGCCAGGTTTTTTAAAGGGTTTCCTCCATTCTTTATTTTACTATTATTTTTTGAAAGGAGAAACAATCATTTTAATATTACAAAATGAAAAGCACCTCAAGAGTGCTTAAAATATGTCTCTAAATGTCTAACAGGATTTTTTATGTGCATGCAAGAAAATCTACAACAAAGAAAGGCAAATGTTGATTAATTAAGATGGGAGTAAATGCTTTGAAAATATGACCCTTACACTTCAATAATGAACATTTTACAAAACTATAACCAAATAACTAAGTTATTTATATTTCTGTTAAGCACACTCAAGGTGTTTCTTTTTCCTTTTGTAACATTAACATGATTTTTCTTCTTTCAAAAAATAGGAGTTAGTTAAAGACTGGTGTAAATGCTTTGGAAACATGGCCCTTAGTTTCTTAACGATGCCATTATGTTTAAACAATATTTCTTCTTCATACACCTGCATCGGGAAGTTAGTTGTGGTTTTTTTCCCGTCTTTGTGAGACCACTAATTGAACACAATGTGGGTTTCCTTCTGCTTGGGAGCCTAGTAAAACGCTTTGAAGCAGAACGCCCAGCTTTCACACTGCCTGGGCCTTAGAGCTTCTGTAATATCCATGGATTGTTTATAATTAGCCCTGTCACCTCTGACTACTTACAGAGTGATTGTGTGAGAGAAATGGTCCTTCAGGGAGACTTAATTGATTGACTCAAGGTAAGTGTGTGATCCATATTGTGTGGAACTGGCTGGTTTCACTTGACCGCATTCCTGCAGTGTAGATTGAGTCTCATGGGACCAACGTGCGGCAGTGCTTGGTTGTTCTGGAGTCTAAACTGACAATTTCCAAGATAACACTGCTGTGATAGATTCAAGGAGCACTAAATGTTTTTAAATCAGTCAGACACTAGCCCTGTGTGGGATAAATATATCAGTTGAGATGAAGGATATGCTTTACTCTATAAGTGACACCCTTTTTTTCTAGAAAAATATAAATAAATAAAATTGGAAAATTAATTCATATTTAATATACGAATGCACATTTCTCAAGAACGCACAGTGGTGCTCTTAAATATTGATTCCTTAGTAGCGTAAAATAAATGTTGAATTTTCAGCGCTCTTATTGAAAGCACACACTTGATCCATTTATCTCCAGTTTTGAATGGAATCGAGCATTGCTGGATCGAATTTAAATGGTTGGTGAAAAATGGCAGTGTGGTAGAGTGGTGTCGTGGTCAAGTCTGGCCAGCAGCAGGAGAGCAGACACAGTGGCAGTATAGTGTAGTTCAGTGCTAATGCATTTTCCTTTTATTCACACAAAAAGAAAATATTTAAACAAACAAATCAAAATATAAATCAAAAGCGCAACACCCAAGCAGAGCACAACCTGCTGCTCCAATTCCATTGCCTAAACTATCCCAGCTAAACAAATGATTTTATACCATGTGGCTGGGACTTAATTGATGATTATTCAATCAAGACCCAGCCACATTCCCCATGTGGATTTGGCAGGGACGGAATTAACCCCATCCCTGTAAAACTTTTTTTCTGACCTTACTGGTACTGGTCTACAAGAGGAAAGCTTAAAATCTGGCACACAGTGCTTGTAGCGTCCATAGGCCACAATTTTGCTTGATTTATTTCATATAAATGTTTTCTGTTTGTTTTGTAGTTTCACTGTTTCACCTCTTGCAGAGGTGATCCTAAGCTACTCCCCAACGTCCTCCCCTGCTGTCTGTGCTACCTGCCAAGCCCGGCCTGTCATCTGCTCTACAGTTAACCAGTGGAAGACTACAACTTGATCCCAAGCATCAATATAATCGATTCCCTTTAATCTCTCCTTATAAAAGTTTATCGTAGTAAAAGCATAGCAAAGTGTAATAAAGCATAGTGAAAGCACAGTAAAGCGTAGGTAAGCATTGTAAAGAAAAGTGAGGTATGGTAAAGCATATTGACAGACATGGCAAACCAGTTTAAACTATGGTAGATCCATAGTATAACCATGGGAAATGTATTGTAAAACTGCAAGAATATCAAACAAAAATACAGTGGTAAACTTTTATAAGGGTCTAATAATTATTTCCAGTAATAATCCATGATTTTTTTTTTCAGCTTTTGTCATGATGGTGGTTTTAGGTACAGCCACATGCATTATAACATGTTTTATTTATCTGGATAATGACGGAAGTTATGGTTGTTGTTAGTTATTACCAAGTGCTTTCATATTATTTGATTGTCATACCCTATTCTTTCATACTTAAACTTTAAGATCTTTAATATTAACAGCTATACATGAAATTACCTTATTATTCTGCACATTTAATAATTAGTTGTATTTATTGCCCAGTGAATAATCTCATAGTCCTACCTGCATCAATTGCATTTTATTCTGAATTCACATACATGGAAAATACCTTAAAGAAGAAGATAAGTGAAAGGGCAATAATCAACTGTTGCTCTGAGCTTTGAAAGGCTAAATTTTAAGTTACATAATGAAAAATAAAACCACAGATTTCCATATTCAAAGGTAGGCAGTCAAGAGATGCATGAGTGTGTATAAGGGAGAGGAAAACAATGGTTGAGTTCTGGCACAAGTGGAGATTATAATCTGATCACTCATGGGTAGTGAAGCCCATCCTGTTTATATGCAGACAGCCTCAGGAGGGAAGTACAACAGCGACGGAGCTTGTGCTCATAACAAATTTCAATTTTATGTAAAAATTAAATTTTCTCCAAATAAGCCAAAACAAGATTTCAGCCAAAAAAATTATTGTTTTGAGAAAATAATTTTTTATAGCACTCATTTGTTATTGCCGGAAAAATAACCCAACAGATATTAATTTACAGGAAAACATAAATAATTTGAGAATAACAATCGCCAAGCAAATAGTAATTACTTTTCAAAGGTTTCAGTTCCAATATTTGTAGACATAAAGTAAAAAAAGGTCAGGGCTGATTCATAGCTGTTGTTTCCCAAGTTCCCTCCTGTCTAAGGCCAACAGTTTGCAGAAGTGATTTGCAGCTCTGTTTCTTTGAGGACAATCACATGTAATCAGTCAAACTGTCCATTATCAAAGCTTACATTATAAACTGCTATCATTATCCCCCACTGTGGATGAAATCCCCTGCGAAGGGTACAAAGTGAAAGCAGTCTTACGTACTGTGCTGTATGTCACTGTGGCAGGCTGAAGGCCTGCCCATGTAAATAAGGTGTTGGTTTGGTTTGTAAATAAAAATGTTTAATGTATGTAAATAAGAATGGGTTTAATGTGTTTAACTGGATGGCAGGGCTGGGAGGTTAGACCTCCCTGTTTGCCTAATTAAAATGAAAGTGCAGCAGGCGGCCAGGGGTGAATTGAACAATTGACAATCTGTTAACTGTGGTCACCTGTCTTAAAAATAGGTTGAAAGGCCAGCTTTTTGATTCTTTTGTTTGTTTGGTGTTTGGGCTGTACTTTGCAAGCTAAAGGGGAAAAAGAAGAACCCTCATGACTGCATGTAGAACCAGGCGGATACCCACACAGTAACAGCCCATGCTGAGCAAGACATGGAGGAAGCCGAGAGATGGCTTTTGGACGCCAGTACCCTCCAGTGGCTCAAGACTGAGAGGAGCCACTGCTGAACCCAGAGCCGCAGCAGCTGGTGATATTCCTGGGAGAGGATCCCCTGATGAAGGAGCAGGGGCCCAAACCCCCTGAAAAAATCTCGAGGGGGGCATGGGCAAACTGCATTTAAACCTCAATAGTCACCAGAGGTGCAGCTGAGGGAGATGGAGAAAAAGGAACTGCCTGCTCGGGAGCCAAAAAGGGAGAGCAGCTGGGATGCCTACCTCAGCGCTCTCGAGGCCACCTGTTTGTGCCCCATCTGTGGGGAGTGGAAGAGTAGTGCACAACACCACCGACACTGCTGGAGTGTCCTGCACTAAGGACAGCATTGCCACCTCCAGTGCTACAACCACATCCAGAGTGTCCAGCGCCCAAAAGGGGGGAGCTTGAGCATCCAACACCCAAGAGGGAGGAGCCCGAGCTTCCAGTGCCCAGCGACCAAGGGAGAACTGCACCAGTCTCTAGAGACAGAAGGAGACTACCTGCTGCTCCTGTCTCCACCGCCAGAGTTGCCTCCACCTCTGGCCACGAAGGCCTCGACCTGAGCTCCTAGACACTTGGCAGTGCACTATAAGGCAAAGCTCAGCCGTCTGAACTCACACCTCTGCCTGAGTATGCAACTGACTGGTCGCCTACCTGCGCTCCCAAAGCCACATCCGCAGTGCCCAGGTCCCCTGTCGCTGGATCTTGGTTGTGTTTTAGAAGAGGGGGGAGATGGCCGTTGGGCGGGGGGGTATGTGGCAGGGTGAAGGCCTGAGGCTAACTTCTTGGTTCTTTTTTTGTTTTATTTGTTTGGTGTTTGGGCTGTACTTTGCAGGCTGGATGGGAAGAAGGAGAACCCTCACGAATGCATGTGGAACCTGTTGGCACCCACACAGTTACAGTCACACTCACATTTTTTCATATATCTGGAGAAGCATTTATTCATTTGTCATGAAACTTGGTATTACCATATTTAGCAAAAGTTATTGAGAGTATCATTCCCTTTCTCCACTGGCACATCAGACCAGTGAGGACTTGGTACGGTACGAGTACGGGTGGTTCTCCACTGGCTATTTGTCGAGCTGAGCGAGAATCAAACCGTGAAACTCCGGCCTCACAAGACATCTGATGCTTCTTTTCCACTGTACAACCAAGCCGCACCAGGGCCATACCGAGCCCTCACGGTGCGGTTAAGGAGAGCCTGGGTTGTTTTTCCACTGCAGAGCCGAGCCATGCTACTGACATCACATGCAATGAAAGACAGTTGTTATTAATTATTGTTATTAATTAACAAGGTTTGCCAAAAGATGCGCAAACAAATGGTGTTCAAAAATGAATAGACCAATGGTACAGCTGTATCTTGGATCGCTACATATTTTGCAAATATATTTAGGAATTTCTTTATAATCCACACATTTTACTGATTATATCAACTTAATAAAGCTAATAAACAGGTGTTGTAATGTCTGCTACACATGGATTCACTACATTTTGCTTACATAGTTTTGTTTTGTTTTTTCAAGGGAAAAAGCACAAAAGGACCAAAGTGCATTAGAGAATCAGATGAGAGGTACATGAAATTTCTGCGCCAAGAAATTCAGGCCAACCAGGAGTGAGAACAGAAAGCAGCAGCATCAGCCTCATTAAACAGAGAACTTATTTCTGTTCTTGGACAGCTTGGACAAGCACTATTGGCAGGGAGATCAAGAGATCCTCTACTGGATTAAGAACAGATGTGTAGTGTTATATGTGTTTTTCATTGTGTATAGATGCTATTGTTTATATAGTTAAATTGTTCTGTTAAGTTTACATTTTATTATGTTTATAGTTAAATTATTTTTTAATTAGTTCATTAAAGGGTTATTTTTTCATGCCCAACTTTGTGGTGTTTTTTTTTTCATTTTTAAAAAAAAGGCACAAACAGGTAATGTCCATAAAAACATTTATTGAATATGTTGACACATACTGACAGGTAATGCATAATAAAAAAAAAATAATAAGCCATATCCCTGGTGTGTGTGTGTGTGTGTGAGTGAGTGAACTGGAGACTCACCACACAGGCTCACACGGGTTCTTTTCCCTTCAAAGTTATGACCCAACACACAGGATTAAAAGGAACAGCACTGACGCGCACTTAATAAACAAAATTAAATAAACAAAACACCTAGCTCCTATTTGGAGCACTAACTAAACAATCATCAGGAACCTACTCTAATAAAACCGGACAGCTAAGCTGTTTACTGGCTGAAACAAAAACATCAGATTAAACACCAAAAAGACTTTTACACAGTACCTGTTACATAACAGTTGAAACCACCATCAACCGGGCCCTCCTCACAGCAGCAGCCCTGAGTACACTGGCTGTTTTCCTTAAATACCCTGCACCTAGCTCTAATTTACAATAATCACCAGGTGCAGGGGATAATTAATAATGCAACAATTAACAGAAATAAATTAATTAAACCAATGTGCACTTGCACATGTTTTTAGGCAGGGAGAAATCTGACCCTCTCCCTGCTATCTTACATGTGCTATTCATCTGACAATAAATTATGTGCAAAAGTATTGAACAAGAGCTTGACGGACATGAGTCCCTTCATTCTCATCCCTTTCTGGTAACACGTGTACAGGTTGTGTACATTCCAGCAGAGCAACCCATTCTTCACTAAAATGTTCACCGTGTTTTTTTTTTACAAAGGTTATGGAACACACAACATGTC
The DNA here is from genome assembly GCF_017654505.1 of Polyodon spathula. Lineage (NCBI taxonomy): Eukaryota > Metazoa > Chordata > Actinopteri > Acipenseriformes > Polyodontidae > Polyodon > Polyodon spathula. The sequence continues at coordinate 83,071,043 of NC_054536.1, read as the reverse complement.
AGAACCATTTGAACCAAATTCATATTGCAATCGTTTATTTTCATTAGACACCACCATCTGCCCTTTAACCTTCCAAAAGCATTTTCCTCCACCTATCTTGCATGGCTTATTTTGTGGTTGTACTGCCGCTGCTGTCCGTTCAGTCAGAGAAAAGTTTCATAAGCCACCTCTGCAAAGGAAATGCAGGATCACCACTAATATAATAGTCATGTCCAGAAACTTTTCCTGTGGTGTTTGGGAACAGATGCCCGCTGGATGCTAATGTCCATAGTGCACAATGTTTCAGCACTCTAGCATCACTACCTGGGTACCCAACCCACAAATTCCAAAACAGTCCTTTGCCATCCATTACTGCTTGTAAGACAATTGAATGCCAGCATTTGCTGTTGAAATTGTCATGATGGTGCTCTTCAGGAGCTATTATGGGGATGTGAGAGCCATCTGTAGCACCAACACACTGTGGCACTCCCCGTCGGTGGTAAAAGTAATCAGCCATTTCAGCAAGCTGTTCTGGGTTGGGAATTGGCAAATATTTCAGTAGCAGTGTTTGAGTGGCTGCAATAGAAAATTCATGCACACTTCGTCAAACAGTTGTCCCACACTTCTGCATTCTGAATTTCTTGCCAGCTTCCATAATGCAATGGCCATCCTGTTATTTACAGGCACACACAAACTAAATGTTGTGCCTCTTCTCTGCAGTGCAGGCTGTAGTTTATTAGATATTGTTATATATATATATATATATATATATATATATATATATATATATATATATATATATATATATACATATTATGCTTCTCGACATAATAATTTCTCTTGCATAATAATTGAAAATTCACGATTTTCTAAACAAAAAAAAATTTCCAAAGAATTGGTTTCAAACTTTCCAGGAATACAGTTAAAGTGAAGATGTGGTGTAATACATTTTCAACACCGGATATGTTTTGTTTGTTTTTTGTATCCTTAAATTCCTGTTTCAGAGTAGCCAGATCCATTTGTCTTTCCTGTGGCTTAATTTATACTTTAAAAAGGTTAGGACATTAGGAGTATGTAGATCAGATACCTTTTTGTTTAGCAATTAAACCCTGCATTGCTAGGATTACTAAAACATATCATATTGCACACAGTTTGAAAACACTGATAAATCATTAACCTTACCTCTTTTACATTACGGCATCTATCAAGTATCTTATTTGTCAAATCCAAATTGCTGCTCTCTCAGAGAAGCATTCTTAAAATCTTTTTGTAATTGCCCTGTTGTGTTTCAGTTTTATTCAGTAGTTTATAAAAAGAAAAACAGAACCATAATGGATCCGCCATTCTCTCAAATATAGCACCTTGTCCGCATTGTCTACATGCAGCGCACAACTGGCTTTTGTTGCGTATGACGTCAGTAGCACGGCTCGGCTCTGCAGTGGAAAAACAACCCAGGCAACCACACCGTGAGGGCTCGGTATTGCCCCAGCGTGGCTTGGTTGTACAGTGGAAAAGAGTCATCAGATTTTGGGGATATAGAGGATATTATCCAATTGTGATTAAACATTTCACTGCTAATTCTTATTCTTCACTAATCTCTACATACTGTTGCTATGTGTCATTTTCATCATACGGACAGTTCTAATTTTGAATTAACAGTCGTGGCAAATGTATGTTGCTGACTGAAGTTGTTTTGGTTTTTTGGTAAACAGGATGACAAACTGTAAATCCAGCTTTGAAGCATTTCCTTCATTGTATCTCTGTGTGAACACAAGGTATATAGAGTCAGCATCTGTACTAAGTTTAAAACAGACTGCTGGGAGGTGAGTCGTGTGCATGCCCCGCAGCTGATTACAATGCATTTGTTTCACAAACTCCCAGCTACGTGCTTTCTCCAAATTGGCCACCTTCCAGTTCCCACCAACCCTTTCTGGTTGGGGGGGGCTTGCAGCTCAGATTCCTTCTCTCTCTGTTAAATATCTCACCCTTCAGTGTAATGCCGAAGGACTACTCAGCTAACCCTACACCCCCTAATGGCCCCCCACGCCCGTCAAACAAAATCTGCACGATACTTCACTTGGTAGTGGAAGGGTTGCTTCACCAGATACCACGAGTTTCCGGGCGTTCGTGTCCCTCATCGCATTTAACCACCTTAAAGGGGCATGGTGTGTGACAAGAGAAGGAATGTCCCAGTAAGTAATAGTGAAGAGTGTGTGTAGACCATTTGATGGCTTAACACTCTCTCTTAATGGCAGAGTAGTTTATTTCCCTAGGAGCCATTTTCTTGCTCCTATTATTAATAGGATGTTCTACCTCCCCAGACCAATATGGGAGCTGGGGCCTGACACAACTTCCTCTTATTCATACCAAAGACCCCCTGACATTCCCCTGTCCACATCACTAATTTTGGTGTGATCAACCAGGAGTTAGCTATAGTGGGGTACCGTTGGATAAAGCAGTGGTAATAGTCCACTAACCCTAGTAGTCATCTCACCTGAGACTTGATTTTCATGATCAACAAAGCTTGGTTTTTAGAGGTGACCGGCTTTATCCAACCATTACCCATGATATAGCCAAGATATTGGGTCTCTTGGCTTGCCAAGTGCACACTTGCCCAGATTAACTGTCAGCTTCACCTCGCCTCCCTCAGAGACTGTAGGACATATATAAAGTATATCTGTAACATATTTATGCTCTCTCCAGGTAGAGCTAAAAACTACTACATCATCTATATATTCGCCGGCATGCTTCTCATGGGGTGCAAGGACCTGGTCCATCAATCTCTGAAAGGTGGCGGGGGCTTCATGCAGTCCAGACTCTAAGACAGAGCCAAGACATAAAACACTACATTTTTAAGAATGAATCCACAGCTTGGTTTTAATTCTGGTCAGGATTTTTTATCAGTAATGTTAAAGTTGAACAGATCATAAAGCCATCTGCATCAAACAAAAGAGCAATGTTGTACATTGTTATCCAAAGACATTGCTAAATAAAATAAGTCAGCTTCGAGCCCACAGTGGTTCCATGAGGTATGGGTACATAGGCAAGACAAGATACAGAACAGAGCAATACACTGACTGGGGTTGAACACATATGGAAATTAGAAAGACTGGTTTATTTTTTCCATGGCAGAAACCAGATGTAGTTCAGAGATTCAAGGGATAATACCAAATAATTAAGTCAGACCTGAATGCTGCCATTTTTACCAAAAGTAGGCAAGCTCTCTTTTGGGGATTATCGTGTTTCATAACATTGAACGCTAATTTTTGTATATTCATGAAAAACATGCATATCAAAGTGACATTATTATTAATAATAAGAACAACAAAAAATTGAATATGTTCTATATGGATAGTGTGGTTACTTTGGACATATGAAAAAAAGGTTTTGGAGAAAATAAAATAATTTTACTAAGAATATTAGTTATAGTAGGATATTAATATACCTTGCTATTTACCTTTCCAATCGGCAGTTTCATTTTATCCTCCCTTCAAGACATTTTTATACTTTTTTTTGCACGCAGCAAAAGGGGCATTCTGGAAGAAGTAGTCATTTTATTTTACACAGTCTGATCCCAAGCTCAAAGGCAGATTTGCTTTATTTCGTAATATTTACACATCTAAGTGGAGGTATATTGATTCAAATCTGTGGACCAGAAATGTGCTTGTCCATTATCATCACCCCATCTTGATATTATCACCCTATCTTGACTTTGGACAGCAATAATATAAGTCTTGGAACAATGGACATATTTTCATAATGTGGTTAATTTAAAAAAATCTAAAGATACATTCTGCGAGAAAGCAGCTATAGTTTTATATGTGTTCTAAGAAAGTGTCCTACGTGGCATTAACAGGGATTTTGTTCCAAGTTTGTTTCTTCAAAGCAGAGAATGAAAACTGAGCCAAAGCTAGCAGTAATCACTATTTTGAAGCATTTCAGGCTAGACAAACACATTTAAAGACCCCAAACAATACCTGGTGACATTTCAAATGGTTGACCTTGATAAAGTCAAAGACAGGCCGATAAAAGATTAGGCTGGAACATGTTTCTTGTAAGTGTTTGATTTATATTTCTAAATGAAAATTTGATAAGAAATATGGTTTATATTTTTATGACCATCCATTTGGTGTGTCATTTAGTATGAGCTTCATGAAAATTGCCAAATAAATGTCAGTTACTATAGTCAAAGAGAGACTGGAATAGAGATTAATGTTAACGCTAACAAAAAAAAAAAAAGAAAACCTGGACAAATGGGCACAGAAACAAAATTAAACCAACTAAACATGAAATTTCAAATTGAAAAAACAAACCTCCACAGTATGTCAATTATATACCAAACTATCTTTGTATATATTTGTATAAATGCATAGTGTAAAGCATGGGAAAACTACAAAAATACTGTGGTAAGCTTTTATGAAGGCTGCCCATGTTCAGCCACATATATACTGGTAGTCCTTTTACGGCCTGCCCCACTTCATCCTGCAACAATTGTAATTCTTTACTTTGTTTGTTTTATTTAGCTAGTTGAGTTAGTTATTCACTTATCCTCATGCAGGTGCGAGACTACACTCGAAGAATGGAATCCCTTTGTTCCACAAAGCAAGTACAGCAGCGGTGACTGAAACAGAAAATGAATTGGACTTGCATTATCAATTCACTGACCCACACAATATGCCTTAATCAAAAGATGGTAATGCAGTCTGTAATATTTGACCATTTTTGTGACTAAACTGCGACATCCAGACAGAATAATGTGCAATGCTGCCTGTTTCTATATAGGTTTCCCACAGCTGATCAGCTAGACTCCTGTTCTTCATAACCTCTCTGGCACCCCTTTGATCAGTGGTATGTAGAAATGCCTTTTCTCTGATCAAACTCCTTCTACTTTAAAACATCCTGCAGTGATTTAGAGAACAGATCTCAAACCCCAGTGGACTAGAGCAGCCATTTTGAAAAGAGCTTTGAAACAGGCTTTAGAGTTATAAATGTAAAACATTATCAGGATGTTCACAATGGAAAGAAATTACAGGTGCGTTATTTAAACAGTTATAGCAACAGGTAGGAAGGTATAACGCTATATTTTTTTGGGAACTCCGCTACTTACTCTTTTAAATTGTGACTGCACAGTGCGGGCCATTATGGTTTCTGGTGCTCTGCTCCATGATTTGTGCATCACAATAATCACAATAACAAAACACACATTCCACAGTGAAATTCCCATAATCCTACTGTAAAACTGCCTGGTAGGTTCTAGTTTATTAGGAGTACTGCTGCATCTGTGAACTGCTTATATAAATGATAGGCTTTCAGAGCCTGTAACAATGGCAGAGTCAAGGGTGTTTTTTTGAATTTGTAAATTTCATGCCCATGAAAGCTGAGGGACTATGGCAATTAATTCAGGTATGATGCCAACAGACAGTTACACTAAAATTCTGATCTGAACTCAACCTACCATTTCGTCCTTGGCCTCTCTCAAGCAAATATGGACACTTGTGATGAATTGTGTGGTGGTTTTGTGATTAGCACTAATATACATTGAGGGCTATGTTGGATAAAGGCATCTGGCAAATAAATAAATATTACCACCAAACCCTTGAATCTTGTAACCTTTTTCAAACCCAGGCATCCAGATTTGGAAAGTTTGAGAGGCTAGTGAATTAGCCAGTGCGCCACCCAACCCCTTGAAAGTGACGCAGAGTCTTCCTATGTCTAGAAGTTTGATTGAATATCATCAAAAACAGGGAAACCGCACAGCTTTGCTTTTCCACTGAGAAAAACATGAGCTCCTTTAATAATAAACAGGTTTCAGCCTGAAAGACAACTGCTTTTATCAGAGGTGCATCCCGGTGAAAGTGAGATGCAGCTATAGTTTTGTAAACATCACTTTTTACATCTGTTCTAACTCAAGCAATGTGTTCAGTCTGTCATTCAGGCCCACCACTGCCCATTAAGTCAGGGTTAACCTTTTGACCTTTCACGATTCATGTTTTCCATTGACCCCCCCCCACCCTGTGCTCTCACTATACACACACACACACACACACACACACACACACACACACATATATATATATATATATGTATATATATATATATATATATATATATATATATATATATATATATATAAATATATATCGATATCTATATAATCAATATATATATAATAATATCTATAAATCTAAATCTCTCTCATTTCAGGAAAAGCCAGGGATGTGCCTACTGAATTACACATTTAATTGAGAACAGTTCTGCTATCCTGTGGCTGATTCCTGGTCTGAGTCATGGTTTGCCAAAATGATCATCAAGGGCAAAGCATGTATAGAATCACAATAGTGAAGAATCACAATAGTAGAGCAGTGGATCTGTACTAAGGGCAATAAAAGAACAAAGATTGCTAGAAAGCGCCACTAGCCTTCGATAGAATGGTACTACACGAAGAACATTTTGGGCTTATAATGTTATGAACCAATATATATTGGTAATCAATTGTAGTACCAAGGTATCATATCAGTACCAGTGTGCTGCTGTATCAGAACTAAATCTATTGAGCTGTGATTGGTTCTGGTAATGCTGTGGTCTGCTAACAGTTCTAATAAAGTTTGATAGGGTAAAATGCTGTTTTTATTATAATATTCGAATGGTATTTGTCAAGCTTTTCTGTAAGGTCAGTTGTGTAACCTGGAGTCAGTAACTACTTGTCTTCATAAGGCATCCAGGTGGGAACAAACTGCCCAAATTGCTAGACTAAGGTGATGCATTGACAGGTGAAGCTGTGAAACGACTTGACCTTATACCATCCTGCAGAGCAGGTCAAGGTAAGCTGACAAAGAGTTGTGGTTCAGGTTCAAGAGGAAGTCAAATATCTGGAAAGAATGAAATAAATAAATGCAATTGAGAAGGGCCTGCATGCAATCAGCCATGTGCCTTGTAATGTTCATATTTTTTATTCCCACTGGAATCTGATGACAACTTGACTCTAACCTTCAGGCTGCAAGGATTTGCAGAATTGGCAGCGTTGTGGAACTTAGGAATTTATGTGAAGAAGTAGGAAAGCCATAAACAAATGTAAATGAAAAACAGTCTGCAATATAACCTATCATCCCTGCGATGAGTTTTGAATCTTGAAGCATTACATTAAAAGGGAAACAAAATACCTGAGTAGGAAAGTAAAAGAGCACTGCATCCATTATGAGCTGCTGCCATTTTTATTTGAATCTTATTTCATTAATCGTTTTAATAAAAGCACTTTTAAGTACCATTGGGGTGCTCCACATAAACGGTCCAAGGAACAAAATGTTACAAGGCAGCATCATTTGCTTACATAGGTAGGTAAAGAAAAAGCAAAGTGGTTTATTAAGTCAATTATTTGGACTTAATTATAACTCAGTTTGTTTAATCGTACAAAAGGTATCAGCTATAGTCTTATTACTGATCCTGTAGCAATATGGCTGATAACACAAAAGCATATCTGGTATTGGTTCAAATAAGCTTTTTTCAGGTTACTCATTAACCAAGCCAGAAAATAGCCGTTGATTTTTTCCCCCCCCCCCCCTTAAGTAAATATTTGTAGTATTAGAGTCAGTTGTGCTAGTCTTTTGTGACTTTCACATTGGAAACTCTTGCATTTTAGATTAACTTTTACCAAACTTCTTGACTATTTAAACCCTTTCAAATGAAAGGTGGAATATCACTTGCCCTCCATAATGGCCCTGTGTCTATTGCTTTTTGTCCATTTGTTTTCACACTCTATCAGTTCTATGACCTATACAATAGTTTATTTCTGTTTAATGGGAATAAGAGTACAGCTGTGCTACTTTTACATATGGGACTAAAGATCCATAGACAGAGTGTCACTTTTATACTTTATCTAAAGTATGGCGCCTGTTACCACACAAGTCCCTTGAGTTATTTTGCTTGCTGAAATACATCCAGATACTCCCACAAGAGGATTTGTGACCCTTTGAACCCAAGCTGACCTGTACTATCAACTGAGCCACACAACATCCAATGCATCTCAAAATTTCTAAATCTACTCCTAGAGCAGTGTGAACAGACTGGCTTGTGGTGACATCAGACCAGGAAGGATAGTGACACAGAATGTTAAGCAGTTAAAACTTTTAAAGCACAATCCGATACATTTCGAACAGTATGCACTTCTAATGTGTTTTGAGCATTTAAAGTCTTGCCAATACTTTCATCTGTAGTATTATCACAGGAGTCCCCATATTTTAAGAGCCAGGAAAGTAATTGTGCTGCCTGACACATTGGGTTTTAGAGGATCAGACCAGAGTCATGCACACTACAGCTATGGCATCATCTAGAATTTTAAGATTGAGACTTCTTAATAAACAAATGTACCAGGAGCTCACTTCCTGGCAGGACAATTTTTGAAAGGAGCTCAGCGGCTTCATCTGCCTATGAAGATGTTGTTCCTTGCTGGAGGCTTAACATGGTGCTTGATGCATTCATGAAGCCTCCATCTGAGCTCTTGCATTCAGCTGAGCTGAAATTTTTTGCACGCAAAGCGGCCTTTGCTAAACGGGTGAGTGAGATACAAGCATTCTCAATTGCAAAAGCCTGCTTAATTTTTGTAGAAGCCAGGACAAAGGTTATGCTCCGTACCATTCATTCTTTTTTTCCGAAGACTATCTCGGCATTTCAAGACCACCAGCATGTGGAATTGGAGGCTTTGCATCCACCTCCTTTCCAGTCTGACAGAACGGCAGCCGATATGCTCTGCCCTGTACGGGCAGTAGCCTGTTATGTTGGCAGGATGAAAAGTTGGAGGCAGTCCGAACTGTTTTTTGTCTGCTATGGGATGAAGTCCTATGGACAAGCCCTGTCTAAACAGTCAGGACTGCCTGTGAGTGAGCCAACTTGCCCCCTCCAGGAAAGCACACTGCACATTCCACCAGGGGCATAGTAACTTTGTTGCCTGATTTTGAAACTAGAGTGTTACAAGACAAGCAGAGGTGAGTTTCTCCCTCAGTTTTTTTTAGCCCTAGCTACTTGTTACTGGGGTTTCGTATGGTAACGCACAAGGCAGCCTCTCCACTTAGCCTTGTAGCATTCTGCTCGTGCAGCAATCTTGCCCTTGCGACAGCTTTGGTATGCTTGCCCATACGGTAATGCTTACATTTCATACTTTTCATATCTTTATTTTTATATAACACCTTTCATAGTGGACCACCCTCACAAAACGCTTTAGAGGTAGGCTGTGAACTGTACATTATATGCAGAGTCACTTACAATAGGACATTAACATCTCATCTGCAGGATGGAGCACAAGGAGGTTAAGTGACTTGCTCAGGGACAGTCAGTCAGTAGCGAGATTTGAACTGATGACCTTCTGTTTACAAGCCCTGGACTTTAACCACTGGAACACACTGTCTCCTTACTTGAAAGGGAATGTTAGGTTATTATCATAACCCTGGTTCCTTGAAATAGAAAAGTAAAAATTAACCTTCAAGGTCATTGTGTCCATGATTGTAGCAGGATTGAAGGAAAAATGATGAGGTCTGTGCGTGCAGCTAACTTATGTCCTTGGGGGCGGGACATGACTGCGTCACAGGCTCTGTGTGCAGCTTTGTTAGATGTTATTCAGAGTTCAGGTCTTAAAGAGGTTAATACCCATATGGTAATGGTTGCATTTCTATTTCAGGGAACCAGGGTTATGATAATAACCTAATGTTATTTTTTGACAATAGATTTTTTTTTATTTTTTAACCCATATCCATTGTACATATTTGGAAATACTATGTTTTTACTGGAGAGAAGTCAAGATATGTATATTTAAGTTCATACACTCCCCTTGTGGCTGCAGAGTAATGCTTGCATGTTATATTTATAAATGTTCTAGTAACCATAACATTTACAGGAATAGAGGAACTGAAGACTGAACTTGTTACCAGCACTGTATTCAATTAAATAATTCCTCTATTCAATTAAATAATTCCTGTTTACATTACTTGTGCAAATGCAAATGGTGTGCAAACTTAAAGTACTGGCCACAGTATTAGGAAAACCACAGAGGTTCTTAAGGTTCACAGTTACTTATCTGTATGTGTTAAAGAGTAAGGTTTTAAATTTAACCTGAGGTTCACCAAACACAAATTTAACATCACCATTCACTTTTGTCTAATTCAGAAACATATTTAACCAGGCATTTCAGTTGCATCAGGTTGACACCGACTTTTCCTAGAACTGTTAAAAAAAAAAAAATAAATAAAAAAGTTTCTGTTCCACTGTGCAGAAACAAGATGTTTTTCAAGAGAAACGTCACTAACCATACTGTTGAGACAGTTGACCACCTCCGATTAACCAAATGAATATAAAGGTTATCTGTACTGAGGCAGACTTGCAGTCCAATCAAGTGTTTATCAGACACCCAGATACGCTAAGTAGAAGGCCCCAGGGCTGTTTCTAAAGGGAAACTCTGGCTCCAAGGGGTCTTCCCTTTTGTGGCTTGTTTTCATTGTACGTGTCAGGGAGACACAGTGGGCCGACGCTTGTCCTTTAATTGACAGGACCTGGTCAGTGTCCTGCGGCAGAGGGTCGTGGTCATTTACGTACATTAACTTATCTCCACTGGATCTAATTGCTGGCTCTACAGTCAGCCTGTCTCCTCTGCAGGCTGCAAAGCTTTTCCTGGCTGTTGGGATAAGTGGGAACTGGCTGTCCTCTGCCTGCCAAAATACTGAGCCACAAGAAAAATAACAAGCTGCCAAAATACTGAGCCACAAGAAAAATAACAAGCACAGTAAGGGAACGGGATATGATTTTTATTTTGAGTTTCAACAGAAATTATCTGCAGTTTTAAAAAAAAAAACCTCCATCAATTCCCAGAAGGCCGTAGCTCTAATTCGAACAATTGCTATCCACTTTGATTGCTAATTTGTACTACTGTTACAAAGACTGTGAGAAAAAAAAAAAAGTCTGAAAACACTGTATTTATCACTCTCACTCACATTCTGTGGAAGTGACCTAATTGCAGTAGTAGTAGTAATGCTTGGTTCAAATGCTGTTTGATTTATATTTCATCATACTTTACAGACTATGTAAGAACGATTCTCACGACCTAATACATTTTAGCTTGCCTGACTGCATATATGTTTTTTTTGTTTTTCCTAGTTTTTCTTTTTTTTCTGCCTTGCATGCTATGACTGTCTCTCCCTGCATGAAAACAACTCCATTTTATGAGCATTTCAATATTTTTAATGAAACAATAACTAATAACCCATATGGAAAAATATATATAAATCATACAAGCTTCTTCTGTGTTATGTATGTATAATATATATATATATATACATATATATATATATATATATATATATATATATATATATATATATATATATATATATATATATATATATATATATATATATGTGAGATAGCAGTCGTATTGAGGTATTGTGTGAGGGTGTGTTTTGGAATGTTTGTGGCAGGTAAATGGTTTAGCCGTCCTGCGTGATAGTTGGTTCCTGTTTATGTTTAGTGAGTGCTCCAAATAGGAGCTAGGTGTTTGTTTTGTGTTTATTTCATTTGGTGTTTATTAAAAGTGCACGTGAGCGCTGTTTCAGTAGAATCTTGTGTGTTGGGTCGTGATTCAGAAGGGAGAAGAACCCGTGAGAGCCTGTGTGGCAAGCAACAAGTTGACATATGGCACCAGAAGTGCCCTTCTGACTCAACAAGCAACAATGGATTTGCAGGAGCTCATAGCTCAAATAAAGAGAAACACTGCTGCTCTAATTGAGCAAAATAAGAAGTGGGAAGTGGAACTGGGACTTCCAGAGCCGGAACCAACGGCGCTGGTGTCAATGTTTAAGAAGTGGGTGAGCTCAACACTGGAGCCGCCGCTCCCAGAGCCCAGAGGGGAGGAGGTGCCGCTCCCAGAGCCCAGAGGGGAGGAGGTGCCACTCCCAGAGCCCAGAGGGGAGGAGGTGCCGCTCCCAGAGCCCAGAGGGGAGGAGGTGCCGCTCCCAGAGCCCAGAGGGGAGGAGGAGGAAGTGAGGTGCCCACCTCCATCACCCCAGCGAACCAGTCCGGCACTGCTAGGTGCGGTCCCTTGCCCTTTGTTCCTGGACACCCTGCTGGTCTTCCTAGACCTTCCTGCGCTGGACCTGGAGCCCAGGAATCTGCAGCATTGGCCACAGCTTTTCCCCTGGTTCCCTGCTCCGCTCTTCCCGAGCACCCAGACGTCGCTGGGCTGCTGCCAGACGTCGCTGGTGCTCCCCCTGTTCACTGCTTCGCTTCCCCTGGGTGATCGGACATCGCTGTGCTGGTCCCCAGTGGAAGATCTCTGTCCACTGCTGCATCCTCCTGTTCCCCGGTCATCGCTTCGGTCGGCCATGTCATCCCGGTGGGGTCCCTTGTCACCGGTTCAAGCTCCCTTCCCGGATGTGCCGGAAGATCCGACCCACCCTCAAGCCCGCCCGTGGAAGAGGGCGGAAATGGACATTTCTGGACTTGAGATGGGTGGGTGGTTGTGTTTTAGGGGAGGGGGTGGCCTTGGTATGGCCTATCAGTGTTTCACACTTGGGGGGAGGATGTGTGAGATAGCAGGGAGGGGGTTAAAATCCTTCCCTGCTAAAAACCTTGTGAGAATGCACATTTGGGTGTTATGGGGTTTAATGGTGTAATTGTTTTATTGTTTAGTAATCCCCTGCACCTGGTGGTAATTGTAAATTAGAGCCAGGTGCAGGGTATTTGAGAGGCAGCCAGTCTGTTCCAGGCTGCTGCTGAGAGAAGAGCCCGACTGCGTGAGTGAGCAGTCGTATTGAGGTATTGTGTGAGGGTGTGTTTTTGAATGTTTGTGGCAGGTAAATGGTTTAGCCGTCCTGCGTGATAGTTAGGTTCCTGTTTATGTTTAGTGAGTGCTCCAAATAGGAGCTAGGTGTTTGTTTTGTGTTTATTTCATTTGGTGTTTATTAAAAGTGCGCGTGAGCGCTGTTTCAGTAGAATCCTGTGTGTTGGGTCGTGATTCAGAAGGGAGAAGAACCCGTGAGAGCCTGTGTGGCAAGCAACAAGTTGACTATATATATTATATATATATATATATATATGTTGTGAATTTAACATACAAGTATAAACATTGTCACATAAAAGGAAAAATTCAACATACAAGGCAGACCTGTTGGATTCTATATGTTTACTCATATGACTGCTTAATGTTAGTGACTTACCCGGACATCCTATGAAGTTTGTATGGTTGTCATAGCTACATACTGGTACACTGGCTCCAATAAGGATTTGGAACTTCAAATACCACATAAAAAAACCACAATGAACAAATGTAAATTACTTTGTGAAGTATACAGTATACTTGCAGTGGTTCAAAGAGACTGTATTTAGCATTATTTCATATTAACATTTGTTTAAAATGCATCACAAACAACTGCAAACTGGTCACCTTTATCAAAAAATAATGTATTTTCATTTATGTGCTGACATATAAGAGGCAATACAGTCAAAAAATCTGCTTATAGAGAATTCAAAACACAAGTAGAATTTTTTGAAATTGTTTTATGTTGGTCCTATCCTATTAAAAAAGCAACATACATTGTAGATGTATAAACTATTAAAACCCTTGTTTAGGAAACTTAAAATAATATTTAATTGTATAAAAGGAAGCATTTAATTTTAGAATTAGTCTAATTAAAAAAAAAAAAAAAGAGGACTCTGCTGTCATGATAAATTACCCAAATTTCCACAGTTCTAAGTTTTGTGTGTTGCATTTGAAAATAAATGCATTCCTGGTAATTAAAAGTACACTTCCTACTAAGGAAGGATGCAGTGAATATGTGAAGATTAGCTGATTCTCTGGAAGTCTTATCACTTATTCCTTGTAGGAGTTATCCATATACCCCTGTCTCGTCACAATACTTAGTTCACATTAGTTTGCTTGTATGAGGCTCATACGCAAACTGTACTGTCTTGTATAAGGGAAATTATAAGAAACTGGACATTTGCACTACAGTGGCTATATGGGTTTGTGGCAAAGTGCCCCCCCCCCCCCCCGTGTATTTTGTGTGTTAATGTTGGTGTATAGTCATTGGTACACAGGATATAAACGGGGCTGTGTAATACAAGTGTTTAAAATGTAATATGTGAGCACAGGGAATTGCACTTTATTAATACACGTGCATTGTACCGCGACTCCACTTTAATGATTGATAAGCAATCGAGTTTCGGTACAGCTGCATAAAAGCAGCATGTTTTCACTCACCCGGGGTTGTGTGTTTGGGAGTGGAGAACGGGGGGGAGAGAGAGGAGAAGCGTAATTATAAATATCAATTGCTACCAGTGCTGGAACCACCAGCACTGTACTTGTTTTGTGTAGCGTTCGTCCACCCTGTTTTGTTAGTGTATACTCATTTTGTTTGTCTATTTATTTTCACCTCACGTGCCGTGTGCTGTTTTTGTTAAAAACTTTTTATTTTCTGTCTGTTTAATTATTAAACTGTAAATCAGCGCCTTCACCATTCCAAAACCTGTGTTCTGAGTCAGTCACTGTAACAGATCTGTGCTGTCTCTGCTGGCGTGTTCACGGGTTGCAGGAAGAGGGCGGCAGTCGTCCAACAACCGCCTGTGAGTCAGGGCAGTGACACGGGGAGGTGGGAAAGTGGGTGTGTGGATTTTCCCCCTCTCTGAATGGCTGAGAGGCACGTCTTGGGAGATTGTTAGCCCTATAAATTAACTTTCTGTTGTTTCCTCAGGTCTGCCCTGTTAAAACGCGCTGAGAGTGCGGAAGCGCTGGTCAACGACCGAGAACCAGTGGGAGAGAAAGAACGGAGGTTCAGAGCGAGATATTGAGGGCGGGGAACCCTTGGGCAGACCCCTGATGAGTATATCAGAGCAGTCTAGTGAGCCGGCAGTGTAGGACGGTGATCCGGGTCGCACGGGCAGCGGCGACCGGGATATCGCTGCAAAGTGCAGCACCTTTTCTTTGTAGTTTTTGTTACTGTTTTATTTTCCCTGTTTCTTTGTGGCTTCTGTTTCGAATTATTGTTTCGAAGCACTTGTAAGGGCGCCGGTATTGTGTACCATCGCTTGGTATGCCCGTGGTTCTGTTTACCATCGTTGGTAAATCAGACCACGGACCCACAGCGCCACCTGCGGGACTAAAGAAAAACCAGCACCCTGAAATAAAACTGGGCACCTGTGCGGTGTTGCCAAATTCATCTGTCTGTCTCCTGTGTCAGTGAATTACCCACCACAGTCACCTACTGCAGCCGTCTTTGTGACAGGGTTATACAAGTTTGCTTAAGTGAATGCTATATTTAAAGTATATGTTTTAATAGTTCACCTAATAAGAAATCCCTGTGTTTTACCACAAAAACTATATGTGCGAGCTTGCTTGTATGAACCGTATAAGGACAGGTATAATTTTCACAGGTGAAATTATGAGAACCTTGACAGAATAAACTGTTGTGCACATGTGATTTATATAAGTATGCTTATATCAAACATACATGTATTGTAATATGTTCCCTTTATATAAAAGTGGCCATAATCAGTAGGTAAAACATATACTTTTCATTGAATATTAGTGATCTCATTGGAACATACTGTATACATACATCTAGAGTATACCTTGTATGACACCATATGTATGTATTTAATGTATATATATCTACTAGAGTAATATATATATATATATATATATATATATATATATATATATAACCATATATAATATATTCCATGTGGAAATCACACTGTACCAAGAGTTGTAGCTGTTAAAGTTGGATGCCACACTATTATTATTATCATTATTTTTTTGATATTGTTAGATATGAGTTCAAGTTAGAATGCAGGATGCCACTGAAGTTCACCGACACCCCCCCAAAAAAGTGTCCAAAATCTCAACCTGCTCTGGTAAACACAACCTCAATGGAATCTGTATTATGCAAAACATCCAGGACAAATGTTTGGTAGAGGAGTTTGAATAATGGAGTCTCCAGAGTTAAAAAGGGTCAACTCAAAATTAATTAAAGGGAAAACTTTAGAGAATAAGCAGCTTAATTTTTTTTTTTGTTTTGTTTTTTTGTTATTATAATGATTCTTATTGCAGATATTCAAATATGATGTTGTTTTTTAAAGTATGTGAATAATATGATTTGCTCTTCAGTCCTAGTCATCAAGCCTATGTTAAGAGATAGAGATATATATCTCTAGATGGCAGGCAAGAGCAACCCCTCAACTCATGCGAAGGAACCTTATCACCAAGGGTTAATTAGTGCCAGATTGCACCGGATTACAAATATGCAGTTTTTAAATGATGAACAGCATGAAATAAAACTTTTTTTTTTGTTGTTGCAAAGAATAATTCTACAATATATACTGTGCCTTCTACCCCGCGCCTGTGTGGATTTTTATTTCCTCCTTCACTCTCTCCCGTACCCCACTCTTGAACACCCAACCCAGAGTGAGTGCAACAGTCACCCTTTTAGCAGCTGTACCAAGATTGGATTGCTAATCAATTGGAATCTCGGTACATCTGCACGTGAACTACTTTGTGCACTTCCTGTGCTTCCATACAAATACCCTTTTTAATCTGCACGTGAAGTGCCATCCTCGTGTCTAAATACAAATATACCTTTTATAACAGTGGTGCTACATAACCTCACATTATATTCCATGCACCAATACATATACACCAACATTAATACACCACACGCAACATATAAACATAAAATACATGCATGGGCGGTGCACACTGCCACATATACATAACATGTGCAACAACAAAAATGACAAAGTTTACTGTACTGATATATTTTAGGATGCAACGTCTGTGTAAGGAAATTAGTAGGGTTTTTTTACACTACCGCTGGTTTTGTTCAAACCTGAAGATAGCCGAAGGTCTGCAAGCAATTGCCAACACCAACAATAAGCATAAAACCCAGATCACAAGCAGATGAGAGCATGATGCATATATGGAAGCTGCTGTAAATTAAAGCCAGATCATTTGGTCTAGAAACAAAAATGCTCTCCCTCTTCCTTAATTATAAGATCCATTACCTTTCTTGCTTACAAATTAACCCCTGCTTATCACAGGCTTATCAAATCAAGAAAACAATATTTGAGTAATTGCAATAAGAACCACTGATAAACATTGCAAACATCACAGGGTACAGTAAAAAAAAAAAAAAAAAAATTAAGCTAATTACAAATACATGTATTGGTTCACCAGTACTGAAACTGGTTTCTGCCTCAGGTCAGGTTGTGATGGTCACAGCCCAGCTCATATTATAGGCCATTTCAAGTCCTATCGCAATTAGAGCTAATTTGCACCTAAGCTGGCATCCTGCACTCAGTGAGGCTTAAGGGGGCAAGGAGTGCGAGGAATGATAAAGTAAAGCTGACACAGTACATGGTGTTCAAGGCTGGCGGGGTACGCTGTCTGAATTGAGCACCGTCTCCTCTCTTACGCTGTGTCTGACCTTGAGAAAGCCCTGCGCTCAGCACCTTCATCCTGCCTCTGTCTGAGAATCATAAAACACAGCACCAAAATATGAACCCAGTGAGAAACTGTACAGCTTTGATTGCAAACTTTGAGATACCAGCGACGCTATAACAATGGCAGACAGATCAAAACCACTTTTTCAAAAATAACAACTGAATAAGCCAATTAGTTATCGTTGTCGCTTCGTGTTAAATATCATGAAGAAAATATTTGTGCCAAAAAATTAATAGAGTCAAATGTAATTTTAATGTTTTGATTACCTTTCTTTACCTTATAATATGTGACCTTTAAGCACTGTAGTCTGTTTCCAGGCAAACATTAGCAAACGTTCCTGAACACTGTTCTTTTGTTGGCAGCTAAAAGACCAGTGAGGTAATGTGTGGCAAACACAACCCTGTAACTGCCTTCCTTCTGTTATAAAGTTGTCCCCTGCAAAACAGAAATTAATTACTCTGCTCAAATCTACTTCATCCTTTAGTTATAGTTGATAAACAATTTAATAAATCTCACCTGCCATGTACTTCCATGTGTTGTGCAGATCTCACAGGTGCAGGTGCAGATTTTCACAGCAAACACATATTTTAATTTTAAAAAATGATACCAGGTTAAGAAAAGAAAGCTGTCATTGTGTAAGCCTTACTTCTACTTCATTTGATTTCAGCAGTGTCCTAGCAATCAAAGCACATCATTGTCATTAGTGGAAGAATCTTGTTGGTTAATGACAGAAAAAAGGCATTGAAAAGGTGGAGGGAATTTCACCTAGGAAGTGTAAGACTACTTCAAAACAGTGGCATAAAAAGATGAACCCATAATGGAGACGGTATGTACTGTATGTTAAACTTTGCATTTTAATATGTATCTGGGCAACTGCTTATTCAATTGTCATGAAACTTGGTATTAACATTATTATGCTTATCAGATTCAAGGCATGTCGGTGAATGTCACACTCACATTTTGTGCATGTATCTGGAGAATGGCTTCTCAAATTGTGATTAAATATTTAATTGCTGGGGTTCCCGAGTGGCGTATCTGGTAAAGGTGCTCTGCGTGGAGTGGAGGATGGGCCCTGTAGCCTGGGAGTCGGCGCTTTGAGTCCAGGCTACTCCACTGCCGACCATGGACGGGAGCTCCCAGGAGGCGGCGCATAATTGGTAGAACGCCACTCTGGGGGGCTTAGGTCGGCCAAGGTGTCCTCAGCTCGCACCAGCGACCCCTATAGACTGGCCGGGCGCCTGCGGGCTTGCCTGTAAGCTGCCCAGAGCTGCGTTGTCCTCCAACGCTGTAGCTCTAGGTTGGATTCATGGTGGGCCTGCAGAGTGAAAAAAGAAGTCGGCTGACGAAGAGCTGAGCCTAAAAAACAACTGGATATTTCAAATTATTCAGCAGGTTTCATTTGACTTTATGAAGCATAATTTGTTAATAGTATGGGGTGATGCAAAACTTTTGGCCATAGCTGTATGTATAGTGTTCTATAGTATCATACTGATAACTCTAATATTGAGTACACAGTCATGGTGGGGGATGTATGATACTAACATACTTGTTTTCTTAGCTATAAAAACCCTTCCTCCACCGTCATGCCATCACCACTCAAATACTACTGACTGGCAGACACTGTCTGAAACGATGAAAACACTCAGCCGTACGTGCCCGGGTTTTGCTAAAGATTATCTTAGGCGTGGCCGTTTTCCTCAGCAGCTTCCTGTACCAAAAATATATCTTTCAGACACTTTTTACAGTAGTACAGTGTCAGCTCACTATGCTCTATCTGCGTCATGAATTTTATCACAATTGTATACCACTTTTTAAAAGATTTTGACTTCTTCCCAGTTATGTTATCACATAAGTTTGCATACAACCTATTTTTTATGATATTTACAAAAAACAACTGTTAAGATGACATTATGGTTTCCATAGGAACAAAATTAACTTTGAGGGTGTTCAAAAATACTTGTGTGACTATACATTTTATTATAAATATCATTATTATCAGATAAGTAAAACATTTTACTAACAAGATGGGTCCTATTACAATTTACAAAGTTGAGACTGGGGTATTTTAAAGCTAGCCTATGTCATCAAATATTTTCTAGATTGATGAGTATATGATGAGTACATCATATGATGAGTGAATCACAACTATTTAGTTTGATTCTTTTTTGTGGTTCAAACTGAAATAGCTTTTTTGTGTGCATATGTGTTGTTATTTGCTACTTCACTTTATATTTTTATAATGCTACAGTAAAATGGTAACCCCCACCATTTGATTGTTTGTGCCTGGCAGTTCTGGAGACAAGACTGAGAACAAGATGGCTACACACATTGATAAATAAATTGAAAATAAGACTATTGTAGCAAAAGGTGTATATAGTATTCCACATTCATAGGTAACTTGATGCTTTCTTGGAACATGTCAGTTCATCATATATCATTGGATCATATATGAAGTACTGGACTGTGGGTGATATCCCCTAGTTTCCACCATAGGAAAATATCCAAGAAATGATGCCAAGTGATTCTGCCATACTTCATTTCTTTACCAGGCTTTCATTACAATTAGCTATGTTTTACCACGGTATATCTCAGTGAATCTTTGTAAGAGAACTACTGTAACCATTGTTTTCCCTTATACATTCATGTGGCAGAACTATGACTGGTTCTATAACTTGTAAACTGTTCTGCCTTTCATCTTGGTCGTTTGTTGCATTTTTGAAAGATCTGCATTTTATTTTGGAAGAGGTTGAAGGGTAAGTTGAACTGCATTCCATAATGAAGTGTTACAAAACACAATTGACTTTTTGTGTGAGATATCAATATGTGACTGCTCATTGAAATATAGCTTCTTTAGAAATGAAGACTTTACAGCCTTCAAAGATAGTTTAGCTGCTCTCTGTAGAGGTTGCCTTGCTCCTTTGCCTGCGCTCACACAGATGGAATTCCTTTAAAAAATGCCAAGAGTTCTAAATCAAGAAAAAAAACACCTTGGTGCCCTCGTAGCAGTAACTAAATACCAACAGATCTGAATCATAAAAATCCTTTCAGCAGGATTTCCAGCTTTGTGGTTTCTATAGTGCACATCATCATCCTGAACAGGTCATAGAGAAGTCAAATATTCAAGTTCACTTATGTTTGAGTTCTTTTCTTGAAGAGTGTTTGCTCAACCACTCATAGGGTATTTCAAGTCTGGGTTTTTTCCCCATTGCTATGCAAGGGAAACTTAATTATTGGGAGGGCTTTGTGCCAGTCTATGACTAACTATCAAGTTTACATGTTTGACTCCTTTAGAATACAAAGCAGGTATCCAAAATCCTGGCTTTCATGTTTCCACATTCTCGTTTTCCTAAGAACACTAAAGCTTTGTAACCCATTCTTTAATCTGAAACATTTCCTTACTTACTGTTAAACGAACAATGGTGTTTGCCTGTCAAAACCCAACTGTAACAATGTACACTCTATTGGTTTAAAGGCAGTTTAATCATTAGTTTTAATAGGAATATCAAGCCACCTATGCATTTGTGTGCGTGCAACTTCCCTAGTCTTAAACATTACATTTTTATTAAAAATATTCAGTGAAAGAAGGCTGCCTTTAAAACCCTGCAATTGTTCAAGTACAGTACAATGAGCTAACACAATTATTCTAGTAAATCATAGGTCTCACGGTTTTCTGTATGAAACATGCACACATCATGGTAAAGCTGAATTTATCAACTGTTCATTGCAGATACTTCTAACTTATCCTTATAAAATGTTGCCATAGTAAAAGCATACCAATGTGCAATACAGCATAGTAAGATCTTGGTAAAGCATAGGTAAGCACTGTGCTAAATTAAACCCCAGAGAGGTGTTGGTAAAGCACATTTAAAAAAATGCAAACCAGGGTAAACTATGGTATATGCACATTATAAACATTGGAAAAGCATAGAAAAAGCACAGGAAAACTGCTAGATAATCATGCACATTTACTGTGCAAACTTTTATATGGGAACTGAATTCCGGTTCAGAATATTCAACTTCAACAGGCTGCATAAAGGAACGACATTGAAAACATGCCAGTCTTTGGAAATGCAGTGATTGGTACTGAGAAGGAGAACCAAAGGGTGAAGCTTCAGAGGGTTTGAGTTCTTGAAAAGGAAATAAATGGCAAAATCTTTGAATGTTTCAAGTTTTTTTTCGAATTTTATTTAGAATTACATATTTCAAAAAAAGCAATGCACTCAGGAGACGTCACAATCTAAAACAAAAAACATTCCCAGTTGTTTTTCTTTTTAACTTGAGTTCCAAAAATGAACCCACTTATTTGCAATGTCAGTTGTGTTCCCATATGACTGAAAGTGTAGCACTGAAAAAAAGAAATACTCAATTTATTTGCTCACAATATCTAATGAAAAAATACCAAATAGTTAACAACATGTTATGTGTGGATCTTTGTGAGATGTTAACTCCTTTTTAGGAGGCAAACATATTTTGAAATCATTAGCTCTATGAATTTTAATTATTCAAGTTACTCGATTCTGCTTTCGATGGAGAAATGGTATGTCGCACAGTTAAAGAAGGAACACCAGAAATTAAATAAGTAGTACCAAACATATGAAATAAAGAATCCTGTTTCATAATTTTATAGTCTCGGTTAAATTGATAAATAGGGATTCAAAACAGTTCAACGTGTTTTACAATTGCTATAGCCTTGGCTGTATTCTGACAAAAACACATCAGAGAAGTACAGAAGTCTACCCCTAGTAAGAGAATACACATTCAGATGAAACTCACTGCACATGTAACTTTCTATGCTTAGACTGTTTGGAATCACACTGTTTCTGAGCCATCTAGCAACAACCACTATGTAGGCCGCTATTTTGGCATTGCAGAAACACACCAAATTGAGGGGTCTTAGACTGGGACATTTTTTTTTTTTATCATTTCACAATCAAATGAGTCATTCAGCACAGTGGGACAAATATGTTTGAAGGCACTACAGAAACAGCAGTGTTTTCCCTTTTTTTCTCTTTCAGTTGTATCTGCAGATACATTGTTGTGTTTTCCCATTGGCTTACAAATATACATAAAATGCTACACTGCAATATAAAAATGCTAAAAAAAATGGTGTTACAGGTCCCAAAGACCAAAAACAAAAGGTTATACCTACTGATATTACAATCTTCTGCAGAATAATCCTGAAATTGTGATCACTCAAATTGCTGAAAGCTTATTTTAAGAGAGCTAACATCCTGTAGTAATATATTACATAAGAAATCTGACAAGAGTACAGTGACCAGCAGGATTAAAATGTCACCAGAAAAAGTCTGTGCTCTTATTATTAACTAGTCATTTAGCAGGCACTTTTATCCAAAGCAATTTACAAAGATTAAGGGATGAACTATGCATCACAACTGCTGCTGCAGAGTCACTTACAATAGGACCTCGGTTTTATGTCTCATCCAAAGGACAGAGCACAAGAAGGTTAAGTGACTTGCTTAGGGTCACACACAGTGAGCCAGTGAACCGGGAACCTCCTGGTAGCAAGTCCTTTTCTTTAACCACTGGACCACCAATATATATATTCTTAGTTCATTACCCACTGCTACGATAAGCTGCATAAATAGAATGAGAATAATTTGTTTAGGGTACTGTAAATATCATTAAGGTTTTCTAGGGACTAATCACTCAGTTGCCTGATTTTATAATATACTGCAGAGTAAATTGAGAGAATGTCAGTCCTATGTGGTACATAGGTCAATTTCAATATAAAACGTGGGCTGCCCTGCTCAGTGAAGTAAAGATGATAAATCTGAATTAACAACCCTGATTTTATCATGCAGCAGGAAATACCATTATGAAACTGTGCAAAGAAAATGAAAATAAATTGAGCTTTAAATCCTGCAGCATGTGAGTTTTCTAGTTAACGCAAACACAAACTTCATCTTTTTGTGCTTCAGGTTCACAGACCGGCTGCAATTTTAAGAACTTGCCAACACCTGTTTGCAATATAAGCCTGGTGTAATTAATTCTGTTTACCCTCTTGCACCGTTCCCAGCCTCGGCAGTCTCGGGGGGGAAAAATGCATTTATTATTTACAGTCTGCACTTCGAGCAGTCACCAAGGTTGATTGTGGGTTTATGGTTGCTGGCCAGCCTCCCTGCACCAGCAGGTGCCAGGCACGCCGACAGGCACTCCCGTAAAACACTGACCCTGGAATATGTGAATAAGCCTTGATAGATTCTGTTTACTTCAGAATAGGAGACTACTGATTCCTCCCTAAACCACCCATATCCCTCTGGGAGCAAGCACTTTTAGAGCGAACTAAACTTTTTCTCATACATAGATGTGTAGAAGAGTATTATAACACTCTTTAGACTCTTTTTATTGAAAAAATATTCATTATTTAGAAAGTTTATGTGATGTCCCTAATGCTTCAAAGTTCAAATGACAATTGAATAAATTATTCTATTGGCCATAGGTGTTATGTCTGCCTGAAGTGTAATGTTTTCAACAAAGGTCACTAAAAAAATACTCTACTGTGTTTACACTTTACAAATACATCTTTATTAAAATAACATTATTAAGTAAATGTTTTATCAAGTGTTATTTTGTGTAGCACAAACAATCGTGTTTTCATTATATTATATCGGTCTGGGATGTGCAGTTTTAAAAGACACACATGTTATGGCTATATATATATATATATATATATTTGAAAACATGAGTTCAATTTTCTTTGCCTTTTTCATAGGAAGGGTGCTATGCTTGCACTTCCTGGGTCATAGCATGTTACTGGCTGAAAACATGTCAGTCAATAGTGGAAGCAGCTGACTGGTTATTGACAGAAGAAGAAGCAGCAGAAGGGATGGAGACACATAGACACAATAAAAATACATGTGTACAGTAGCATATGTTTCTTTCAAAACTGGACATTTAAGACACATATAACAAATGGAAGGACACAACAGCAACCATTTATAGAATTATTTTTAGCTACAATCATTTTAAGTTATGTTCTATTGAAATATTTTGGCGAGAGTCGAGTTCAAATCAGCATGAAGTTCAACATCTACTCTCATGTAATGGAAATCATTTTTTATATCTAGGCTCTTACCTTAGTTAACTATATGATACAGTTACATGGTACAGAGTTCTCAAATAATATTGCCTTATTGCTTTTTTAATTTAAAATAAAGCTGTTTCATAGTTTAATGAGCGAGTAGATCCTATTTTCTATGGCAACACAAATAATTTAGGAATGCTGGTGAGGTCATTGTTTTGATTGGTAGGTTGAACTGCCGCTCTAAAAAACACAGTTAAAGCTCCAGATAATGTAATATGGCAACTTGGCTTCCATGAGGACATGACTATTGGTCTATCATCGTAAAGGATGTCAAACAACGTTTTTAAAAATCGGGCAATTCAGTGTTCAAAGGTCATATATATTGTAACACAACAGGCAGGGGGTTAATATCCTCCCTGCCAAAAACATGTGTGAATGCATATTTTGTTTATTTAATTTGTTTAATTATCACCCGTACCTGGGGATTATTGTAAATTAGGACCGGGTGCAGGGTATAAATAGTCAGCAGCCAGTCTATTCGAGGCGGAATAAGGGAGCTGAAAGTGCGTTCTGTTCCCGAGCAGTCATAAAAAACTTAAGTGTTGTGTTTAGACCTTTGTGTTTATGTTGCAGGTAAACGGCGTATCCGTCGTGCGAGCTCGTCAGGGACCTGCAACAAAGGTGTAGTCAGTGCTTCGACGGAGCTAGGTGTTTGTTTTTGTTTATTTGTTTTTTGTTTTGTGTGTATTATTAAAAATAGCGCGTCAGCGTTTGTTAAACTTCAATTTCTGGGTCCTGGGTCCTGCTTTAAAGGGGCGAAGAACCGTGTGAGAGTTGCAGTCATATATATATATATATATATATATATATATATATATATATATATATATATATATATATATATATGCATATGCATGTCATCTCAGCCCAGTGAATTAAATGAAGAGCTGGACTTGAACCACAAACCATACGGTTCAAAGATGATCGCCTTCCCCTTCAAGTAAAGAGCAAGCTCAGTAGTGAAGAGGCAAATACGTGTCTTTAGCTGATTATGTCAGTGTTATTAACTCCTTGGAAATGATCCATCACACCACATTGATCAGGCAGCCATTTTTTAGAGTTGGTGTACAGCAGTATTAATTACAACAAAATGCAATTATTGTATAAGTAGTATTAATTAAGACTTTCCATCACTGTCTCACACTATATAAAAAACTGTATTACATTCTGCTGACCCACTCCCCACAGACAGTATTTGCTGTTTCCCCACACAAGGCCACCTGCAGATATTAGGCTAGTGGTTATCATTCTTCCACAACCCTGCTCCACTAATGCCTTCTCCACTAAAGAACACAGAATTCACATTTAAAACAATGATAAGAACGCCGAAGTAACTTTGTTTAGAAAAAGGTTAAGCTTCATCCACAACTTCTTTCAAACAATAATCTGGTTAATGGAGTCCACAATGTAGGAAAGACTCACTTACACCTGTGTTCTAAATCACAAGCCACAGGTTTGTTAATGTACTCTTGTAAAATCAATATTGATGACTTGAGTTTCAGATTGAGCGAACCATAAAAGAATATATGTTATGCTGCTTCTACAGTGTCAGGTTATCAAGATAAAATAGAATTGTGTTAAATTATTAAATTGCATGGGTAGGTAGTTTGATTATATCAGAGACTTTTAACAATGTTAACACGTTCATTAATAAGTAGAACTGGCCTACTGTGTGCAAAATTCTAGTCTAAACTAAGTAGCTTCAAATTATATTTTCTTACTATGAAAACCTAACCTTTTTCTTACCTCTTATAAGAACCAGAACTATATTACCTTTTTTCCATTGAAGATCTTTGGGCCGTCTGCTTGTACTTTATTGGAAAATATGTAGATATTTCAAAGG
Organism: Polyodon spathula; assembly: GCF_017654505.1. NCBI lineage: Eukaryota > Metazoa > Chordata > Actinopteri > Acipenseriformes > Polyodontidae > Polyodon > Polyodon spathula. Next base: position 83,044,643 of record NC_054536.1, on the reverse strand, counting down.
CTTTTAGAAGTATAAGTTGCTGCCTGGTGCCAAATCATTTCACTGTGTTGTAGCTCAGCTCCTCTCCAATAGCCTGCAATCAGACCATGTGTCCTACTGCACAAGAAGTGTTTGGATATCAGGTAGAAACAGTAACAATAAAACAATAGTTTTTATCTACAACACAAGCAAAGAACCAAATGATCTTAAACTCCAGAAACAGAGGAGGAGCAGTGAAAAGCTCATAAGAGGTTATGTAAACAGATTTTAAAACCACTCATTTAATGGTGTATGTAAACCCTTTTTAAAACCAACAAAAAGCCTCTTTTGAAAATGATTCATCCTGTCAGAGAAAACTCGCAGTGATAGTAGAAGTGGTATAACCAGTTATTTTCAGTTATTTTTGTCCTGCTTCAGAAATGAAAATGTTATAATTTTGTGTACATTTATTTGTCATGAAAGGTGAGGGACAATGGCCCAGACTACAGTCAATAACTAGTCCCTCACACCTCAGTCCAGACCTAAACACCTATATACTTTTTACTAGCAGATGTAGTCAACTGAATTGCATCAAATTGTATTGCAGCTTGTGGTGGTCTAGCGTCTAACGTATCATTTTAACTGTGACCACAGGCTTATTTGAACCCAGGCCGCCAGAGATGAAAGGCCTAAAAAGGTTAGTAAATTATCATGCCTCATCACCTAGATCCCTTAGAAAACGTCTAATCTCTGTGCTAATATTTGGAAATAGGATGACAGGATGACTGAATATTATAAAATTGTTACACTGTTTCAGTTTAGGCGTCTTTCTTTTTGCGTTGACAACCACACTTCAAACCTTTCCTCAATTCCACTGACAATAGTAGCCAAGTGAGACTTTGCTTGGAAGAGTACCCTCCCCTTTAATCTTTAAAAAGTCAAATACTTTGATCGCCCTTTGCTACCTCTGGTCCAAGTGACAGTTTAAAGTGTTATTTGGGCAGCCGTCATAGATCACCCCATGCACAATGTTTGATCTGCAAGCCTCGATATGTGGGTGGGCCAGAATAAGTTTCCTATCATGAGCAACATTACCATTAATTCTCAGGATTCAAAAGACAGTGGACCACAGTAACCTCGGGGGAAAGAAAACGACAACAGGAAATACGTTGCAGAAGTCTGCTTTGATAAAGAACGGTAAAGTCACCACCCCATGGCAGCAATAAGAATCCTCACCAGTAACTTTATGCATAGTATAACTTTCAGACAGTGCCTATTATCACTAATGTGGTTAACCTATTCTCAATGTGATTTCAAAGAGACATCCAACAGTACAAGCTGACCAAAATAAATTGGTCAGAGGCTATTTAGATACTTTCAAACAACAACAAATAAAAAAAAGCTAAACACAAAAAGCAGAAAGCATTTTTGAACTAGTGTGAAAAATGTACATGCAAAATGAAAATTAAAATGGACAATGTGTTAGTGGACAGTAGATGTACTTAGTGATAAAATAACAACTGGAAAGTATGAAATTCAATAAAACAATGTTAATAATTAGTGTACACTCTTGGCTTCCATGATATTAGACACCCTGACTGAAGACCCTACATGAAATTTAAATTTTGATACCTTTAGTGAGAGAGGTTGTTTGTTTGTACTGGTACAAGTACTGCTGTTTTCTTAATGTTCAGTGTCATTTCCTGGAATTTCGTTGAACTGCTCCATAATTACTGTACACAGAACAATGTGTCTGACTGCAAAATCCTGCATTTGTTTTTTGTTTGTTTGCTTGTTTTTTTTTTTTTTTTAAATGTGATGTTATAAAACTGTATTCATATAACTACCTATTTTCTTTTCTTTACAATCACTGTATATTGTTGTATAATGGTACATGCTGTTAGCGCAAGCATGAGCAGACATCCATGTTGCACTCAAAATCACCTCAGGCATGAAACAGCAGCGATCGTGTAAATGAATTGATACCCTGGTCTGGGTTACATTGCTTTGTCAGGGTCGTTTAGGACAGAACATTGTTGTATATGCTACAGCCCCCTTAAACCATCCTGCGGCCCCCCAGGGGTTCCAAGCCCCCAGTTTGGAAGCCACTAAGATAGATACTTCAGAATTAAAAATGTATTCAATGGAGATATACAGAGGATGGAGAAAAACTACTGTATATTGATGTTCTTGCACATGTAATATACTGCCAGTACTGATTGTGTCGATTCCCCGGTCAGTTAGATGAGATGAGCTTAAAAGTTCTAAAACCCAGCTCTTTTGCATTGTGATTAAGACACTCGCTTGTGGTGCACAGGGTCACAGTTCACTCCCAGCCTCCGCCTTGTTGCATATACATCTAGACACTCTAATATTACATGGTCTATTTTAATGATCATCATCTGATTTTTTGCATAACTTAATTACTGTATTTTTTATAATATACAGTACAGTTATTAAATGGGTCGATAAATGACACCTGATTTAAAACACCAGCAGGATTTAAATATAGAGTTAATATAGTATATATAAAACTATTAAATCTAGAGGTCATCTGATTCTGTGTGAGTTTAGAACCGCTACTATGTCGGAATAGATATTCAAAGAATGTTCCGCCTGGCTTTGGGCCCCAAAACAACAATGGTCCTAAAACTGTCTTGTGAGAGAAAAATAACATTTATTTTTATGTAGGTGCCCTGTTTTTTATTGATCAAAAAGAACGTGATGTGATGTGTTACCAGTCTGGTGTTTCGGTGTCCTATGTCAACACAATGAGCTCAGACTTACCTCAGAAACTATAAGCAGACTATTCAACATTAAGTGAAAGTTGCACTAGCCAGACTGAAACACAAACAAAATCCTGACAGGCTCAAATCCCTTTTGTCATCTATTAAGACAAATAACTCCACCACGGTGCAGTTTTTTACCTTGCAAAGCTGAGAGTTAGTTAGTTAGTTCACTATGTCTCTGCTGCACTTACTGTACTGTGTGCTAAAGTGCTTTGGTGATAGTGTTATCTATGTTAAAAACATGATCCTAATATAAATGCAAACAGCATATACATTTTTAGAGGGATACATGATTTTCCTCAGGGAAGATGGGGATGGGAATATTAGAAAGGAATGTTTCCCAAAAAAGGAGACTGAATCAAGCATTTTAATTGGTGCCATCTCAGTTCAGAAGTGCTTACAATATTGTAACCATCTATAAGTATGATGTGCTGTTTTGGCCATTGTGACTGAACCTGATACAACATGGATAATCAATTTATTACAAAAGCATGTCAAGGATTCCATTTGCATAATTAATCAGTTATGTGAGGGGCAGCTCACATAAACGTGTGTGCTACATTGTGCAGGTGATTTATTTTTACAGACCATATATGCAAGTGAGACAAGCCTTCTGTTGAATGCATGCATCTGGAATTGTAAGAGCAGAGGCTGGTCACAAACCTGCGACTCCACAATCAAGCATCTTAACCACTATGAAAAGAGTCAGGCTTGTCTGCATTCATGATTATAATCGTCTGCATTCGTGGCTATAATACACAATAAACAGATTTTAATTGTTTGGAAATATACACAGTTTGAAAGGATTTGAAGATATTCTGCCTAACAGTTAGGTTGTGAGTGTTGACCCATACAGAAAGGAGACAACTAGCAAAAACTAGCACCATGTATTCCAAAAATGTTTTATAGAATATAAAGCGACATACTCTAAGCTTTTAATTGAGTTGATAAAACACAGCTTAAAAACATGTTTCCCAAATTCATACGATGCAGTTTAGTCAGTTCAGTTTCTGTCATACAAAGAAAAGAATATATTATGCATTAAAATGGAGACAGCTTTTCAGATCTTGCAGATAAGAAATCAACACATTTTTTTTATGAGCTCTCCAAATAAGTGCATCCTTGGATACTTAGCACACTTTATCTTCATTATGTGTAAACCTATTATAAAGATTAATAGAGATAACTCATTTAAACCTCTCTGTTGAAAAAAAGGCTGCTGCCACAGTGAAAGTGATGATCAGACAATGAGTTTTTAATGAAAATAAAGAACAGATACAAATGTGACCACTGCTATAACTGTTTTGCAGTTAACTCGCTGCTTGGACCCAATTGAAATACCTTGATAGCAGAGGAAGAAAGGTTTTTGGGTAATAAAATGTCCATGCAATAAACAAAATGAATGGGAAGCAGTGTTTACATGATACTCTAAAGAAAGAATTTGATCGCTTTTGACGACAATTTCACCCTCTCTTTGTCTGTCTGCCAAATGTTCAAAAACTGTTTAAGAAGTCTTTCCTAGACTAAGAAAGGATTCGAAGGCCTATACCCTTACAAGACAAGCGACCCAACAACAGCAAATAATAAAATAAACACAGTACTACACAGAACAAACAGCTAGGGGCAGAGCATTTCAGATGGGCCGGTTAATGGTTACACTCTGATGTACCAGATGTAGTTGGAGGTTAACTGTGATTCTTTGAGCTCAATTGAAACAACTGTTTCTAAACAAGAATCAGAAGACAAATAAAAGGGGTTAAAAATAAGAACCTAAAACCAGTATGAACCCCATTCTGAATACCTGCAACTGGCCTTTTGTTGAGTGTCTGTAATACTGAATGCCAAATCCATGGCTACCCACTCCAGAGAGCCTGGACAGTGTTATCCTGACGCGAAAGCAATGTTTGGGTAATGGGAGGTGTTTGATTCATTCTGGCAGCGATCTCTCTCTACCTGTTGTGAAAGAACACTTTATATGACATATCAAGTAATAAAGAATGAAGACATGCTTTGTACAAAAGACTAGTAACTTATAGTCTGTGGTTCCTAAAGTTAGTGTCTAAAGCTTGTGCGCCGCTGGCCTAAGCAGTCATGGGACTTCTGACTGCCTGCCTGCTTTCGATTTCATCAGTTTAATGTACTGATTATTCAAATACTGGGCTACTGATAACCGGTTGTGTACAGTTGTACAAAATATTATCAAATCAGGCCTAATTTACCACTGAGGCCTGAGGGAAAGGGTGTTCCCAAAAATAAAAATGACCCACTTGGTTATATATAGAAACATGAAACATACAGAAGCCTATGCAAAGGCACAGCAAAGGCATAATCTCTGAGAGGAAACATTTTATGGTATACCAGAGCAAGTGCAAAAGCATAAAGATATTTGTTCTGAGGTTTCAATTCTTTTAAATGATTTTATTCTCTTGCCCTAGTTTTGTCCAAAAGTGGGTCCACTGTATCCTTTTAGTGAAACAACATTTTCTTACTATGTATAGGGCCTAATATAATTCAGCAGCAAGCTTGAGAATATTTTATGCAAAATGTGCAATAATAGCAGTTCTTTGAAAGTGTGCTAACTATGGTCCCACTGTTTAAAGCACGATAAGACCATCTCAAAATAGAAGCCAGAGGAATCTTAATTGGACTAAGTACCAGGCCTTGACATACCTCTGGTGAGACTTGAAAACAGGAGTTTAAAAAGCATGCAGGGCAAACTAGCAGCTCGTAGAGACCTTCATAAACCAAGTCACACCATGGATATGTCTCCAGTAGGAAGTTTTACACAAACAGAGGAAGCAGGCCTTTTTTTTCAGAGGAGAAATTATTGCCTGAACTGTTAGCCTCTCACCACTGATGTCCAGCATAGATAAATCCTGGGAAAAGACCTGGAGTTCCGAGGGTTATTGTTACTCATGGTGACTTACTGTAGTGGACCGTTACAGCCTTACAATTGGATATTCTTTTCTTGCTGCTGTTTTAATCTACTCACTTTGTAAAGGAAAGGAAGCAGGGAAGCAAATAACTTGCAAGTAGTGCCTGGGCAAGCACATAATAAATCACTAAAACCAAGTTCATGGCAGCTGGTCTGGATTTTACCGACCCCAGCAACAATTGAAGTAAAACAGAGGTATTGATTTAAAAAAAAAAAATCCCAATTAAAAGGGTCCCAATAAGCATTTTGTAAGTTTACCTTCTATTTAGTAAACCCTCCTATGTGTGCCATGTAAACAGTGAAACACATTAATGAAAATAGGCTTGCCACAAAGAAAGGGGTAGCACCATAAAAGTGGAAACATGGCACTGGTTTACAGGATATCTGTCACCACAGTGTATTGCACAGCAGACCACAGTGCACTGAGTGCCATTCTGTTGATTCCCGACACAACCCTGTTTTTGAGGAACCAACAGAAGTGTTAATCTAAGAGAACGTTCCTTTCCCTTTTGTAAAAAACACAATTCACCTGGTTATCCTGCAAGTTTCAAATGTGCATATGGCAACCAAGGTGACTGCAATGGTGTGTCTTTGCCCCTTTTAGTTTTGTTTTGTTTCCTTTTAATATACAGCCTTATGCCATTAGAAACACAGCATCGAACTTGATTTGAATTGTGGCATTTAAAAACAACACATAATCCGGCCACCCACCCAATATTTTTTGTGTGTACATACCAGCACCTTTTTCAAACCACTTTAACATTGCAGTGCAGAACTCTCACACACACTCAAACGAACATGCAAGTGGCCACGCCCCCCCCCTGCTCACACCACAGTTCTGACAACTGCATTCATCCAATTAATGATCTGCAGTGACCTCTAGTGGCCTGAAAGAAATCTTTTTGCGGAACACATGATATTAAATTGGCTTCTTTCTTTGCTTTCTGCCCTTATCAAACTCTGTTAAATACTGCTTCTTTCTTTTTCATAATGTGTACAAGTGAAAACATCAATAAATACAGCTGCAGTGTTCCTTAAAGTGAGTGCGACCAAAAACACAAATCCACAAACACAATGAAAACCCAACTCAACAATACTAAAGGTAAAAACAGAAACGTTCACCTTGCCAAAGCTATTTAAATACAATATTGTTTTAGTGTCATTGTCTTTCTAGTTGGACCATATGCTAGTCAAATAGAGCACAGCACTAGGCGAGTCAGTTTCGTTGGTTGCTGTTTGTTGGTTGGTTGCCTAGGATAAAAGAGCTGGCTGTCTCCCGCTCTTGCTGTTCTTGAAAACCACCTGACAGTGCACAGTACATTCGGCGCCGCATTATCGGGACGCCTCGGGAGATGTTAAAATATCCCACATAAGGGCCTGTCCCTATTAAACGAGAGGCATTTGAGAGTACATATTCATTATTGAGAACCCGACTAGGCTGTTTGGTCCTTGAAACACTTTGCTGGTTTATTGAAATCAGATCTGTACACATAACTCAACAACAAGAGTCACCATCTTCTTTACTCCCGCTCTCACCAGTCTTAGCTAAACAATCGCTGCGTCAATCACACAGGCACGGCAAGTCAAACATCGCTGAACCAATACACCATACATTTCTTACAATCATTTACAAGATGTGCAAGAGATCGTTTACTTTTTATTTATTTGAAAATGAATAGAAACATAATGAAATCACACCACACTATAAATAAATGTGAAAGGCGTCAATGTTTTATTATTATTATTAGGTGAGACACTTGGGGGGTTGACAAGCCAATAGTTTAAGGGTCTAAACAAGAAAAGATGATTATTTAGGTTTTTTGGGGGTCAACATGAGGCACGGTGTCAGGCTCAGCTAAGACCCTTGTCACAGATCCGTGCATCTGATGGTAATATTCCTGTTGTTGTTGTTGTTGTTGTCCATGGCACACAAGCAAAGGAGCATATGTTATTTCTTTACCAAAGAAGGAGAAAACAGAATTTGCAAACTCCTAACAGTTTTATTTCATGCAGCCAAATGTTGTTTATTTGGATTATTTTATAACTTTAGGCTACGTTAAAGTAAGTTTGTAATGTATCCATGCGTTGATTTATAAATTTAATTTAAAGCATGGTTAATATAGATGGTTGTAAATTGTTTTTCTTTTCGTTTAGCGCGTACTGTTGTTCGTTAATCAACATGATTAGGATGAGACAGACATGACTGCTAACCCTGTTTCAGGTCTTTCCGCAACAGCCAATCCACTCCCTTCCTGCTTGAATGAGGCCCCGCCTCCAAAAACAAGTTTCCAGTCCGACTCAATACTACACAGACTATTCAACAATTGTACATATACAGATAAATTGTAATATGACAGAGTAAGACCCCAATAAATAAATATTTAGCAATAATAATAATTTTAATAATAATATTTTCTATACGTGTATGTCATTTTTTTCTATTCTATATGTTAGGGGCTATTTTCCTTAGCGGAATTTTACCTGCCGAAATATCAGAAGTTCAAGGTAAATATAAGTTTTTAAGTTTTTTAAAAGATAAAATAAAGAAATAAATCATTTTCTAATAGCGATAGAGCCCTCTCGATGTGGGCTCAACCGCGTGGTAGATCACCTTGACTTTCGTTGACGCCCTCGACTTTCCGGTCGCGGTCATCTACCACAGGGCAGAGCCCACATTGACGGGCTTTATCGCTTAAATAAATAAGCCAGTCCACCTATTCATTATTTAATATGTTTTCTATTTTGAAAATTAACTGTGTAAAAGTAAAAATACTTTTTAAAAAGGGTTAATTTTTTATTGAATATGTTGAGCTAATGTGAATTATTATCAGTTACTAAGCAGAGTTGGAATCTTGTTCTTCATCAGTCATTTACAATAATTTGAACTTTGTAAGGATTTTGGCTTCACAGCTTCAGTGCAGGCAAGTCTGTTCCTTATGCAACTGCAGTAATGTTTGCCTGCATACAATAACTTACTTCATGCGTTACTGTCTGTTCTGGATGATGTAGCTTGCTCACTACCTGGATTTCAATTCTTCGATGAGTACACCATACTATCCTGCCATCATCTTATCACATCACTCAGCAATCACTTCTAACCAGACAAAGAGCAGTAGCTGTTTTCTTGGAACATTTGCCATTTCATACAGATGCCTGACACATTGGTCTTGTATGCCAGAGCTGGCATATGGAGACACAGTGGAAAGCCTCTCTTATTAAAATGTAGCCTCCCCTATTAGTAACAGTAATGATGCTCTACAACTGTAATGAATTTAAACACGCCAAAGCAGGGCACTTTGTAAAGTTTAGAATTGGATAATTCAAGTGTGACAATAGCCCAGTCATTTATTTATTTATTTATTTATTTATTTATTTATTTATTTATTTATTGGCAAAACTTGTTGCATTGATCTTATTTGTTGGTGCTGTTCTTCCTGATTGTCATTGTGCCTGATTGTAGTACAATATGTAACCAGTAGATAGTGCTCAACTCACTCTAAAAATGTGTTAATTTAAGCACTGCCAGTTTTATTAGGATTTAACTGAATTCTGTAAACCCCCTATTTATGGCCATGCCAACAATTGTAGCTGTGTACTGTATACTGTGCAGTACAAGTTTGCTGTTTGTCCTTAATTATTAAAATAGTCTATATGGTGTCTAATTTTGAGTTACTTCACTGAAAAAAGCCACTGATACGACAACCTTTGCATGGTAGTAACTTCCTTAAACATGAGTTGGTTGTATATTTTTTTATATACATCATCCACTGCAAATTTTTGAAGAAAATTAACACAATTCTTGAACACTCTTTTCAGACTTAATTTTTTTCTAAATACCACCAGTGTTTGAGGTAAGGGTTATTTTGTATCTGTTTAAAAACGACGTAGCTGACGTCTCAGAGAGTATCCTATTTAAACTAAGATGTCATTTGACTCTTCCACTATTTAACTTAGTTGAATAAACCTCCTTTTCTTATGTCTTAAATCGTTGTATTATTATTATTATTATTATTATTATTATTATTATTATTATTATTATTATTATTATTATTTATTATTATTATTATTTTAGACCATATAAAAAGGGAGTTTATTTGAGATTAGTTTTTTTAGATAAACTCTCAAATTTGAGCCAAGGTCTTGAAAACCCTTTTTTTAGTATACATTTGTGCTCGTGCCATGGAATGTGTTGAACTGGTATAGGCATGTTGCAGATGATACCTAAAGATCACTTACAATACAATTACTTCAAGCCTTCACTTGTTTGCGAAAGTCATCATTTTAATCATCCCTGTAATTCCACTGTAATATGAGCGTCTTGTACTTTTTCTTTTTTTTTTCTAAACTGACAGGAAACCATTTTATTAAATAAACAGGACAGGAATTCTCTTATATGTGTTCATAGTATTTCTAGTGCTCACACAGGTAACTACAGTAGTGGTTCAAATGACATACTAAGTTCTAGTAAGTGTAATTTCAAGAAGACGATCACAAAGCAAACTAAAATCAAATCAATGATTTGCTCAGTATTCCTCCAAAAAACAAGGGTTGATGTTGATAACAGTAAACATCTGCGTGTACAAACTGGGGTGCTCTATTAAAACCTGTTCAGGTTTCATTACTTACTGTGATCACAAACAAGTACCGATCTAAAAACACATTTTAAAAAAACTAATGAGTTGGATGGAAAACTTGTGACTACTTTCAAATGCCTTGATGGGTGTTGGTTACATGTTGCAGTACAATCTGAATACAATCGTGGTTAATGTGTGAGAAACTGATAAATGTCAAACAACATCTCTGTAGGTCGTTTAGGTCTAAGAGATTATGTTTTCTAAATGTGGATCAACCTACAAATTCATTAGGGCTTATTTCATCTTTTTTTTTTCTTTTTGACCCAATTTTTAGCATTACTATATAAAGTAAATATAAAGTTCTAGAGTATGGCTTGTATAGCAACTGTATGAAGAGCAGTTGTTATCTGGGACATTAATGTTGACCTAAGTGCCTCTGCCTGCATACAATAACTTGCTGCATGCATTACTGTCTGTTCTGGATGATGTAGCTTGCTCACTACCTGGATTTCGATTCTCCGATGAATACTCATATAATTCACCATACTATCCTGCCATCATCTTATCACATCAATCAGCAATCACTTCTAACAATAGTTACAATAGCTGTTTTCTTGGAACATTTGCCATTTCTTAGAGATGCTTGACCCAATGGTCATTGATTTCCCAATGGCAGCTGTTGTCTGGCATACAGATTTGCAAATAAGTTGGGCACCTACTCTACAATCCTGCCCGTTCTTATACATTATTGAATCTACCAATTTATAACACAGTTAAAAAAAAAAAAAACAGCAAATTGCTCTTGGTCAGTGACATTTTGCATTGTTTCCTACTGCGTGTTAAACTTTACTTCATGATGTGGCTACTTCTCTGATAGTTTCCAATAGTTGATAATAGGCCACACCCTGTATCTTGGTGTGACGGAGAGCGAATGAATCCAAATCAACAATCTCCCTCTCGACCGGTGAGGGCACTGTACAACCGGAGCTGCGGGCTTCCTACTGAATGGTTGGGCAGTTCATCCCAGGGACAGTCAGGAGCCGGCCATTCAGGAAGAGGGCGGCTTTACGGTACCTGGAGTCATCGCCCTAGTGCGGTGAGCGAAGTTTCAGTCATGAATTGGAGGAGACGTGATTGAACTAGCTATCGGAGGGGGCGGGGCTTAGGGTACTTTAGGGGGACGTGACGCCGTAATCGGCTCCTTTGTTGTGGTTAATGGGAGGAGACAAGGACAGAACCTTGAATGAAGTGTGGATTCATTGAGAAGTGTTGTGTTTGTTTTGCCAGATGGCTGATACAAAGCTGGAGCTGCAGCGAGAAGCCCAGATCTGAACGCGCACGAGCACCAGCAATCAGAGCACCGCACCTGCACCAGAGCACCCAGTTTGGAGACGTGTTTTCTGTGGTTATTATTTCGGGACTGCAACCCCTTTGTTTTGTAGCTGGCAATACCCATTGCTGGGTAGAGCCAGCTTTATTATTTGAAGCCCGGTTTTAAAAGGGCATTAAAAGAAACCTGACCGGTAAACTTTGTGTTTGTCCTTTGTTGGAGCACCTCAAATCACCTATACACCGGAGCACTACAAACCACTTTGCCACACTTGGTAATAGAGGAAACTGTAGAATTAGTACCGCAGCTGGTTGCAACTTGCCCTTACAACATTTTGTGCTGTAGGTGGAATGTAAGACTGTCACGAAGACGGCTGCAGTGGGTGACGTCACCAGAACCAGGAAACAACAAATAAACAGAGAGGTGGAGTTTGGTGAAGGTGAGCGATTGGTTTCGCTCAGCATTTAATAATGAAACAGACAGACAATAAAAGGTTGAAAGACAAACAAGACACAGGACACGGCGCTTTAGCCAAAATAAATATACAAACGAAACATACTAACACTAAACAGACAGTGGACGAACAGAACACAAATACTGTGCTGGTACTTCCAGCACGCAATAGCAATTGTAATCCGAATAAATCTCCTCTCTCTCACCTGTTCTCCACACACCGAACACACAACCCCGAGTGAGTGAAAACATGTAGATTTTATGCAGCTGTACCGAGACTAGATTGCTAATCAATCATTCAGTTGGAGTCTCGGTACAACTGCATGTGAATTAACGTGCAATTCCCCGTGCTCACATATTACTGCATTTTACCTGCATGTGAAGTGCTGTGCAATCCTTGTGCCTAAATACAAATATACATTTTAAACCACTCGTGTTACACAGACCCATTTATATCCTGTGTACCAATGACTATACACATACATTAACACACTACACGTAGCATACAACACAAAATAAATAGCCCAGGGGCGGGGCACTTTGCCACAAAGACGTTGTGTTTTAACTTCAGCATTTGTAGGTGTTCCACCCAGTATACAAACATGACAACCGCAGTACAGCAAAAAAAAACACGTTAACACCCCTTATCTCCTGGGCGTATATCTCAAGAAACAAACTGCAGGGAGTGCTGACCCTGAAAATGATGGCCTAATTAAACATTCTTGGGAATAGCTTGTACCCACCAGCTGCCTAGTTTGGATATGAACTGAAGGCACCAATTATGTTAATTAGACCACTGTGTCATACCGTTCACTGAAATAATACACAGTAAAGGACAAGTCAAGTTACCTGCCACCTTGTGTCTTACTTCCACTCTGCACTAAAATTAAAATTAACACAACTGGTAAACTGCTGTGGCGCTTGGGCTGTCCTAAGAAAATACGTTAAAGTATTATTTTTGCTCTAGGAAGTTTTTTTTTTTTTAAATAATAAATGCAATTATTATGATGTGTAGCACAGCAGGGAGGGGGTTAAAATCCTCCCTGCCAAACACACATGCAAATGTGTGTTATTATTAATTTTTTATTGTTTTGTTAATTTGTTTAATTGTTTTGGCAGTTGGCAAATTATTGTAAGTGTGCCAGCTGCCTATACTTGTTTCTGGGCGGAATAAAAACCCCACAGAGCATTCACTCGAGGCTGCTGATTAGAAGGAAGCAGAAGAGGTGTACTCTGTTTCCAAGCAGTCACGCTTGTGAGTACTGTGGGCATTCTTAAAAACTGTGTTTTTGTTTGATGCCAGGTAAATGACAGGCATCCTGCGAGCTAGTCAGGGACCTGCATAAATGTGTATTAAGCGCGCCGAAGGAGCTAGGTGTTTATTTTTGTTTTTGTTTATTTTGTATTATTAAACTTGCACTTAAACCTCCATTCTGTGCCGAGTTAGTCTTTTAAAAGGGGCAAACTAACAACCATGAGTGTGGCTGTGTTACAGGTGTTATTTAAAGCTGCATCAGTAAGGTTAAAGTGTTATTATTATTTGTGGTATAGCATACCTCTTAATGGACTTGTGTTCACCTACTGTATACCTTTAGGTAATAGTTGGGTGGTTAGTTTACAAAAAAGGTTAATTTACACCTATGACAGAGTAACATCACAGCCCAGGTGTTATTTGGCAGAGAGAGAGAGACTCAGACATAGAAAGTTGCAAGTTGGCTCTAATGTGCACTTTTATTAACAAATAAGATGGTACAAAACTCTAAACAAAACAAAAGGGTCTACAAAAACTCAAACACAGGACGGAACAGCACAAGAAGGAACACATTTTCACCTGTAACACCCAACATTAATTCTCAACTGACACCCGTGATCACCAATTTTATACCCTGTTTTGATGGAGAGAAATTGAACTCCCTCCCTGCCAACCCAATATTCCTCTCACAAACACACTCATCAATTTGGCAGGGCTTATGCCCTGCCACAACACACTAACAAAAGTATGGTATTGCTCTGTAGGGTTATGGAATGAAAAAAGAATTGGGATTAGGTTCACACACTGTAGTGTTGAAAAGTCTTGAGTCAAATAAAAGTACTGGAGTAGGCAAGGACAGAACAGAAGTACAGTCCATTCCACAGCATGTGGACTGAAGGTGGTGGCTCATGAAGTTGTTTAGTTAAGGGGGCAAAGTACTACACTATATCTAGGGGAGATGTGGTTCATTGTTACATCTTGCCATTGGCTCCTTTTAATGTTTGATATTAACAAAAAAGCATGCTTCTATGGCAATGTAACAGAAACGATCAGAACAACTAACCTGCATAAAAAAAGTATTTCTTTGGGTAATTCCACATGTTTCTGTGGTACAGTTCACATGCTTGCCAATGGGAGCCATGTGCAAACATGGCAGTAAACTCTAAGGAAGCGGAAGCTTCAAATTCAAAACACAATGAAATGTGAACTGTGAAAGCTGAGCTTGAATTAGGGCCTTCAGTAGAGGTGAGATTGTCAAATTCTGCTTTCCTAAAGACCATCTGTGTACTTATGATAGCCCATTCTGTATATTATGATATGGTCGCCAGTCCATTGAAAACAAGGACCTAGTTCCAAATAGATCCTTAATTACTTTATTGAAGACCTTGGTTCAATAAATTAAACGGTTAATAAATTAGCTGGAACAAACATCTGGACTGGTCAATATCATTGATACTGAATTATAAAAAAGGTCACAATTCTGAACATCTTATTAAGCTGTAAAATAATGTATGTATTATCTACTGTTCATGGTATGTTCTAGTTTATATTCTGATGCTCCACTGACAAGCCTGTTCATGAATGCATTTTTTTGTGGTTTTAAAACACTTTAATTTTAAGGAGGCACTGGAGGCAAATTATAGTATTGCTTTACCTTTGACTAACTACTTACCAGTTCGAAGTTGTTGGAGCTACAGTAGGGTACTTCAGAATGTTTAGACTACAATGTTCTAGTATATGGCCCTGTTCACAAAACATGAATGTTTTAAGGTTTTGTTAAGGCCTGTTTTTGATTGATTGAAATCAACCATTTTGCCATTTCAACTGTTTTAGAGGATAATATGTTTATTCTTACTCTTGAAAGCCCTATTTTATTATAGATAATGCTTATAAACAAAAAGAAAATCCTTAAAGTTTTGAATTGGATCCATGTTTCCGGCTGTTTAGAAATAATGGTGTAAGAAGTTTGAATAAACTTCTGAAATGTTTGCAGTCAGTTTAATATTTTTACAATAAACCTACTTTACACATATTTTTTTTTTTGTTTAATTTTGTGCATGCTTAAATCCCAAATAATGAAATTACATTAACAAAGTCTTTACTTTGCTACACAATAGCTACACCTATTGGATTAAAGGCTACTGTTTTGTAATCAGGTGACTTATTTGGCAAGTTTATTGTTGATAGCACAAGGCCTGTAATACCACTCACCCCCACATAATGTGTATACTTCTACAGGCATCAATAAACTGTTTGAATCACTTTGTAAGGTTAAGGTTGGATTAGACCATAAACAGTGACAGTGGAAGATTCTTACCTTATGCAACCATACTGCTGTTTAGGTGCTGAGGTTTGGAAAAGAGAAAACACACCCTAATTCAAGTTTAGGCAGAGTGTGTTTTGATGTTCCTAAACATGCAGCTGTTACTGGGTGCAGGCAATGTGAGGAACTAAAGCCAAAAGCTGTACAGAAAAATATATTTTATAGGCTCAATCAATCTTATTTCTAAGCATGTATTAGCAGAAGTCAAAAAGGATCTGCACACTGTGATCAGGAGAGTGGCGATAAGGAAACCACTACACAATCAAAGTAAGCGAAAAAATAAAATAAAATTATGTGACCAAAGCAGCAAATAAAGTGCTCAGTGCAAGTGCAAATGTTTCGGTCGTTTGACCATCATCAGTGCTGTACATAATCTATAACACATCTCTAAATTTAAGTGTTACCTGCTAATCTCAAGAAAAAACAGATCCCTAAACTAAAAGTGTTGAGCTAGACTCACTGCAGCTCTTAAATCCAGAAGGAAAAGGAGAGGGTGGATGTGCAAGTTGGTTAGACTCTGGTATACCAGGTGTACTTGGAGGTTAGATATGATTCTGAGAGCCCTATTAAGGCCATGGGTATGTGATAAACTTGAGCCTTAAAAAGTCACCATGATTTAATGATTGAGGGAGAAAAATATACAAAGTGAATCTAATCAACAACAAAAAAAGAAGAATACATTAAGGTAACTGTACTATTTCAAGTCCATAACCAATTAAGATCCACACATATAGAGCACATAAGGACTATTGCAGAAAATATAAAAACCCAACATTGTGGAATTAGTAATGTTCAGCTCTATCAAAACCGTCTAGGCACTGTTAAAATCCTCAAATTAACGAGCTGTTTATATTATCACTTTGAGCTGAAGCTTCATATATTGTTCTTGCTTTTCTAGCTGGAGGCTACAACATTTTATCCCCAACCCTTTGCCTGCGATTAGAGGCGTGATTCACAGTGTTACAAGGCTTATATCTGCTTGGCAGCAACATGTTGTGACTGTCTTTGAAGCAGACTGGTCAGACTGGTGTCTGTTTGATCGGCGAACCGGTTTGTCTAGCCTCATATGCCAAGAAATTCAGGTATAATTCCGGGTCCCAGGGAATGTATAAACCTGCCCAGCCAGTTAGATGAAAGACATATTAGGTTATCCGTTGTTCATTATATATAATCTAGCTAGAGAGCAGAGCTGCCTAGTCAAGCAGTTGTTCTCTTCCAGCTCTCTGTCTCTATGTGCTATGGTCCAGGGGATGGTCTCATTTAATGGACACTGCAAATTTGTATCTTAACGGAACATCTGTAATCAAGAGCTTCTTATATAATATGGTGGTGAGTGCTATTGGCTATTTTTTTTAAGTAATTGGGTCTCTATACACTGCAATATATGATTTGTATTTATTTCTTATAAAAATTTAAATTGTACTATTACCTTGTTTATGTATGTGTTTTAAAGTTAAATTTACTTCATAGAAATTATATAATCCCTATTATTAAAAAACATCTTTAAAAATAATATTAACCGTAATTATGTCATGTTCTATTTGTTCAAATATAACATGCATAATTAAAAAAATGTTATAACTAAAACGAATTTTCAAAAAGGGGGAACAAAATGTATTTTGAAATATGGTAGCTGATTAAGCAACATTAGCCCTGTGATACCAGAAAGGTATGAAGGCATGCTTCATCATGTCTAATTTCTTTAAAGCATGTATACGCACTCATTGACATTCTTACTGCTAATGCAAACCTGTTTTGCCTTAAAAGCCGGGGATCTAAATATTGCTTCCTGAACATGAGTTTTTAATGACTTAGAGAGAAAAATATACAAAGTGAATCTAATCAACAACAAAAAAGAAGAATACATTGTTTTTAAATACATTACTAGAAAAGCAAGAACAATATATGAAGCTTCAGCTCAAAGTGATAATATAAACAGCTCGTTAATTTGCGGATTTTAACAGCGCCTAGACGGTTTTGATAGAGCTGAACATTACTAATTCCACAATAGGGAATAACTTGACCAACCGCCCCACTGTATTATGTTACCACACAGGTAAACCATATCATTTGACGTCCTGACAGATTTTAAATGTTGTCATGGACTTCAGTTGGGTCCTTCACAATAAATAATGGGTTTATTTGGTGTCTACAATGAATATAATCTGTAGTTTAACACCCACAGTATCTATTTTTAAATGTAATATATTAAATAAAACAAACAATAGTAGTAACATGATAAAATAATAAAAGACTGCGTGCCACACATCCCCTTGGACTTTTTGCATTTAGCAATGTAGCATCTAAATTGTACAAATTACAGGATCCGTGTGTACATAAATATGTGTGAAACTATTGCTAATCCCCTTTTTAGTGTCCCAGGGCTTTTTTTTTATTATTCCTAAAGGTAATGGGCTGTGATAATGAATCATATGATGTTCAGCAAGCAACCCAACAATAGTTTGTCTTTTGCATGTATAGGTTAATTATAAATTCTGTATCAGGTTGCACGAAAAGTACTGTTAGTTTACTGTTTTCATTTGCCTCCATGTAGCCTAATCTTTTACCACAGTCTGCATTTGGCAATCTTTCAACAAATAAAAAGTGCATTTCAAGGTTTCCCTGCTTAAGTACATTAGGTAACAGTATGTAGATTTAAACATTTACAACTGGTGAAGAATTCAGCATTTTTAATATTTCGTATTTGGAGCTAGCCTAAGTATGGCTATGCTTGTATTGGTGTTTGTATTGAAAATAACATTGAGGATACCACCTTTGGCACTTTAATGTTACCCATGAGTCACTTCCATTGAAAGCCATACATGTGTCATCAATGGACAACGCATGAAGCTCACTTACTCGTCTGGCAGACGTACTCCCTATTAAAAATGCAACTTTTAATGAAAGAGGGTGCAGTTCTGCTGACGCCATGGGCTCAAATGGGAGACACATAAGGGCCCGCAGTACCCGTTCTAGATCCCACTTAGGGACCATACTTTTCATGGGAGGACGAAGCCTCCGAGAAATTGCACTGCCAGGAAATGTGCCCCAGGGGACACTGAGTCAATTTTGTGGATGCTGATTTTCCTGCATCAAACAGGTGTTGTAAGAAGGTTAATATCGTCTCAATTGGTCAAGTCATCGGATCGTGACCTTCAGCAATGCACCAGTCTTGGAAAACTTTCCATTTATATGAGTACTGGATTCTAGTGCTCGGCGCCCTAGCAGACTGTAATGTTTCTACCACTGCATCTGGCAGACCTCGTCTGAATAGATGGCTCCGTTCAACGGCCAGACCCAGAGTTGGAGCTGGGCTGGGTTCAGGTGCCATAATAGCCCCTCCGCTTGGCTGCCACGGCTCATCCGACAACATGTCCGAGAGGAGAGCAAACCAGGGGCGTCTCGGCCATCTGGGTGCAACCAGCAGAACCTGTGCTCTCTCCACCCTGATCCTCTCTAGTGTCAGGGGTATTAATGGTAGCGAAGGGAACGCATACAAGAGCCCCTGTGGCCAGGGGTGAGCTAGCGTGACTAGTCCCAGGAGGCCCCCCGTCTCTCTCCATGGAGAACCATAGGGGGCAATGAGTGGACTCAGCTGTGGCAAAGAGGTCGACTTCTGCCAGTCGAAACTCTGGTGAAGGCCTGGTGAGCGCAGGCCGACTTGGTGATTTATGTAGGCTACCACTGTGGTGTTGTCCGTCCGGACCAGCACAAGTTTGTGCGCTAATTGCCGGCGAAAATGTGATAACGCCAGTGCTTGCAGCCATCGTCCCTTCCAATGACCTCTTATTCCTGTCCCGTCCCAGACCGCTCCCCAGCACAGACTGGAGACAACTGTAGTGATCACTTCCCATCTGTGAGGGGATCCGAGGTGAGATCCTAGGCAGAGATTGCCAGGATGGAGCCACCACTCCAGTGTCTTCCGGCATTGTCTGGACACTCGCACCAGCCGGTACCAATTTCGGACCTGTAGGAGAGCATGCTCCCTGAATAGGGAGTGTCGTCTCCAATGACCAAATCCTGTCTTCCGACAGTGAGGCAAGCATGCTCACAGAATTCAGTTTGATCCCCAGGAACACTGTGGACTGAGACGGTACGAAGTTGCTCTTCTGTTGATGTATTGAGAGCCCTAACTTCACCACATGATCTATGACCTGTTTTGTGTGCGCCTCTGCACGTGCTTTTGACTGCGCACAAACCAACCAATCGTTCAGATAGTTTAGGATCCGAATAACCCGCATCCAGTGGAGCCAGTGCTGCATCCATGCACTTTAAAAATGTGCGGGGCACCAGCGAGAGGCCAAATGGCAGCACGCAGAATTCATACGCGTTGCCTTGAAAGGCAAAGCCCAGATATTTTCTGTGCGCGGGATGGATTGGGATGTGAAAATAGGTGTCTTGCAGGTCGATCGATGTGAACCAGTCGTCCGGTTGTATGGACTGGAGGATACGCTGTGCTGTCAACATGTTGAACTTCCCCTGTTTGAAGAACAAATTGAGGACCCTGAGGTCCATAATTGGTCTGAAACTGCCATCCCTTTTGGGCACCAGGAAGTACCTGGAGTAAAAGCTGTTGAGGGCATCACTTGAACTTACCAAGCGTACAGCGTTCTTCCTTTGAAGATTGGCATTCTCCTGTTGAAGATGTATCGCCCTCACTGATTCGACGGTGGAGAGAAGCACACCCTTAAAGGGTGGCGGACCTATGCAGAATTGTAGAGTGCATCCGTGTCTCATAGTCAATAGCACCCAGGAGTCCTAGGTGCAGCCTTGCCATGTTCGTTGCCGTTGGTCAGTCCGGTTGTGGGTGGGTTTGGTTACCCCTGGCCTGCGGTGGTCCCCTGCCGCTGGACTTACCACTGCCTCTGCCTGCTTGTCTACTCTGGGGTGGAGGGCGGTGTTCAGACCCTTTTACCCCAGCAGACTGTGCATGCCACCTTGGGTGCTGACTGTAAGCTGGAAGGTGCGAGAACTTTGAGGCAACCACCGTGGCCTTGTGGGACCTCTCAAGGCTTGCATCAGTGGTCGCCCTGAAAGTCTGCCCCGGTGTAATGGAGGTATTCAGCAGCGCCACCTTGTCAGTCTCTATGACCTTGGCTTGCGTCAGCCACAAATGCTGGCGAGCAGCCACCTTCATCGCCAGCGACCTCCCTGATGCCTGACCTAACTCCCCTATTAGGTCAGTCATCGCCTTAGCCACCGCCTGGAGGTCCCCTGTGTCTGCCTCCGTGGCTCTGTCCTGCAGCCTCTCCGTCAACTGGCTCTGGTAGAGTACCAGAATGGCCATGGCGTTTGCCGCTGACACGGACAGCACTGCCGACACGTTTGCCGCCTTTAGCATCATGTCTGTTGTTCTGCAAGGCTTTGACGGGCATGTTGGGTCCTTGTCTACCCTGGTGAAGGTGGAACCTTGCAACAGCACCGTGACCATGTCCCCGATGGTGGGGAACGCGCCTAGGCCTGCTTCTTGGGCTCCTGCAGTGTGCAGCAGAGACTCAGCTGTTCTGGAGGCTGAAGGTGCAGACACTGGGTTGCCCCAGGAGAAGCGCACCAAATCCAGGAAGTCCTGGCATAAGGGGAGGGCGTGCTGTGGGTGCCCTCTCTGCTGGAGGAAGCGGTTCCCCTTTCCCTCCTGTTCCGCCGGCCATCAGCCTGCCCTGAGACTTTAATAGGGTCTTTAATAGCCCTTACAGTCTCTGCCAGCTCTGTGAAGCGCCGCTCAGCCGAGCTTGGGCGCCTTCGAGGCGACTGCAATGGTGACCGTCTGCGCCTGCGTGGGGAAGGGGAGCGGTACCTGCATGGCGACCTCCTGTCCCCTGGGGAAGGGAAGCGGTGCCTGTCTGGCGACCATCTGTCCCCTGGTGAGTGTCCCCTTGAGTGGTACCGCCTCAGCGGTGACCATTTCGCCTCCCCTGGGAGGTGCCTGCACCTCTGTATCGGTGGTGGAGAAGGGGAGGGAGACCTGGTTGTGCGGGAGAGTTCCCTGGTCACTCTAGCAGGGCGGGTCTTGGGCGACCTCTATGGAGGCTCTTGGACCACCGATCTCATTCTCCCATGGCTTGAGGAGAGAGACTGCTGGGGATAGGACTGCTCTCCGTTGCTTTGTTCTCCTTGAGAACTTCCGATAGGGAGAGCAGTCCAGCTCACCTGCCAGTGCCTTGGCCGCGTGTTCTGGCCCGAGGCACCTGGCGCAGGAACTATGTTCATCCTGCCTGGGCAGCTTAGCTGAGCACCGGTTACAGTGGTGGAAGCCAGCTGATCCAGTTGAGTGCACCGACATGTTTGCAGTTGTTTTTTTAAATTTAAATTTTTTTTTTAACTGCTGTGCTCAATAAGCAGCCTGCAGACGTGTTTTTAAACGATTCACCGGTGCCGAATCAGTCAGTGCCAGGATCGGCGTCAAGGCGAGCGCTGTCGGTGCCAAGGTCGGCATCGAGATGTCGAGCCGATCGGCACTGAGGTCGATGCCGACGTGTAGCGCGGTCGCTGCCGGGCTGTAGACGGCCTCGAAGCTATTCCCCGGTGCCGAATCAATCGGTACCAGGATCGGCGTCGAAAAGAGCACAGTCAGCGCCAGGAGGTCGGTGCCGACGTGTAGCGTGGTCGGAGCAGGGCTGTAGACAGCCTCAAAGAGGTTCGCCGGTGCCGGAAACGGCACCGAGAAACACGTTGCCGATGCCGAGACAGTTGGTGCCGAGTGGACCTGTTCCAAGGTCTGTGCCGATGATGGGCACGGTCGGAGCCGAGCTGTAGACGCCGCCGAAGATGTTTACACCGGTGCCGAGTCAATCGGGACCAGGTAGGCATTGTTTCTTCAACCTCGTGATCGGCGGGAAAAACCGTGGTCGATGCCGGGTATGCAGCCAATTCAATCAGCGTGGTCACCGAGGGCAAGCGCAGCCACGCTAGGAAAGCCCGAGGATTGAATGGGGCGCTAGGCCTGAGCTGTTTTTGGGGGGCTGTGACCGATTAAATTGGTGTAGAGGACGACGCCGCAAGCCTGCGGTGTCTCCTTACAGCACAACAGCTCTCACACGGTGCACAAACTACACGAAGCCTCGTGTAGTGAGAGTAATGGCCACTTGCTAATCCCTGAAAAGGGATCGAAACCAGCTCTAGCCAGAAAACTGATGTGGGAATTATACAAGAGCAGTGTTACTAACGCTCAAAAGTGTGATTACTGTGGATTTTATAATTTATTTAAACCAAACGCTCAAAAGTATGTTTACTGTGCACTTTATAATTTATTTAAACCAAATAAATCAGCCAAATTCAGAACCAAACGCAGAAGCAATTTACGACCTGTCCCAGAGAGAAGAGAGAGAAAATGGCGATGTACTATTGTGAGGACCTCCCTCTTCAGCAGGAGGTGGTCGGGCCTTTCTCCTCACAGCAGGGCCCTGATAGGGCAGCTTTTGTATATTTGCTCAGATTGACGGTCAGAGAGGCTCTTCCCATTCGATAATGGTTGTCATTGGACTTTAAAGGGAGCACTCTTCACTAGATTCATGCAGGGTGACACAAACGGCGGGAATGACAGGACAGCACATAACGCTACTCTCTCTCTCTCTCTCTCTCTCTCTCTCTCTCTATAATATATATATATATATATATATATATATATATATATATATATATATATATATATATATATATATATATATATATATATATATCGTATTACTTCAATTTGGCACCGCCCTCGTATTGACGGCGCAGTCATATATCGGCTTTATAATAGACACAGCCCTTGAATAAACGCCGCTATCAATAAAGAAACATTAAGGTATTTTTTTTTTCTCCACCCTGCTAAAAAACACATAAACATATAAACGAGCAACACTGACTATGTACATGTACGCCCATGAAGAGACTGGAACCTCAATCTAGCATGTAAATTACAAACTAATGTACACACGCATAGTAAGCACATTGTACTTTATGGTAGTATAGTTCTGAAAAAAGCAAGATAAACTACGTACAGAACAGCAGTCCTGAAGTTCTTATAGGTGGTTTTGCTGTTTTGTTTTTAGTTCACTTGTAATTCCCTGTACTCAATCCCGTGCAAATTAAAACAATGTGCTTACTATCTATGAAAAGATTTAGTTTCGGTTTCTCTTGCAGAAAAATTACAAACAAGCAAGTTACAGTGAGAAAAAAATAACCGAGTAGAATATACTGTAGCTTGTACAGAAATCACACTGATATTTATGGGGTAATTTTCGGTGAAGAAAAACATCTACGTCACACTCCTGGATTTAACGGCCACATTGTCCCGCCCCGTAACAACCAATACACACCCTTGATTCGCCTTTTTTCTGTCCCATGAGAGTCTGACTCGCTCTTAAGCAGCAGAAAGCATTTTGTTCCCAGATGGCTTCCCATAGAGATCACAGTGTTTACGTGTGCGTAACCGAGTTTGCTGTCTAAAACTTTTAAATTGAGTCTCAAGAGCTGCTGTGTTGATCTTGTGTTTTTATATATATATGTATCATCTCACATATCACACAGAGCTCTTTTTCAGTTGCCATTTTTTGAAACAGCCGCGCAAATTCTGGTGAGACGGTAAATAAGTGCAAGGTATTTTTTGTCATTTGTAGCAAATATGAACATCTGATTTTTGTATCCGAATACATCTCAAAAATGTTTGTTCATATATTTGGATATTTGTCCCAGCACTGATATATGTGTATACAGAAGAACATTGAAATGTGTCACTCTGTTTTAGGTTCAGTATCTTTTGTGAAACAGAAAACAATTGATGTAACAGCCACACTGGGACGGACTGGCAGATAACATGAACAGCACCACAGGGAGCTGTGGCAGCCCCAGCTCTGGGGTCTCGGCAGAACCTGCCAGTGACCTCTTCAGAGACCTCTGGTCAAAGCTGAAAGACTGCCATGATAACGAAGTGCAAGGTACGGTGCCGTGGCTATTAAATATAAGTCATGCATCAGTAAAGGGAGTGTCTAGATTGTTGTGGTGTTTTTTTTTTGTTTTTTTTTTTGCATTTTCCTTAATTGTAATTAACAGCAACAACCAGAAGATCTACCTGCACGTACGTTTTTTATATATATATTATATATATATATCATAATATATATATATTATATCTCAGACACTGTATGTGACATTTATTGTGCATTTATTGCTAGTAGTCTCCGGCTAAGAGAACACCCCTCAGTAAGCAAGTGAGGTGTTCTCTAAGACGGAGTTAGCCACCAGACTCAATATGAATCAATAAATATGCATTACTTTTCATGACGCACGTGCATCAGCATATGAAATTAACTGAATAAGTAAAAGAAAAGGCAAGTGTATGCTAATAAACTATAATAATAAAATAACAGACAAACTAACATTAATAAACAAACTGTGAAACTAAATAAATAAACACAGCACACTTACATGTTAAAAAAATCCACATTATTTAAGAGAAAAAAAAAGCACATTGTTTAAGAGAAAAACAAAAAAGCACATTATTTGGTGAAGCAACTCGCCAGAACAGGAAACACCAAACTGCTCGCCGACTTGCGTTTTTTTCAGGAGCTCGAACAATTTCCAACTTCTGGAAAGATTTAATAAACCAATCAGTGTGACTCAAGACACTGTAGTGATGACAAGTCACTTTTGAAAAGACTGAATAAACCATTTTTATTGATGATGATGAGTTATCAGGTTACAAAACAGTATTCATTGTTGACAATTCGCTAGTGGTGCCAAGAAGGTGTGCTTTTAAGCGAAATTCTTTTTTGTTTTAGCCAGAGCATTTAAAATGGGAAAAATCAGTTTCACCACAAGGGTGTTCCCTTAGACAAAGTGTTCTCTTAGGAGGTGTTCCTATACACAGAGACTACTGTACTATAATAATTACTGTCTGATTTATTTTATACTATTATATTTAAAGAATATGAATTTTATTGTATAATTTATAGATTAATATTTTATGGGGTAGATTTTAAATGTCAAAACTGAATATTTTAAAAATCTGGGTTTTTTTTTTTTTTTTTTTTTTTTTTTTTTTTAAATGTCTTTCTGGCAGTGAATGGGAGATAGAGTTACAGACAGCACACAGTAGCTGTTTTTTTGGGACCAGCCTCTTCCCTCGGTGGCTCATGTTGCTGATGTTACAATTTGAAATACTTTTGTGAACAGAGTACCTGTTCATACAGGAGCTGCATTGTTGTACAGGTTCATACCTCCACATGGGTGTGGAGGAGGATTAATGTGCACTTTATATGACTTTTACATTTTTAATTGCAGCTGCCTAATTGACTTGATGAATAGCAACCAGCTTTGTTTTCTTATTCTGTTTCAGTCCAGATCTGCATGACAGGACACACAAGTTTTCCCAAGATAAAAAGGGTGCTTTTCTACCAAAAGTCATTTCAGCTGTCCCCTGAAAGATCTTTCCCATGATTAGGCTGCCTTTTCAGCCTGTAGTATTGTTAAACAAGGCTCCATCAGTTTATTCATGTCCTTTATTCTCATCAAAAGTTTTTGAAAACTACAGTGCACTTTAAAAATGTTACTTTATGAATGTTCTAAAGTTTATTTTTTTTATTATTGTGAATTGATTTGTTTTTTTTTAACGAGCCATCTAGTCAAGAGTTTTATCAATAATGCGTTTATTTTCTTTTCAGAATATGTCAAATATAAAAGGTGGTCATAAAAAAGGTTGATCAAAGAGTTTGATCACAAGACGCTCAAAACATTAGCTTTTTAGATTTGAACATAAACATAACTATAAACTTCTTGTATCACATTTAGGGTTGCAAGGTAAAATTGTCAAACTGAAGAAGGAGAGATGTTTGTAAGTACCTATTTTTTCCTAGAAAGTTAAAATATTTATACATACAAAGTTTTTAATACATGTCACACTTTAGCTATCTTTAAAATTTCTGTAGCTAGAGGTTCTTCAGTTACTTAGTAATTAAACATCAATAAAAACAAAACATGTGCTGCTAGTGTTTAAATATTGTACTTGTAGAGCTGCTAGTGTTGAAATATTGCACTTGTAGATCTCTTGATTTACCCCATCTACTATGCACTGGACTTGCCTAACCTAAGCACAACGCTACTGGATCCTCAGCTAATATCCTTGCACTATTGCACTACTAATGTCATTGTAGATGTAACTTGCTGTAACCCTTACTTGTTGCATCTTAGTACATATTGTTTTTTGTTGTATAATTTGTTCTTACTGTAAACTATACTGCTTTTCAATATTAATTGTATTAATATTGTATTATAATACTGTACTTCCCTGTAACACCTGTAATTACGCCTTGGATAAAGGCATCTGTAGTAAATAATAATAATAATAATAATAATAATAATAATAATAATAATAATAATAATAATAATAAACGACTTCAAAATGCATTACTAAGAAAATCAATCAGTGACCATTTGTAATACTTATGTAATTAAGTGTGCAGTGTACAGAACTGAAGAGCATAATGCTGCCTTTCTTATTGCTATATAAATTGTACAACAAACACAATTCTTGCATTACTCGAATTCATTTTAGAAGCAAGGACAAATAGAAATATGCAATTATACGTTAAAGCAGTGGTTAGATCCAAATGAAACAGTCCTGTCTTTTAATGCAGTGGTTTTCAATCTTGATCCCGGGGGACCACTGCTCTGCTGGTTTTTGTTCCAACCAAGCTCTCAATTTCTTAATTGAACCCTTAACTGAACTAATAGTTAGCTTAATTTGACTTTTTAAATATTGTAGCTTATAAAAAGTTGGAGAATTTAAGTTCTTTGTACAATTTTATACCTAAATTGAAATCTCCATCTGTTTAAAATAATTTAAAAGCTTAGATTAGGCAAATTATTAGTTCAATTAAGGGTTCAATTATGTAAGTGAGAGCTTGGTTGGAACAAAAACCAACAGGGCAGTGGTCCCCCAGGACCAGGGTTGAGAACCACTGCGTTAAAAGACAGGACTGTTTCATTTGGATCTAACCATGTTTTTAAAAAGAAAAATCATTTTCAAACCGTTTCTCAGCAGTTTGCTTATACATATATATAAAAACGTTAAACATTTTCTCTTTTCAAAATACTATCCATTCAAACCCCATTCATAGGTAAAGTGTATAACTGACATGTCAGATAACAAATCTAGTCAAACAAATCTGTTCAATGCAAGCCTGTTTTATTTTCTATTTGTGTAAATTATCAATTATAAGCCTCGGGTTTTATGGAAATATATGAATTATAATGATTTCATTACGTTACATTTCAGTTTTTTCCACTTTAAAGTCTAAATATATACATTGAGTGTAGGGAGTGGGTGGGAAGCACAGTTGAAGCCCAAATAAGTGTATATTAATCCTCTGCAAGCTTTATGTTGTAATTTATGACAATAAATTATTAATTTGATTAAGCTGAATGGGTGAATGAATCAATGCTGGTCTGTTGAGACATTTGCATACCATTCCAAAGGGGCTTAATTACTGTTTGCTGGGGTCATTATAGAAGTATTTTATAGTAGGTATAATAGCCTTAAACAAAAGTCACTGTTTCCACATTGACCCTCCTTTAATACCTGAGGTTTAATATTTCAGAGCTGATATCCAGCCTCACAATGGACTCCTTTATGTCTTGATATAGAAGAATATTGTAGTCATTGACTGGGTCACAGGCCATTGCTGAGTTTTCGGCTGTGGGCCCAAATGTCTGTCTCTCCTTACAGGAAGATTTGTTTTTTAAATGTATTGACCATAATGCTGAATGTTTTTGTCATTAAATTAATTTTCTACATTGGGTAGGCATGTAGGATTTACTGTAGAATATCACCATGATCCCTTTTTAAAATGTACTTTGGAAAATGATTATACAAAAGCCAAACATTTTTTAATCAAAAACAACACAAAGACAATGTGCTTGTTTTAATTTAGATGATAACTTTACCATGTACAGTGGGGCAACTGATATGGTTTTTAACATTTCTATAAGAACAGAAAATATCATTACAGGCGTAAAGAAAGAATGACCATTAAAAAAGGCAATAACAAAGCAATCATCAACATACAATCTTGTAGTAATTGAAGAACAGAAGAGAGAGAGAGAGCATGCAAGCATGCAAAAAGAAAAAGTAGGGATCGTAACCAGCTATTCAGAATCACCATAGAAGAAAGGGATACCTGCTTCTTGAAATCAGCAAAGTGTAATATTTTCCCTTTAATTTGAGACTTTGTATTTGCATACAAATCCTGTTCCACTGAATATCTATATGCAAGGAGAATATATAATATCATCTAAACCTTTTAAAGTATGTATATTTTTTGCAAATCCATTTACAGTCTGATATTGTAGCTTCAAAAGCTGGTACATAACATTTCAGTAGAACAAAATGTATGAGCAAAAGTGTATTTATTGGTTTTGTTTTATTTCCCCAGAGATGCCGAAAGACTGGAGGAGTTTTTTATGAAAAACCAGCAGCTAAGAGAACACCAGAAATCACTACAAGACAATGTTAAAGTTTTAGAGGACAGGTATGATACATTGAAACATTTTGCTGCTCCCTTAATAGGGCAAAATATAGTTCACCTGTCGTAGCTGGTAACCAAACTAAATAAACTAAATTGTTAATTATTATCCTCAGAAAAGTATGAAGCACTCAAGTTTTAGAAATAATGGCTGCATACTTGGTCCTTATTATCCAGCGCTGGCTATATTAGAGGTGGTCGCAGGTCTGAATATAACACTTCAAGTTTGTCCATATATCTGGGCAACTGCTTATCATGAAACTTGATATTGACATTATTTATCATCATTGGGAATATCATATTCTAGGGATACATGAGAGCGTCTATCTGTCCATGCATCTGAGTGTCACACATTTTTGCATATATCTGTACAATCGCTTATCAAATTGGGATAAACATTTCACTGTTAATTCTTCTTCTATACTATGCTGTTGATATATGTCATAGTCATTAACTTTTTCATCATACTGCCAGCTCATATTTTGACTTTACAGGTCGGGGATGTATGTTACTTACATACTTGTTAGTATAGTAATTTCCTCTTAATTATTGACCCTGTTTATTTTATTTTTACAGGTTAAGGGCAGGATTATGTGACCGATGTGCTGTAACAGAAGACCATATGAAAAAGAAGCAGGTGGAATATGAAAACATTCGACAGCAGAACCTAAAGCTCATTACTGAACTCAGTAAGTATGGTTTCAGTGTACATTCAAGGAGCCTTCAATACACTACATTTTAAGAATACAGTTATCTTTCTTAGGTGATAAATTAATTTATTTTTAGCTGGAAAATCCTTTCAAATCTTGGGTATGCCAAAAACATAAAATAAACTTTTAATAAAAAAGTAAAAATAATAAAATAAACTTGTCGACCTAATAAGTATTTCTTGTAGCTTAAAACTGCTTTTAAAACTGAAAGGGTAGACCCTGAATTAAAACATGATATCAAGATCTGCACTGCTCAGAGCCTGCGTTCATAACAGAAGAGGGCAGAGTACAGTCAGCCTTTAGAAGGAAGTAGGCTGAAAATGTTAAACAGGCCACAGGATTAAATCATTATCTGTGGGCATAACTCTTAGGGAACTTGTTTTTGCTGCATTCTTACAAAAAATATAAAATCAGTTACATCTTTGTTTCTTAACTAGTGTGTTTCACAAGGAAACATACAAAAAACTGCTAGAAATTTGCATCTTCATCTTAATAAGCTTCTGTATATCTACCAGCATTCTTAAAAATCCTGTTTTCCTGTCACTTAATTTTCATGCTAATCCAACCATAACCCTTTAACTGCCAGGCCAAATCCAATGCTGCCTCTCCTATTTTGCCATGGTAAAAGTCGTTCTTATAAAATCTAAGCATTTTACTTCCACATACCATTAAATGAACTTTTTGATGCAGTGACACAATGTATATTTGTATCATCAGATTCAGAAACAGCTCTGTCTAATCCAAATTGCCTACAAGTACATGTAGAATTAATTATATAGGAAAGAATAATGATTTCTAAAATGTCTTTATACAATAAAATATCAATTCCTGAGACATTTACGAGAACAGGCTAGCTCAAGTTAAGGTAAAAAAAATAAAATAAATAAAAAATAATCAATGTATTTAGTCACATTTTGTATTTTCTCACTAATACAAAATGGCTGGATGTGACTTGTCTTTTAGCTAAACATTTTTCTAATTCTGTAGGCCACAGTGGGTCAAATTCACCAAAAAATGAGTTTAAGGTTTTCATTTTTAACTAAAATAAATGTATTTATTGTTTCAGGATATGCACAGGAAAAATAAATTTAAAACAGTGAAATTTGTCTTGGGAGGCTGATGTTGAGACTTTTGTTTCTTATTTTAGGTAAATCAAAACTACCAGTGTTTGAACTACAGTATATAAAACAATGCACATCACAGTAGTGCCTTTCAAGTCAAGCATCCCACATGTTGCACCACTTCACCGCGGCGATTCCCCACACAGCTCAGGGAACTGAGGCTCAGTGAGCCTCCTTTGATCCCACGACGAGCCAATCGGCGTCTTTTTACACCCAGGAACTCAAGTGCAAATGTGTGCAGGCTACCGGCCTCTGGAGGACAAAAAGCAGCCCAGCAAATCTCTGCCCCCAAGCTCACTCGGCGCCTGGCCTGTATGGGTCACCACACAGCGGTGAAGAGAAACAGTCTGATCCCACCTCCCCAACCCCGGGAGTGCCAATGCGATGCCCCCACAGAACCCCCCAGCGAAGACCGTCTGCATTGCACAACCAGGATTCAAACATGCGATCTCTGGTTGTGTGACTCACCCTGCACAGCAGTGCTTTTACCAAGTGAGCCACTTGGGGACATCATTTTTGCTGCATAATTTTTAAATACAGGGTTGGAAACAAGTGTTTAATTGTGGCACATATACTGTATGTCTTTTTTCTGTTTTATATTAATAATTTATTGTATTTCCTTTAAAGTGAACGAAAGAAATAACATTCAAGATGAAAACAAAAAGCTTTGCCAGCAGCTGGAGCATCTTAGTAAAATGATGGAGTAAGTAGTGACACTTTCACAGCTCCGCCCCGAAATTCTTCTCTCATTTCTCTCTGTAACAATTTATGTCATTAGCTAACTGTCCTTGCTCTTTGTCATCACAGGGAGAAGTCTCGTCAGGCTAGGGAGATTTTAGATCAGGAGGATGGGGTTATCCCTGATTCTCCTGTTAGACAGGTCTCCCTGTCTATGGTGAGCAGACTGAGAATGAACAAGGAGAACAAACATGTTCATTACTCTGAGAAATCCCCTGCCGACTCCGCAAGATCTCCAACCACTGATGGTAGACTTTGTTAAATGATTCCATGATTTGACAAGGCAACAAAATTAATTATTACTTTTGTTCTGATTTCATGTGAAACATATATATATTGTAATAATATATAGATTTTTTTTTTATTTATTTATTTCTGATAAAATAAAATAAAAATCTCGTTCCATTATAACCAGACAAAAGTAATTAGGTCGAACCTTTACCCTTCCTATAGGACCACGGTCTTTTGCATCACTGGATCTTAATAGAGGTTTACGTTCATACCTAACAAATTTAATATGTAAAATTTAAGTAAATTTTAAAATTCATTTATAATATATTGATATACAGTATATATATATATATATATATATATATATATATATATATATATATATATATATGATAATACATATATATATATATATACATTAAATATGTTTTTTAAAAACTTGAAATATATGCAAATAATGTTATTAAAATAGAGAATGCATTTACTGTAAGATTTATTTTTAGATTATGTTTATCTTTCTACATTTGCCAGCATATCTTCACAGTAGAACTCGATATTGAAAGTTAAAAATGTATTGTTTTTGCCTTTTAAGAAAATCTTGGAAGTGGATGTTTTTCTGCTGAAAAGCCTGGCTTGAATTTAGCCACTGTTGTTGCTGAAACTTTAGGACTTGGCATTCTCGAGGACAATGTAAGTGCCCTATATTTTCCTGTAACCTTCAAAGGATTTTGTTATTTTTAACTATGTTTAGTTGCCTCATTACTGCTTCTGAACTGATATAATGGGATGATCACATACATGGAACATGAATGATTTGATTAAACAACATGTACTACAGTTTAATTTACTATTTTGTCTGGTTTGTAAGACCCTCTCACCAGTTTAATTAGGTAGCTGTAAACTAGCCAGATACAATGCAAATGCCTGCTGTTGAATTGCTTTTTATATGAAAACCCCATCAACCCGCAACCCCTTACACAAAGCTACAATATACAAATGTAAATATTTACTACTCATTGGTGACCGATTATAGACAAAAAAGTATTAATGTTATATTTTATTCAAGGAGTCCCAGAGTGTTCTAAACCACTTTGTCAAAGATGCAGCACAGGTATCTCATGATAAGCAAGATGGTGACTCCAGAAGACATCAAGCTACTGAATCAGTGCAGCTCAAGCAAAAAGATTCTGGGTATGACAAAACATTTTTATTTATTTTCCCATTTTTATTTTGTGTTCAGTTAGAACTTATTTAAGATGCAAGCTTGACAGCTGCTCCTACATTGTCAATATAGGCTGCTCCTATATTGTCATTTCCCAGAACCCACCTCTAGAGGATAGTAGGGTATCTTCATTACCATGCTTTGTAGATTCTGGACTTTTTGTCAGGCATTTGGAGAAGGTGCCTTTTTTAAATGCTGTGTGTGAAAAAAAGAATGGAAAAAATACTTTACTGACATTCAATCACATATCTGGCATAGTTGAATATATTGCTAATTAAGGGCTCAAGCATTGTTCCTGCCATCAGAAGCACATTCATTCATGTCTAACTTTATGAACTATTTCCAGTTCGTAATCGCATGAGTACTCTCCATATCATGCAATACCAGCTGATAAATGTACCTTGTCTGTAGCTGCTGTAAGTGCTGTCAATTAATTGGGCGTTTCTTAAATGCTTACCTGTTTTTTTCTTTTTTCAAGTTAAATGTTCATGTCAGTATATTATTCAAATGCATTTCTTTATTGCATTTCAGATTTACATGTGGATCTCCAAACATCACACAAAATAGACACTGGCTATCACAACAAAGAACCTCTCCGGTGTTTGGAGGCCCTGTCAGTGCTTTTAGAAGTCCAGCCAATTTGGATGAAAACAGATCCCCTTCTGTATTTGGGCATCTGCAAATCGCTCCCATCATGAGTCAGATCAGGTTCCAGACTGAGGACATTGCTCACATTTCTTCCTGTAAAACTGGAGTAGCCAATAACCAGTCTACACTTAATGAAGAAAAACCAAGAAAGAACAGAAACGAACTTAGTCACTTTGTTAACATCAAAGAAACAGTATCAAACCCAGCTCATGAGCTTGTAGAGAGCAGTGAGGGGTGTCTATCTTCAAAGCAAACTGGGAACTGCTGGGGGGAAAGGAAGAAAAGTGAAGCAGACCGTGCCTCTCATAGAAACGCCAAACTTTTGCTTAATAAGGAAGGTAATCCATCAGATAAGCCACTGGACTTGTCAGACAGACTAGTCGCCGGTCGTTCACAGGAGAGGAGAGAAGGAAAGGGAGCTGTTAAAGATAGTTTAAAGCAGTCCACACTGTTAGACATGCTAAAAGCATCAGGAAAGGCCTCCACTCCGCCTTTGCAAGATGGGAACTTAAAGAAAAATGCTGATCTGCCTAGTTTCCAAGTACCGGCAACCCCTCCTAAGAGCAAAGAGGATATGGGGCAGCTCATTGGCAATATTGGGGTAAGTTTAATTTCTTTACTGTAACAATTAACCCTTCATTTATGGTTAGTGTCCCGGTTTTAGCAGGGTGTCTTGTTTCAATATTTCCAGAGCTCTGACCCAGTAGTTAACTAAAGAGGGTACATTAAGATGGTAGGAAATGTTTGTAATTGTACTAAGAGACTAACATTAAACAGGTACGTTGAAAGCTTGTTTAGAACTAACCTTGACGAGCATTGAATGCTTTCAGAAGGAACCAGATTTTGTGTTTGTTGTCCACTGAGAACACCAAACTCACCACTTATGACAGATTTGAATCCAGTAAGTGGGATCAGTACACCAGCTAACCCCCCAGGAGAACACATTGAAATGATATACAAGGACTTGTTTCTGCCCTCGGGCTTTGGGCTGTGAGCTGCACTGTAGCGTTCCCTTGGCAAAGTGAGTATAGGGAATTGTTGCCAAGACAGGAGGAAGGGTGGAGGTGACATTTATCTCAGATGTCCTGTCCTGTTATCGACAACACGTTAAAACGGTAAAGAGAAAATAAAACAAACAAAAAAATAACTTACCAAAATATGTAACTACCAATGGTAAACTTGTGTAATAAATATTAATATTTATTTTAATGCTGTCAGACACCAGGCGTCCAGGAGCCAATCAGAAAGAAGAGCAGAGCATCGACCTCTGAACCTACTTCTGTGCTTCAGCCTAACCTTTGTGTTCTTGCAAAGAGGAGTCCCTCACCGAAAGAAGATGGTATGAGAAACAAAACCCACACATCTGTCATTCCATTATTTGCCTGTTTTTTTACCGTTGTTAGATTTGTGGCTATAACTAATTACAAAGGTTACAAGTACACGTCATAGGAGGCAGTGTGGTCCAGTGGTTAAAGAAACGGGCTTGTAACCAGGAGGTCCCTTAACATTGGGCGGACTGTAAAGAGTTAAATTCACGAAGGGTCTAGAACAGGGCTTCCCAAACCTGGACCTCATGTGTCTTCTGGTTTTCATTCCAACTGGGCTCTCGATTACTTAACTATACCCTTAATTGAACTAATAATTTGCTTAATTAGACCTTTTTAATTGATCTTGGCTCTTTAAAAAGTTGCAGAGTTTAAGTTACTTATAAAATGTTACAGCTAACTTGGAATCTGCAAGTGTTTAAGAGCTGAAAACAAGTAAAAAGGTCTAATTAAGCTCAGCTGGAATGAAAACCAGAAGATACTTGGGGTCCCCAGGACCAGGGTTGGGAAGCCCTGGTCTAGAACAAAATTAGTCTATGTGCATTCAGTGTGGTCCGAAGCAACGACCAAAGAATGGTTTAAACCTCAAACTGTCAAAAAAGATTCTTACAGCAAAGTCTTTATTAGGATGCTTATTCACTATTCCTTTCCTTTTTAAAAGGTACAAATTCCAGCACAAATGATATGACATGGAGCCTGGATCCAGGGGCAGATCTTTCCCAATATCAAATGGATGTTGCTGTAATCGATCTGAAGGTATTTGCAGACTTTATTATATTTACTGTAGTGTTTTCCTACATGTCTGTAGCTTTCCTCAAACTCCCGCTCCTGTTGGTTCTCACACATTGAAGAGGTTTGCTAATTATTATAATCATTTATGTTTTTATATGAACGATGTAGGTATGCAATTAGAGCCAAATTCACAATAAACATGGAGTAAACAAAATCATCAGTTTCTGGACTGTACTGTAACACAGTATAACAAAATTAGCATTGCTACAGCAGCATTCACATTTTCTTCTACTATACTCTTCTGCATGAACATGTAAATAACCTAAAGGTGTACATTGTGAGACTCAAGGTGGAAACCAGTTTACTCTCTGCTGTCTGCAGAGTGGGACACCCTCAAAGCCTGATGGAGAAACTATAGACATGGACTGCACATTTGTGAGCAACAGCATGCTGTTAAAAGGAAGGAAACAACAAAAGGAAGAAAACATAATTATTGGTAAAACATCAAACTAAACAAAAATATTCTGAAAATAAACAGTTCAAATAACTTTATTTTTACGAGCAAGTGCAAAGGCACTGAGGCAATTTTTTTTTAAAGGGAAAAACTTATAGAATATTGGAATGCATGAAACTGCTATGCAATAGAAGTCTTCGTTCCATCTCTGGGGTCTAGTGCATGTTAAAACTATATAATCTGTTTTTATTTTTCCATCATCCCTAATTGTATTGTTTATGGCTATGGGTAATGTGTACCACAAGTATTCCTTGAAGATTTTATTGCTTAGGCAAAGTGTTTTTTTTTTTTTTTTTTTTTTTTCAAAATGAACTGCTCAGAATTCAAGTGGACCTGGCCAACGAAAAAGTACTCTCAGTGTTACTGATGGTTACTGTTAAAAATATTGCTTGTGTGAAACCCTTCATACTGCACACAGCTTGTCGCAGTATTGAAAAAACAATTCTTAATTGGCTTTTACTTTACACAGAGGTAGGGCAGAAAGCAAACGACAGCTTAGTGGAAATCTTTGACCGAACAGCCTGTAGAGAATATGAGTCCTGTCCACGAGATGGCAGCGAACAGTCTGATCAGGAGGCTTGCTCTTTAGATGAAGAAACAGAGGCAGACGGATCTATGAATAGTAAGCACTTTAGAATACTTTCTTTTTACGGTAAGATCATGTAACTTTCAGCAGATTTCTGGCACACAGGAATACAGTAGGAGGCTGTGTAATCTGGTGCTTAAAGAAATGGGCTTGTAATCAGGAGGTCCCCGGTTCAAATCCCGGCTCACTCACTGTGTGACCTTCAGCAAGTCACTTACCTCCTTGTTCTCCGTCCTTCGGGTGAGATGTTGTTGTAAGTGACTCTGCAGCTGATGCAGAGTTCACACACCCTAGTCTTGTGTCTTCTAAAGCACTTTGTGATGGTGGTCCACTAAGAAAAGCGCTATATAAAAAATAAAGATTATTATACAGCTGCAGTATTATCCTTATTTTACATATAA
The DNA here is from genome assembly GCF_017654505.1 of Polyodon spathula. NCBI lineage: Eukaryota > Metazoa > Chordata > Actinopteri > Acipenseriformes > Polyodontidae > Polyodon > Polyodon spathula. The sequence continues at coordinate 83,007,299 of NC_054536.1, read as the reverse complement.
ACATGCACATTGCTAAGATGACTTTACATTACATCTGTACAGAATTGCCATTTTGCCCTAAAATTGCACAAGAGAAGTCATTCCTATTATTTTTCTGAACAGGGTATGAAGAAAAAACAGATGAAACAAAACGTTTTGTGGAACCGTATTTAAAAAAAGATGAAAGGTAAAAAAGCTAATGTCTTTGAGAAATATCTTTTCATAACTTGCCAGCAAATTTCTCCAAGGAACTCATCAGTATCAATGTCATTTAAAATAAATGCCAATAATCTTTTTTGAGCAGATCAAGTATGGAACTCTTTCTTTGTATGCAGTGCTTTAGCATTCAGGCCCAAATTTACAAAGGGGAAAAACTGACCGCAAAAAGTCATGTAATGTCCGTGTTCAGTACGGCCGCACACATCGTCAAAATAACGACCTATTTATAAGACTAATTTTGTAAAGCAGGAGATTCCGTAATCAACCAAATTAAATACCCCTCACCGCAATTAGCAGTGTGAGAATTACACACCTCTCACAATAAATAGCGGTTTTGGGTCAACCCGGCGTGTGTAGGCTACACATTCCAAAAGAAAATAAATAGCACACAAAGACACCGGCCTGGTACTAGCTATGGTGATGAGGTTGCTCAGAAGCAAAAACTGAAATTTAACAATATGGAATTGGAGATTTTGGTACAAGAGGTACTTGTAACACATGAAGATGTGTTACAAGCTCGAAATACATCACCAGGACAAATTAATAAAGTATAGAATGTGCAGTGGCTTCTTAATAAACAAACATACCAGTTCAGAGTTTGTAGCAGGTTGCTTATACATTACGACGCATCATCCAGTTACTGTGCTTCGCATATTAGTTCAACTTCTTATTTCGTATAGAATAATTCCAGGCATATAGACTTTTCAAACTTCAGAAACAGTAAGTTTTATTTACTTACTGTTTTCTTTCCAACTCAAATTTAGCAATACTGCCTGAACCAGTATTGTTAAATACCAGAATGCCACCTTACAAAAAATACATTCTGTAGGCATTACTAAAATAATGGTGGAGGATGAGCTCTCGTTGTATATGAGTCTTTTTCTTTCGTGTGCCTCGGAATATCGTTTCATCTTTTCTTAATCTCCTCCATGTTCTTTTAATAATACCTACACTCTAAGAAGTAAAGGCTCTCATTAGAACCTTGCTTTGCCACTGTGGGGAGACCTTTTTAGGTGCTTCAAATAACCTTTTTTACGTGGATTCTATAGTCTCTATTTGCATACTTTCTGTTTTGTCATGTAAGCTATGAAACATGTATTGAAAATTGGAGTTTGCAAAACAATACGGTACTGGTATTATAAACCGTAATTTACAAACAGACTTGATCAGGAGTTCAAAAATGATGTCTTTGCAAAATGTTGTTAAATGTTTCTTTGTTCTTGAAAATGGTGTCTGCAGCAAGAAGGAGACAAGTCTCCCACATTGCCTTTTATATAGCCTACTGTCTGACTTTGACAAATTCACACCTGCTTTTCAGAGTTCTTAAAATAATCACGCAAATCGAGGCCTGCAATTACTGGCAGCTTTAATAAATTAGACAGAATATTTAATAGACCTCATTTGCAAAATCCCCTCCCAATTTTAGCGGTTTTGTTCAGAAATGCCCCAGAATTACATATGCATCAAGGGCTAAAACACGTAGAGACATTGCCCCCGCAAATCACAGATTAATTGCGTGTTTATGCCATTGCGTGTGTTTTATAAATCCCATCCAAGAATTCAGAACCCTCAGCATCTGTTTTACGGTCGTAAAATTTGCGCATTCCTTTTATAAATCTGGGCCTCAGTGTTTTATCTTAAAACTTCCTACACACAGTATCTCTCAGATGCACAGCACACATTCATTAGGTCTGTTTTCTGTTTGTTTAGAAAGAACACCGCCTTAAACTTTCCACACATAAAAGTGGTGCGTAACAAAGAAGAGAGAAGGAAAATGCATGGGCACACATGTAAGGAGTGTGAAATTGTAAGTAAAAAAAATAAAATCAAATGTCTGTCTGCATGCATACACTAATTAGTAAAACCAGCTGCCATGGTAAAAGGTTAGCTATTCAGACTATGCAATTGTGATGTTTTTTTTATGTGGACACCAGGAGGCATTGTTGGGAAGGTTCTTGTGTGTGGAGCGATGTAAAAACCTGCATGTATCATATTCCTTCGAATTTAAGAATCACTTTTTAGACCATGTTTTTCTTCTCAAAAATAGCCTGCATCTTACAGTTTTTTCCAATTGTTTACACGTTTGCTGAATCTTTGGCTCATTTTCCCAAAACTCTAAACACAAAAAACAAAACCACAAACACAAAATGCAAAACTCTACAAATCTCTAGCAAAAGCAAACACTGCATTCAAAACTGTTTTATCTCTTTCCAAAATGTTTTTTTGCATCAAAATGACACACACACACGTCATATGAATAGATCTGTCTACCAACCAATAACACACTGTTGTGCTCAACACAAAACACTACTATGAATATCCCATCAGTAGGTTTATGCCTTTTGCATTTTCAGTGTTACACTGTAGCCGGTTGTAAAAAATTGTCACAGTAATGTATACCTACTCAAATATATATAAATAAACACACACAAATGCAATACAGTAACAAAAACATTGTCATTTATTTCCAAAATGCAGTATTTTTGAACACTTGTGTTTTGTATGTAACACTTTCCATACCCAACAGGAGAAAACCATGAAAAATATTCAGTAAGATAAAGGGTTTTCTGTACAAAAATAAAAAATGAAAGTGGCTCATTCTTTCAGAACTCTAAACACAAAAAGACAAAAACACATGCAGAATGTAAGACAAAAGAAATTAGGCTGCATCCCACCTCCTATTTTGGTCTGGCCACAGCACCTCATCTACATCACAAGTGATGTTGTCCCTGGCTAAACAGCGGGGAAAGAATCTTCTGGAGTGACAGATCCAGCCGCCGAAAGCCCCCACATCAACTTCACCACATGCATCCTCCATTGCCTGGAGAAGAGGCATGCATGGGAGGGGATGGCGGTCATACACCTTCCATCGCCATGCCGAAAAAAACTCTTCAGTTGGGTTTAGGAATAGGGAATATGGTGGGAGGTATAGAACAATAAATTGTGGGTGGTTGATGAACCAGTTGCGGACCAGAGCAGCCCGGTGGAAACTGACGTTGTCCCAGATGACTACATACCTGGGCTGTTCTGGTCCACCCCTCTGCTCGGCTGGAATGAGGATGCCATGTAGTGTGTCCAGGAATGTGATGAGAAGGGCGGTGTTGTAGGGACCAAGGTTGGCATGGTGATGGAGGACGCCTTGCTGGCTAACGGCTGCGCACATGGTGATATTCCCTCCACGCTGTCCAGGGACATTCACAATGGCACGGTGGCCAATAATGTTCCGTCCCTGTCCCCTTCTTTTGGCTAGGTTGAAGCCAGCCTCGTCAATGTAAATATAAACGTGCTGAATTGCAGCGGCATCCATCTCCAAGACTCTCTGAAACAGACAACAAGACAATATGTGAAATAGACCTAGAGCAGTCAATATGGTGAGGCACAATACACTGGATTACAGTACTGTAATGTGTCTATACAGTGCTGATATGATAGTAAATTCACAGTATAGTACTTACTTGCACATATGCATAGCGCTGTTCTTTAACCCTCTCTGAGTTTCACTCAAATGGCACCCTGTAGACCTGTTTCATCTGGATTCGGTTGCGCTGTAATACATGGTCCAATGTAGACAAGACCACCTGGTGAATGTTATTGAATATTGTGTTGTCTGCAATTATGTGGTTCTGGATTTCTCGTAGTCTAATGGTATTGTTTGCCACCACCATGTTCACAATAGCGGTCTCCTGTTCTGGTGTGAACAGCTGGTGTCTTCCACCATGGCCTGGCCATCTCTCAGTTCTGCAGAAGATCCACAAATATGATATGATTGGTTACAGTAAGCTAAAATAATCTATTGTCTTTCAATATGAAATGACATTACTGTAACATTGACCAACAATCACTGAGTAACATAGGCCTACTGATATGTCGGACTGCATAATGTAGATGGTAGGTAACTTACCGGTTCTCATTTCTGAATGTACGGATGATAGATGCAACCGTGTAGCGGCTCAGGTTGGGCTGAACTCTCTGCCCAGCCTCCCTCATACTCAATCCATGGTTGAGCACATGGTCAACCAATGTGGCCCTGATCTCATCTGAGACAACTCTCCTTCCTCGTCCTCGTCCTCCTCTTCCTCCTCTTACTCTCACTCCTTGACCTCTAGCTCTTGCTTCACCATTGACTTCCATTTTCCTCCAAAACAGGAGAGCTCATCTGTGGCCTTTTCTAGTGCTAAAGCTCTGATTTCTAAGTGAACAATTCAGCAACTAGTGTTTACACCTGTGAGGAGTGGGTGTTGCCAATTGGTGTATAGAGCTTGGCATTGTGATTGGCATTGCTTTCCAAAGGGACTATAGAGACTTTAATTTTGAATGTTGTGCCTAATGTAGAGAACTGTGTGTAGTGTTTTGGAAAAATTGTGATATAGAATTGGAAACTGAGTGTAAAGCAGGAATTGTGCTTGCAATTTTGCAGATTTGGTTTAGGGATTTGGTACATGAGTTTCAGGTTTCGGTGATTGCGTTTCAAGTTCCAATTTTAGTGTGTAAACAATTGGGAAAAACTGTAAATTAAAGTACAGAATAGTGATGCATGTAAAATCGCCAACAAAAAACAGCAACGCGACGATTGCCAAGAAAAAACGAACACAGACATCACTGCCTGAATACGCAAGCAGCAACGTGACTTACTACCGGGAAAAGATGAACCAAAACGTTACTGCCCAATCTCGAAGCTTCCATGACATACAGGCAACCATAAGAGAAGTTTTTACAATTTCAATGTTTCTAACAGTACCAGCTTGGACAGTTCGGAAATGCTGATCAGACCCCCATATTTATAGACATGCCAAGCAGTACAACAGTTCACAAACTGGGAGAAAAACAGAAGCAGCACATAACTGTAGTGCTCTGTGTGACAGTAGATGACCGCAAACTGCCTCCATATGTGTAACTGAGGTTGTATCTTTGTAAATGCATATTTATTTGAAATTTGGGCTCTGTCTTAAATTCAAAGGAATAAGGTAATTTGTTGCAGCAAAAGCAGTTATGGCACCTGATGTAGAAAGCAGGGCCCTTTTTGAATATAAAACCATAACATTTCAGTAAAACTCAGGATTGCAAAATATACATTAATTTTGTTTTACTATGTTTTTTGTTTTACTGTTGTTATTATTTAATATATAACTGTGAGAGGAAATAATGCCCTGCGCTTAATAACCATAAAAAAATAAAGCGTCCCATCTGGGTATAGCTTTGCCTATAGCAATACGATTTCTAACACCCTATTGTTAGTATTATGCAGATCTCCCTGCAGAACAGCGACAGAAGGAACTCTCTGTCTGCTCAAGGCACAGATTCAGATACATTCCCCCCAGCACGCCTGAAAACTTCTGGGAAGTTGGATTTCCTTCCACACAGACATGTGCGGACAGAGGTGGGGGATTTTATTTTTTCATAGTCCCATTCTTCTGCCAGTGCCAGAAGTTTTAACTAATTAGATGGGACCAAGGATAAACATGTAATTCAGAAAAAGCCAAAATTGTCTGTATTACTGTTCAGTCTTGCTCACTAAAATCCAAATGTCATGCAAATAATTAAATATTGCTTGACCCACTCTACTAGGTAGGGCAGTGATAAATAAGCATGTAACTGATGTACTTAAATGTACTTATGACACTGAACTTATTTTCTTTTTCAGGATATATAAAAGAAGAGATGACACCAGCCCAGCGTACAAGACGACGGCGACCATATAATGCAATATTTTCTCCAAAAGGCAAAGAGCAGAAAACTTAAGAGCTTGCTTGAATGATTGAACAAGGGAACTTGCACTTAAAAATATTCATTGATTTCTGTCAGATTAAGATAATAAAACTTTGTCAAAGTAAGACACCTTTATAAAGAAGTCATGGGGCATCCCAATGTATTAATAGAAAATGCAGAAACGAAGATACAACTAATGCTTAGGCACATGTCCTGGAGCTTTTGCCTTATCCAATAACAAAAAAGGCTGACTATGACAGCATGTTTTGCATTGGTTCCTTGTTCCTAGAACAGTAAATATGCTGAGTATGAAAGAGCAAACTAATCAAAAGGTGATCTGATCATCAAGAACTATTCTCCTGCCTCCAGTGATAACTGTTTGGAGAACATACAAATGTTACAGTGAAACCAAAACAAACTCCCGACTTGTCTTTATGCAAAAGGGGCCACTTGAATTTTACAGTTTTGCTCCTTCCTTCTAAGGTTAATCTAGTAGTTTAGTTCTGGTTTGGAGAAGCACGTGTTCAGGCTTTTAATCCCATCCTGACTGCCAAAAAAGGGACTCAGTAACGCTAAGATTTTAAATGAAAACCCCCCAAAAAAAAGTTATGAAAGTTTTTGTTGTTGTTGTTTTTAATTTAATGGTTAGTCTGCAAAACCAATGTGATATATTGTAGCATCTTAAATGGGTTTGGAGGGCTTTAAAACTGTATTTCCTATTTGTGTTTTACAGTTTACAGATATCTAATTTTTTCAGATATAAAGCTTGAACTCAACAGTAAAATCTTCTGTAATACAAAAAGAAAATATTTTTTGGCATTAACATTTCAGCAAAATATTATCTTCAGTGGCTACACAAACTATATCATTACACATTATCACAAATACTGGTACTTGTTTTCCAAACAAGACAATGAAAACACCTTCCAAAGAAATCCACAACTTTGATTCCCTCGTAAATGAAGGAATTGTGAAGAATTCAGGATTAGAGTGAATGGTGTTTTTCAATTGTTATTAGTGTTAGTATTATTGTTATTCAAACACTATTTGCAAACATGACAAACCGATAAGTAAAATGTAATTTGACTCTTTACAAATGTTCAGATATTAAGATCCTGTAATCTTTTTTTTTTTTTTTTTTTTTTTTTTTTTTTTTTTTACATGTAATTGTTAGAGATACTGCTGTTAACAGAGTGGTATCTATTTTATAAAGATTTATTTTGTCTACTTTTGTTTGTATTCTAATGGTGCAAAAGAAAATTGTTTAAAATCAGTAAATATTTATATTCACTGTTGTTTCTTATGTTCTAATTGTGTTTTCTTAAAGATAACTAAAAAACACTTCAGGCTTACCTGGTGGATTTCATATATATTGAGCAATCCTTTTCAAATTCTGTAAAAAAAAAAAAAAAAAAAAACAGTTACCGTTAAAGAAATGCTTGTTATCGTAATCTTGTCATTCTAAATTTGAAATACATGTTTTTGTCTGTTTTCTGTGCATTGCTTTAAAAACCAAGGATAAAGTACAGTAGAAAAATGAAATGCCTACCTCACTATCCATTTTACATGTGTTGTATAACAATTTTATCTGCATTTAAAAAAACTTTCTAAATGCAGAAAGATCTATCTTGACAGTAGAGGGCAGCAATGAAACACATAGATACTGTGAAACACATAAGCACTGTCTGTATAATGTAATCTTCAAATTTGATGCAAGTAGTGAAACCTGTCTGAAGGAACAAGAAATGTTTGTTTTATACTTCACATCTTTTCGTTCTACAGTAGCTATGCAAATTAACTGTTACTGTTATTTTTTTTTAAATATGCATTTTCCTGCAATATCTAGATCAGATGCTCATAGTGTAGAATGAACACAGATAGTACAGAATTCTTAATATCCTGCTATTCTAAAAAGTGTCCTAGTCATATACAACAGGTTTTTGTATTTGTTTACTGCTAGACAACTTACTAAATGTCGTCTAGGAAAATGTAAAACTTTAATTTAGAAAATCATAATGTGTTGCTTCTATTGCTAAGGATCATATTTTGTCTTGGAATGAGGCACATTTGAGGTCTTAGAATTATGCTTTCTAACAGCACCTCAATAAAAGCATTGCATTTGCCCTTAAGCACTTGCATTAACTATAAACGGTCTCCGGTAGCTGTTAAAAATATAAAATAAGTTTAACTGGTTTTAGGAAGACAAAAAAACTGAGTGTGGTTTGTAGCTCTTGACTACATAACAATGAACTATTGAGACAGCCTACATATTTACAAAGTCCTTCCTGTCCAGTAGATAACTGTTCATCCTACATACTATGCAGTGATTTCAATGCAGGTTAGAAGCCTCTTGGTTGTCTAATTTGGCACCAGACTGGAGGATATAAACAGAAATGCACTTTGATAATGTCGGCAATAATTTAAGACTGAAGTGATTCTCCGAGCTTTCAAGAGGACGTTGCTAACTGATAAGGCAGGCGGCAGTCTGATTGCTACGTGTGGCAATGTTACAGTTTTATGGATATAAATCTGCAAACTTAATATTTTCAAAAGTGTGCCTTCTTTTACACGTGACCCCGGCACGTAAATGGCATTTGCTTATAGCTGTACTTATAATTCAGTGTAAGGTATTGTGATGCTATTTTATATTTTATATATATATATATATATATATATATATATATATATATATATATATATATATATATATATATATATATATATTCATTCAGTAGGATATACCATTTCATTCCATTTTCAATACGGTCTTAGGCTTGGAGGAACAGCAGTTCATTCACTTAAAGTTGAACAATTTAAACAAGATTCACATCAAATACAATTTCTTAATAACTTCATTTAAAAAAAAAAAAAACAGGTACAACCTACATAAGCTTTCTTGATACGTTTTTAATGTTAACAAATTGTTCCAATCGTGTTTTGAATCCAAGGGCATTGATGCTATGAGGACGTATGTCGTCTTAGCTTTCCCCAGTTTCTAACAACAACACAGGGGTCCACTATATGGCTTGATATGTACAGTATGTCGAGTGAAGACATATGTGTACCTTTGCCTTTTACACACTTTTGACAACAGTATAAACTTTGTTTTAAGGTTGTCATCTCCTTTTATGCATTTGTGGCATTTGGTTTTATCCCCTTAATATTCTGTTAGATTGTTATCTTTTACCTTCTGCACACAACAAGTGTGATCTACCGATGTAACATTTTTGATCAATTGATAGAAATTAAAAACCGGGGGTCACAAGACCCATTCAGGCTTAATTCTAGTAGCTGGGTTTAAGCCCACATTAATCCTTGACAGTTTGCCCTTGCTGTTCCATAACACCATACACAGTGTGTTAGAGGATTTGCCTTTGTCAAAACTGCTCAACACAATGTGGTTTTTATTTTTATTATATTCAGTAATGTGACAGCCCACTGTCAGCTTGTGTATTACACATAAAACTAAGTGTGGCACTGGTAGCAAGGCAGGCGGTGGTGTGTTCCTAGAACATGTTTGTGTGATGAGGTATACAGCAGCTCGAATGTGGCCCTGTTCCCTTTCAATTCGAATGACAACGATTACCGAATGGGAAGAGCCTCTCTGACCGTCAATCTCTGAGCAAATATACAAAAGGGCCCTAATGCAGCGTGCAGCTGCAGCCACGGACGTTCCCTGGCCAGCAGAACAAGAGGAAAAGGAGAACCACTTCTGCCAGCAGAAAGGGCACTCACAGCATGCCCTCCCCCTATGCCAGGACTTGCCTGGAACTGGTGTGCTCCTGTTGGAGCAACCCAGCGTCTGCACCCACAGCCTCCAGAACAGCAGAGTCTCTGCTTCTTACTGCAGGAGGCCGAGAAGCGGGCCTAGGCATTTTCCCCACTATCAAGGACACGGTCACGGTTTTGGTGCAAGGTTCCACCTTCACCAAGGGGGATAAGGACCCAACCTGTCCGTCCAAGCCTTGCAGAACGACAGATGCGATGCTCAAAAAAGCTTACGCATAGGCAGCACTGTTGGCCCGAACAGCAAGTGTCATGGCCATACTGGTGCTCTACCAGAATCAGTTGGCAGAGAGGCTGCAGGTGAGGACTACATAGACAGACACGGGGGAGCTCCAGGCAGTGGCTAAGGCGATGACCGACCTAATAGGGGAGTTAGGTCAGGCATCAGGGAGGTCGCTGGTGGCCGCCCACCGGCATTTGTGGCTAACACAAGCCAAGGTCGTGGAGACTGAGAAGGTGGCACTACTGGACGCCCCCATTACACCGGGGCAGACTTTTGGGGCGACCATTGATGTGAGCCTTGAGAGGTCCCACAAGGCCACGGAGGTCGCCTCCAAGTTTTCGCGCCTTCTGGCTTACCGTCAGCACTCAAGGTGGCATGGGCAGCCTGCCAGGGTGAAAGGGTCTGAACATCGCCCTCCATCGCAGAATAGACAAGCAGGCAGAGGCAGAGGCAGGCAGAGGCAGGGCCAGCGGCAGGGGACCACTGCAGGCCAGGGGTAACCGGTTCTCCAGATGGAGACCAAGGCCAGGGCCTAGAAAGTCCCACCCCCTCCCAAGCCCAAGGGAGACCGCCCTTGAGGGGCCCCGGCTGCCACCAAACTCCCCAACAACCGGACTGACCAATGGCAATGAACCATGGCAAGGCTGCACCCAGGACTCCTGGGTGCTATCGACAATGAGACACGGATACGCTTTACAATTCCACATAGGTCCACATAGGTCTGCCACCCTTCAAGGGTGTGCTCCCCACCACCGTCGAACCAGCGAGGCCGATACTCCTTCAACAGGAGATCACCAATCTTCAAAGGAAGAACGCTGTACACTTGGTAAGTCCAAGCGATGCTCTCAGCTGCTTTTACTGCAGGTACTTCCTGGTGCCCAAAAGGGATGGCGGTTTCAGACCAATTATGGACCTCAGTGTCCTCAACTTGTTCTTCAAACAGAGGAAGTTCAACATGTTGACAGCACAGCATATCCTCCAGACCGTCCAACTGGGCGACTGGTTCATATCGATCGACCTGCAAGACGCTTGTTTTCATGTCCCGATCCATCCCGCGCACAAAAAATATCTGCGCTTTGCCTTTCAAGGCAACGAGTACGAATTCTACATGCTGCCATTTGGTCTTTCGCTGGTGCCCCGCACGTTTTCAAAGTGCATGGATGCAGCACTGGCTCCACTCAGGCTGCGGGGTATTCGGATCCTAAACTATCTGAACGATTGGTTGGTTTGCGCGCAGTCAAAAGCAGGCACAGAGGCGCACACAAAACAGGTCATAGATCATGTGACGAAGTTAGGGCTCTCAATACATCAACAGAAGAGCAACTTCGTACCATCTCAGTCCACAGTGTTCCTGGGGATCAAACTGAACTCTGTGTGCATGCTTGCCTCACTGTCGGAAGACAGGATTTGGTCGTTGGAGACCACACTCTCCCTATTCAGAGAGGACGCTCTCCTACAGGTCAGAATATATCAAAGGTTGTTGGGACTGATTGCAGCTGCCTCGAGAATCTTTCCACTAGGGCTGCTGAGAATGCGTCCGCTTCAAGCCTGGGTGAATACACTCAAGGTGCACCCTGTCCGAGATTGGTACTGGCTGGTGCGAGTGTTCAGACAATGCCGGAAGACACTGAAGTGGTGGCTCCGTCTCAGCAATCTGCGCCTCGGATCTCCCCTCGGATCCCCTCACAGAAGGGAAGTGATCACTACAGATGCCTCCAGTCTGGGATGGGGAGCGGTCTGGAATGAGAGAGGAATAAGAGGTCATTGGAAGGGACATTGGCAGCAAGCGCACATAAATGCACAAGAGCTGCAAGCAGTGAGCCTGGCGTTATCACATTTTTGCCAGCAATTAGCACACAAACACTGGTCTGGATGGACAACACCACAGTGGTAGCCTACATAAATCACCAAGGTGGCCTGCGCTCACCGGACCTTCACAACACAGCGCAGAGACTCCTGTCCTGGACGCACTGGATCAGACAAGTTCACCTCCCCAGTGTGGACAACAAGGCAGCAGACCTCCTGTCCAGAGGCGCGCCAGACAGCTCGGAGTGGAGGCTGCATATTCAAGTGGTGAAACAGATTTGGGAGAGGTTTCGACCGGCACGAGTTGACCTCTTTGCCATGGCTGAGTCCACTCATTGCCCCCTATGGTTCTCCATGGAGAGAGACGGGGGGCCCCCTAGGAGGACAAGCTAGCTCACCCCTGGCCACAGGGGCTCTTGTATGCGTTCCCTTCACTACAATTAATACCCCTGACACTAGAGAGGATCAGAGTGGAGAGAGAACAGGTTCTGCTGGTTGCACCCAGATGGCCGAGACGCCCCTGGTTTGCTCTCCTCTCTGACATGTTGTCGGATGAGCCGTGGCAGCTCCCGCTGTGCAAGGACCTCCTGAGCTCTGAGGTTTGCCAAGTGTGGTAGTAGAAACACTACAGTCTGCTAGGGCGCCGAGCACTAGAGTCCAGTACTCATATAAATGGAAAGTTTTCCAAAACTGGTGCCTTGCCGAAGGTCACAATCTGGTGACTTGCCCGATTGAGACGATATTAACCTCCTTACAACACCTGTTTGATGCACGGAAATCAGCGTCTACTTTGAAGATATACATGGCAGCAATATCAGCGTGCCATGACAAAATTGACTCTGTGTCCCCTGGGGCACATTTCCTGGCAGTGCAATTTCTTAAAGGGACTCGGAGGCTTCGTTCTTCCATGAAAAGTATGGTCCCTAAGTGGGATCTAGAACTGGTACTGCGGGTCCTTATGTGTCTCCCATTTGAGCCCACGGCGTCAGCAGAACTGCGGCCTGTTTCATTGAAAGTGGCATTTTTAATAGCATTTACTTCTGCTATTGTCCATCGATGACAAATGTGTGGCTTTTACTGGACGTGACTCACGGATAACATTAAGAACAAATCCATCCTTTTTGCCAAAGGTGGTATCCTCATTCCATATTAACCAATCAGTGGTTTTGGATACTTTCAGACCTCCCCCACACGAGTCAAAGGAGGACCATAGACAACACATGATATGCCCAGTTCGGGCTCTGTGCTGCTATTTGGATAGGACGGCGTCCTGGAGACAGTCCAACCAGCTGTTTGTCTGCTACGGGTCCCGCTCTAGAGGTCAGGCTCTATCGAAGCAACGTCTAGCGCACTGGGTGACAGATGCGATACGCTTGGCATATGAACAGATGGACTCCCTGTTACTGGGGGATGTTACGGCCCATTCTACCAGGGGCCAGGCAACTTAATGGGCTTTCCTTCATGGCGCCTCCTTAGATGAGTTATGCAATGCTGCTACATGGACAGGTAGTCACACATTTGTGCGTTTTTACCGCCTTGATGTGACAAACCGAATGAGACCCTCTCTGGGCTCTAGAGTTTTGCAGGCGGCATGCCCTTAGGCGTCATGTGGGCTCTGTTGCTATCGCTGTGGGGCTGTACTGTCGGTAATCTGGAGCCACGGCAGCTTTGGTACAGCTTTCCCATTTGGTAATGGTTGTCATTCGAATTGAAAGGGAAAGTTAGGTTATTACCATAACCCCGGTTCCCTGCAAAGAGAATGACAACCATTACCCTTTGAGGTCGTGTCCCCAGCTGACCTCTGTTTTCTAAAGAAAATGGCGATGTGCTACTGTGAGTATGTCCCTCTTCAGCAGGAGGTGGGCGGGACTTCCCCCTCACAGCAGGGCCCTGATAGGGCAGCTTTTATATATTTGGTCAGAGATTGACAGTCAGAGAGGCTCTTCCCATTCGGTAATGGTTGTCATTCTCGTTTCAGGGAACCAGGGTTATGGTAATAACCTAACGTTTTTACTATTAAATCACTGTGTGCGTTTGGATCACTGTTGTGTGGTAAATGCGTTGCATTGCATGACTGAATAGAAATATGTATTTATTATCAACACTTTATGCAGTGGTGTAACTCCCTAGATTTACTAGTCCACGTTTGTAGTTCAGGGTTGCTTCACTTTAGACTGATGTAGTCCAGGGGAATCCCAGCATGGTCTACTGCTTAATTTGGCTTGATGGCTTTACCTTGCGCACCAAAAGGGTATGCATGGGCTACTGTACACACACACAGAGAGAGAGAGAGAGAGAGAGAGAGAGAGAGAGAGAATCAATGAATGTATCTTTCATTATTTTGTACCCACTTCCCAGAGCAAGCGTATTTGAAACTGAGTGTCAAAACTGCTTCACGTTATTTTCTGTTGGTGTTTTAAAGCAACATACACGTGCACGTGATCACGCTACAACATTCAAGCAATACAGTTACATAACTTTAACAATGGGCGGGTGCACCACCACCCCCTCCTTTCTAACGGTTTAAAGACAGTGGCAGTGAAAAGAAGGCCACCCTTTTCCTACATATATTATTCTAATTGGCTGTGAGACGTGTTTTTGCAACAATGTTTCAGTCGCCCACGTGATTCCACACCCTCTATTCACCCCTTTCCCTGATAATACACACTCGCTCGCTACACTGTTATTGTGAGAGCGCTTCATAGCGTCCGCAGGCAGGCAGTGCATACATAAACACTAAACACATTCCCATTGAAAAATCTATTGCGTTAGTGCAGACCATGGCGGCTGCCACCAGCAGCAGCCCAGCCACATTGCAGATCAAGCATTCCAGCATCGAGCACACGAGAAAACGCATAGACCCCAGGAGGAGACAAGCAGCCCTTTCTTTTCTTACCAATATCTCTTTAGACGGCCGGCCGGTACAGGATGACGGCGAAAATCAGGGCGATAATTCGGATGGGGCCATTGAAGCGAGGACTAGACAGAGCCTGGTTTCTGCAGAAAGGGGAATCTACCCTTCTGGCGCAACCTCAGCGGCCCAAGTGGTTTCTGCAGCCAACCAGGCACTGTTGTACAATTCGCGAACTGGCTTCGGGATGAGCCCACTTGCAGCACCAATCTGTGCCGACCAGGAAAGAGATGTTCTTGCCAGCGGAGTGCACGGTGCTGGGCAGCCTCTGTTCAGCTCTCCCTACCCTGCTGTAGCAGCAGTGGCGAGAGGGAGGCTTCAGTCATTCACTCAGGGAATCCTACCTGCCACTTTCTCCAGGCAAGCATCTCAGAACTACTGCTGTCTGGAACCAGGGCTGATTGGCAACACTGCCTTTGAGCTACAGAGATCCCGGTAAGCTTTTCTTAATTACAGTACGGTATAATGCCATGTACTGTTTTGCATGCGGCAGTTTAATCTTGAACTAGGTGACGCAGTGCATGTGGCAATTTAGACAGTCTAGTAACTTGCTTATGACAGTTTTGATCATATCAATAATAAAGCAACATGCTCACTTAATTTGACAAAAAAAAAAAAACATGCCATAAGAATTTTTATCACGGTGTTGGTAAATCAGGAAGTTGCATATAGCATATACATATTGGCAATTGTTTACATATTTGCTTTTTTTTTTACGCGCGTGCTTTGTACCCTTTCTGATTTAATAAGTGCAGCAAGGTCTGGTATTGCAACATTAACTGGAGCCAATTGAATTTCTAAAAGGAAAACAATCATGTAAATTATATACGCCATAATAATATAAAGTGCGCGATTTACAATGGTGATATTACCTTCTTGGACTGATTGTATTTTATTGTGTGGGATTATACTTTAATTGTCCAAGTACTATCCAGTGTCGTGAGCAGCGAGATGGGTAAACATAACTGGCTGGACGATGTAGGCAGCAACAACAGTTCAAAATAATTAGCGTTGCCTGTTAAAACATAGTTGGGTGCTGGAAGGAATCACAGCAGTTTCCTGTGTGTGAACTTACAACAGCAGTGATATTTTGCTATACACACACACACACACATTTTGAACAAAGCGGCGCTGCAGCACAGGCAGCCAGTGTGCATGATGTTGTTTTCAGAGAACGGAGTGATGTAATTCACTCAGGCTGACCTGTTTATAGCAGGTAGTAACTGATGATGATTAGTTGTATTCTAATTATTTTTTTTTTTTTTTTTTTTTTTTTTTTTTTTGCTTTGCAACAACAATGTGCGGTTATGTTGTGTGTATCATGTCACATACATCAATTACGATTATGTAGAGTTCCCCTGCTAATAAGTGGCAAACACTTTGTAATTTACTTATGGTTCAAATGAGTTGTTTCTTCGTCAGCCGTTTTCAAGTGTTTGTAAATTTAAATCGGTAAATATCCAAATATGTGTATCAGCTGCAGTGTGTAATATCTGTGCAGCAGCTTAGCCTTATACACCAAAGCACAACATGATGATCTGTCAGTGTTCTATGGTACAGTAATGTATGTAACTAGGCCTGTATTTAAGTAGTACAATATAAATTCTGACAATTAATAAATCCATTATGTGCAGGCAATGTGTTTCCTGCTTTGAATCCAAATTTCAGATGATATTAGATGTAGAGTAGCTGGACTTTGTCTTGAAATAGTGGTTGTAATTTCAGATTAACCTGACATGCCTATTTTCATTGAACAGCAACTGCTGTATTTAAGTGTGGGAGGAAAACAATCAACAAGTAAAGGTTCTAATCTAAACTATAAACCTGCTTGGAAAAAATACTGCTCTCTGATTGGTTAGCTGTGTTTTATAAGTCCTACATTAATCACACACAACCTTTCAACAGACACATCACCTTTGATTGAAATTCCTGCACCACTCACCTGTCCTAATTATATTACATTTAAGATTTTCATTACATCAGAGTAGATGTCGAACTAAGATGTAGCTTTGCAGTAAACTAATGTGATCCATCTGCATCTCCATCCATTTGCGTTGTTTTCCATCTGATGATGTAGATATCCTTCTGACTGGTGTTGATTGCTGAAGTGTAATGCTGGCTCCAGGGATCAGCTCATTTTGCCTCCCCAGCGCATCAGCGCACACAACGGCTGTGATGCTGGCTCCAGGGATCAACCCAGTGCGGTTTCCCCATCGCATCAGCATGACAACCATCTGGATTGAGCTAAGTAGGGGACATCTCTGGGGTCTTCAAGTGGGCAACTTCCATCAACAGTGATTCTGGCGTCCCAGCATCACCCCCCTCCATCCCCCACTCAGCTCAGCCCAACTTATTGGTCAGGTTACACTTGTCTTCCAATGCTAAGGCCAAACATCGCAGCACCTGGTCATGGCGCCAAGTAAACCGTCCTTGGCTAAGATCCACTTTACATCCTGTCAAAGTGTGCCTTAATGTTGCAGGTAATGAATACAAAGGACATGAGGGATCCTCACCCACCCAGAGGTTTAGGTTCTGTGGAGATGGGAGAATATCATATGCTGATCTGATGAGGAAACTGATCCTGCTCTGTTCCATTGTCCATAGGTCTTGCCAGCCGATCTTGCATTGTTCCACACTCTCCCATCTCATCCATTCTCCCTGCTTGGCCTGGGAAACGGCCTTTACACACCTGATCCTGTCTTCCAGCATTTGCACCTCATTGACTACCAGCTTCCTCCGTTGAGCCGGGGTTGCCTTGTGCCATGTAGGAGGAGCTGAACTGAGACCAAGACCTCCTTTTCCATGCTGAACTTGCCCCATAATATCTCAGATTCGAAGGGCAGCCTTCGCATCTTCCACAGCTTTTTTTGCCATCCATTTAATATATAAATGTCAGACTCTGAATCAAATTGTAGTCTTTTTAATGGAGAAACTGTTGAAGAATGGTATGAAGATTATTTTTCTGAACTGGACAAAGTACCAGTAATTACATTTAAAAAAAAAAAGAAAAATGGCACAGTGAAATAATGGAACCAGAACTGAATCAACGAGAATTTGACCGAAAAAAAAAAAAAAAAAAAAAAAAACGTGAGCACTCTGTTGAGCTGAAAGAGCTCTAAACAGGTGGCTATTCTCTGCACTCTGACCATGAAGTCTGAGCGCACTCCTAGATAGGAGGCTGTCTGAGAAGACGTGATTTACCATAAGACCCAACAGTTGAAGGTGGCCTGTGACAAGTTTTCTGTAAGCGTCTGCCTGAGCTGGAGACTGGGCACAGTCAACCAAATAGTACTCTGATGCCTTTGCGTCTCAATGGGGCCAGTATAGCTTCCATGCACTTTGAAAAGGCGCGGAGATCTAGAGGCCAAACTGTAAGACCCGGAACTGGTACGCTGTTCCCTGAAAGGCGAACCACAGGTACTTCCTGTGCGCTTCCTGTGGAAATAGGGTCTTTGAGGCTACCTGGTGGCCTGGGGTGCCAGTTTGCCACTGGTTTGCACACTGGGGGTGGTTGCTTTTTTGGATGCAAACGCACCAAATCCCTTGTGAATTCCCACCATGGCGAGAGCGCTGCAGCATGTCGTCCGGTGTAATAGGGGCATCCAACAGTGACGTTTTGTCCCCATCAGGCACATGTGCCTGGGAAAGCCAAAGCTGCCTGCGTGCGGCTATCGTTGCAGCCAGGTTTCAGTTTAGACAGACATAGCAGGTTCTTATTCATCAGGCGTAACTCATCCAGCTGTGGTGGTGACAGCCTGTGGTTGTCAGAGAGGGACCTCAGCAAATGTGACTGCTTGGCTACCAGAATCCTGTTAAAGTTTCCCAGCCATTCAACAAATACACTGGCTGAATAGGCATGCTTTAAGGTTCACCTCCGAGACCCAACACTGCTTGTTTGGGCAGATAGCATCCTTGGACAGGAGCGCTAAATTAAACGCCTGTACCAATGCAGCAATAGAAGCCTCCACTGGCGGAAACTGGCCAGGCCCAGCCTCTGTACATTGTGCACCCTATATAAGGTGTCCATAGACCGGGAAACAACAGGAGCTGTAACCAGGTTACCCCAGGACGACTGCTTTTCACGGGACAGGTAGCAGGCTCATCATCGAAGACTGACTACCTTACCTCACCCCTTCTGTATACCAGGGCTGCAGTGGCCCTCTTGATCAATGTCAGAATCTCTGCCGACAAGGAGAGCTTAACCGCTGTCTGACTCCACATCCTCAGATGGGAACGCCAGCTCCTATTTGCCCACCTTTTTATATGATCTTAAAACCACAGTGTTCTACCACTTCCGGGGAGAGAGAACGCAAGCTTCAAATCAGCACTTCCCTAAACAGTAGCAGGCATTTCTCTGTCTGCCCAGAATGCACGAGTAAATTGTAAGAGACTTTATCTGCGATCAAATCTTTAGTTTATTAATCGGTCCAATTGATCTGTTAATCGGAACAGCCGTAGTGATTAGTAAAACTAATACGATTATTTGTAATATCACATATATATAAAACACGGTAAATGTGAAAATTTATGACAGAAAAAGTAACAAGTACTTATCTGAATAGGCTAGCCTGCCATGTTAATTCTTGAAAGGAAAAATGGCATTATGTGTGCGTACAGCCCTTTTATACCCTTTGTCACAAAGGCTCAGCTGAGCAGCTTTGTTATATCTTGTGCAGGTTTTGAGTCTTTAAGTGGTAAATACCCATTCGGTAATGGTTACATTTCTTACTTGAAAGGGAACACACTGTCCCTCAGTAATGCCAGCAGAGCTGGATAAGCTAAATAAATTACCACATTCACAAACAGATGCTGCTGCTTTCATCTTTCACCTTTCACTGGCAGCTCCCCTTCTGGCAATTTTCAAGTGAACATTTACTCCAAAAATCACTAATCTATAATTAAAGTGAATTCAAGTTTTGTTAGGTTAATTTTAAGTAATTTACTAATTTCAAATATATATGGCCATTTAATGAAGTAGTAAATTAGCAAGTCATATGTTAATATAATTGATATACAGAAATGAGCCCTGCCATCCAGCACATACTTACATACATTTGATTGAAATAATTGATTGAAATCCTGAAATCACGTCAAAATTGTTACTTGCATCATTAATATATGGGTTTTCTCATTTAAATCCACCACCTTTTTGTAAATTGCTTCCATTCCCCTTGTCGGTAAACAGCAGAAAATTGTTTCATGTTATGGAAACGACGTTCAGTCAGGGTAAAACAGACGGAGACAGCGAGTTTCAGACTGTCGAAAGACACTTTTAATATTCATGTCCATTGTGCCATGAATTGAAAAACCTGATTCATGATCACACACACAGTGGTATAGTGCAGCCTGCTTCATCATTGTCTTTGTGGGAAACATATTGGATACATTTTTAAAGCAGCATCAGCATAGGTGGCTAGTGGATTGTAACTGGTATGACTAGTCAACAGTTTTTTGCTTTCACTGTCTCATAGATAGAAGAAATGATGGAACTAAACCCAAACAGAACATTTCCGCACTTTTTTCCTTTTTTTACCCGTTTGTTGCATGGTATGGGAAAAAAAAAACTGTTTGTCTGTTGCATTTCTGTTTAGATTTTGGAAGAACTGATGTTCCCCCTTTGTGCTGCAGTGGTGTGCAGTAGTAGATGAGGTAATGGCTTTCAGCCACGGTATTTGCAGGCTTGGCATTTTTCTCTGCCTGAAAATGGATAGTGCAGACATAACTTGCACTGAAACAAGGCTGATTGTTGACCACACTAGATCAAGGCAGACTGACACCCGGCAAAACTAAATGAAGACCTGCACATGATTGCCTTGACATTCTTATGCGGGAGGGTGTAGAACTGTTTTGGCAGGGGGCACTAACACTGGGAACCGAATCCTGACTGCACATACCCGTATGCTTCTTTGATGTTTCTCATAAAGTTATATAAGTTATGTTCTTGGAATGTTCATTATAAGAATAGTTTGCATACTGTAACTTCCCTGAATGTCACCCTTGACTCTTAAAGCACAGAGATTCAGAGATTTGTGAAGTTTAGTACTGTTGTGACAAACTGAAATCCCAGCGATATATTTACCCTTTTTCACTGGCACCTTCGAGTGATAAGGGCCTGTCCGGGTGGTTTTCAATTTGCTAATTGTCCAATCGAGCAAGAACCAAACCGTGAAACCAGGGACGGGGTTATTGATTTTCGTCATTATGTTGGGTCAGTCAGTACACTTGAGAAAAGTGAACAACATGGCGTGCAGCGAGTCAGATTAGAGAAAAGAACAGGTGTGGGATGCTGAGGGAGTATAGCCGTTGTATTCAGTAATAGATAAAGAACGAAACTAAAATATACAACCATAATCCCTGGATCCGCCATTCTCAACTCAAATACAGCACAAAAATAACTAGGCTCTGCCCAAGCCACATTGGGCTAAGTGAGTGTGCTAGGCCAGCCCTAAATGGTACCTTCTGAACAGGTTAAGGCTGAAAATGGGTAGGGTGTACCCTCTGTGACAGTAACAATGGTATGAAATGATACTGTAGAAGGACTCTTTGCTGATTTCAGTCTCCCTGGGCTGTGGTTCGGAGAACTACACTGCCACCACAAGTTGAACATTCTTGTTTGTGGATAGTTTTATGTTTGTTATTCGGGGTGGTGAATTAATCATTTATTTTTCACTGGAATGTAAGTAAAGTGAATATGTCATCGACACGTTTATTTTCCCAGGCCTCTTTTTTTAAGTATGTTTCTTGCTAAGAATGTGCTATACATATTGCATATGGTTTTGCTGTTCTTGTTTGGGCCTTCACATCAATTCACATTCTCATGTAATGCATGTGTTACTACAGTATCTTGTACAAGTCTGTAAGTACTTATCAACATACTACCTGGAATTGGCTCTCCTGTTTATGCCAATGGGGGAAAAAAATGTAGCGGTACTTGCAGTACTCTGGCTCCCTGTCCAGCTCTCTCTCTGTCTCCCTTTCCATCTCTTGTCTCCTTGTCCAGCTCTCTCTCTCTGTCTCCTTCCATCTCTGTCTGTCTCCCTGTCCAGCTCTCTCTCAGGCATCCTGTCCTCTTTCCCTCTCTCCCTATCCAGCTCATTGCATCTAATCGCAACTTGACTATTCAAAATAAATTCCCCTGACTGTTTTGCCACATCCCTTTTTGTTTTGCTTTTGTCCTCTGAACAGTAAAAATAGACCTTTGTTTCTCCACCCCACGCATCACCACTGCTTTGAACCCCAGGAGGGTTCTGCTGAGCTGCTTTACTGCACTGCAAAGCTGTCCAGCAATGACTTCTGGATTGCCTAGCTGTGTTTCATGTTGGTGCAGTGCAAGTTATTTTATGTAGGTCAGACCTTGCGGTCAGAACTGTGGCACACAGAAACAGTCTGGCTTTGTACTGTGCTGTAGAAACCACTGACTTTTTTAAAGAGCACAAAGGAGTTCAACAGGTATTATTGCTGTCTGCTCCACCCTGCC
Organism: Polyodon spathula; assembly: GCF_017654505.1. Taxonomy (NCBI): domain Eukaryota; kingdom Metazoa; phylum Chordata; class Actinopteri; order Acipenseriformes; family Polyodontidae; genus Polyodon; species Polyodon spathula. The sequence continues at coordinate 82,985,192 of NC_054536.1, read as the reverse complement.
AAAGGGTGCTGTCAGCGTTTTCTTATTGACTTGGGCAAAAACAAACCTGAAAACCAATAAACTTTGATCCTATTAAGCCAACATTTTTTTGTTTGTTTTTTTTTTTTTTTTTCAGTAATGCTGTTTTTATTTGAAACTTGCAAACCTGTGCCAGCTTACTGTACATTTCTAGAGGCTTGATTTCTGGAGCAGAAGAAGGTGCCATAACCAAGAGCCTTGTCACATATAGTACTGTACTGCTATGTGAGTGTGCCTATACTGTATCAGTCAGAGAGAATAAACTGTTCATATAGGTATCCTGTCTGTGAGGTTGAGCTAAATCTTTTATTGTATCAGACAATATTGAGATGTTTTGTTTGTTTTTTTCAACATTCAAGCAAGGTAAATCAGGGCTTCTCAAACTCAGTCCTAGGGACTGCCTGTGGCTGCTGGTTTTTGTTCCAACCCAGCTCTCAATTACTTAACTATACCCTTAATTGCTTAATTAGACCAAGTTAGCTATAACATCTGATAAGTAACTTGAACTCTGCAACTGTTTAAGAGCTGAAAACAAGTAAAAAGGTCTAGTTAAGAACCAAGAAATTTACCCATTGAGACCAAGGCCTCATTTACAAGTGGTCCTGTTAAACAATAAAATACAATTGCAATGTACAGACAACGTGTACAAATTAAGTTCAGACTTAATCCAAATGTGGGCTAAGGGAGAAGCAATTCCCTAATACAATCTTTAAAACCAGAGGAGAGATTCTCAGATTCCATCTTCATACTATGATGGAAACAGCACGCAAAAGATAATACATTTTCAAACCCTTGGATCATTCAAAATAACAGAATCCTGAGAGCGTAAACTATAGCCACTTAGAAAAGCAAGCCAGGGCAACATTCCAGGTTGGTTAGACTCGCACACATTCTTCCATTGTGTTAAGAATAGATTTCATTCAATGACTGCTCGTTATCAGCGCCGATAGAGTAATGATGGTGGCATTGAGTGTGTCAGTAGCACTCACATGACTTCCTTTTGTTAACGTATGATTGAAACTATACATTCGTGGTGGTGCATGATATACTAAAATTGATTAGCTGCTTTGTCACATTTTATATTACCTAGATATATATCTTCTCCATTGTAAGGCAGGAGCTCTGTCAAATAAAGCAAAATAATTCTCAGAGGCTAGGGCTGCTTCCCTAGATGATTAACGTGAGATAACTAGTGAATGCAGTTATACACAGACAACATTACGAACACAAAGAGTTGAACAAAGGAGTAACAGTGTTCACACTGAATATGACATTGGGCTGCTGTTTTAAAAATCAAACCCTTATCATTCCCGTCACGATTTGGAAACACTTCTGTAGGATCTTCTTTTGGAGCATAGCAATTTGTGTGTTAGAAAAAGCTTGAAGTGAACAACTAGGCCATTTTTTTCAGCCAGTGTTACTCAGCTTGTTGCAGCCCAGTTTGTTCACAGTGTGAGGGATGCCAGCAAGGGCCACATCACTGTAGCCTCTACTCACTCTTTCAGTTTTATCTGGGGGAGGGGGGCAAGTTATTCTCGCTTTATCTGTAATGATGTTACACTCGTCACTTATAAAAAATGTACAAGCAGTTATTTTTCCTTAAAGTCATTCTTGTGAGATTTCAATAGTACAGCAGTAGTTTAAGTGACTAATCTCAGGTATTCTTGAAAAATAAACATCTATCCAATTTGATGTTCATTCTTTTTTGGAGGGAAATACAAAGTTCAGTCAAAAAGAGTACTGGTTAAGGCCTAGTAAGAGTAGATAGGCCACACATTTATATTACCACTACTTTAGTCAAACGTGTGCTTCCCTGCATCCAGTACACAAAATAATTGCTTCAGCTTGACCATAGAGTCACTGTTTTCTTGATTAGAGAGCGTGTGATGTTCCACTGCTGACCAATATCCACAGTTCAATCTAGGAAGGGTTCATGCATGGAACACTGACCTTTTTGTTGCAGAGTATTTGCTCAATTTATGGTCTGGAAAATGAGAACATAGGATCATTTTTTCCATGGCTCCCATTAGGGACAGGAATAAATTCTTTAGAAATATGAACGATGCTGTGGTGAGAACCCATATACATCAGTACTGCTGTTTCAGCCACCCAGTTGCCAAGAGTTTCCACGTGCAAAAAGGTTTCCTTTCGTCTTATGTCAACGGAAATGCCAACTCCCTAAATAAGCCTTTGTAAAAGTTTAAGTAGAAAAAGTAATATGCCTAAAATAAGTCAGCAGTGTTAAAGTGTGCACTGTGTTACATGAAAATATATGAACAAATTATCAAAATAGCACTATATTACTACAGTTTCAAATTAATTCATTAACATAAGCAATACTTGCACCAAAACAATTAACTGTGTTGCCCTCAATATAAATACAGTTGCAAATGGCCAAGGGCCAGAGGGGGTGGTGCAGGCATCAAACTCAAGTCCAATACAGTATTTTGAGAATTGCAACTATAAACAATTATGTACAATACTGGCAATGTGAAGGCAGGTGGTGGTGTGCTAATCCAAACAAATAAAATAATAAACGAGCCGTGTCGCCAAACAATCTCGTGCTGTAGGAAGGATCCCAGACCCCTGTGCTTCTCAGCACTCTGTCTCCTTCAGTCATGGTCTGTTTATAAGGGAAACAAGAAGATGTGAAAACAGCACCTGTCATGCCCCTCACTGTAGCAGTTCTGTCTCCGGCTTCTCGCCCCAGAAACTGAGAGTGGCGAGACAGCACACTCCCTTTTGTACGCCCCTGCATTCCACCGAACACCAAACGACCTAGCTATCAGATGTTCCTAATACTAGCCAAATGGAGTAGTGGAGACCTGCGCACTCGTGATGGAGATAGATATCACCGTCCAGCTCATCCTGGTAAGGGAAACCCTCAGCTGGGTCAGCGCCCTCTATTGTCAGGAGGCTTAATTACAGATCGGACCCCCTTCAGCCCATCACAGCAGTCTTACAGACTGGCTGTGAATTTTAGTACCTCAAATTATAGATTAAAACTACCAGGTGCATTTGTAGCAACAGTTCTCAAAACAAATGAGAATTGCAAATTTTGCATTTGTGACACTTGCATGTTTACTTCTTTCTAGTTTGTTAGATAAATGTGGGTATGAATTTAGTGCCCCTGCCACTGAGATAAGGCAACAACTGTTCGTGTATGTTTTTTATGGTGCCTTTTAAAACTTCAAAAAGTTTAAGTTGTTGCATGTGTGTAAAATTGGAGTCTGCCGTTGTCCTCTAACAACTCAATATCCACCACGCCCTCTGCAAAGAAAGAGTCTGTTAATACTGTTCATGTATAAAAAAATACCGTATTAAAAAAAAAAAAAACATTTTAAGGCATGGTAAACATTGAGTCTTACAGTTCTGGGGTGTGTGAAGCTGCGTGCAGTCATTATAAATGGATGCGTTTAATTTCTTTAAACATGTATAAACACATACTGTACTTTTACCTGTATACTCCTATCCAATCCAGTATTAAAATCCAAAAAGCAACACTGGGCATTAAAAACAGTATGTGGTGAGTAGTTTAACCAGGATTAACTGTAGGTGGTATCCATGTGTACTGTAGTTATCAACAATTATCTAGCATTAAGTTGTATAATTAACCTAAATTCGCTGTGCAGAGCTAAGGGAGTTGGCTAGGGGCAAGTCCTTTGCAAAGGCAGGGAGTAATTGATTTTAGCTGTACTGTATTTTTAAAACTAACCACAAAAATAAGTTCCTGGATGAAAGGAAAGTTATTTGCACTTAACTGTTGGACAAGAAGACAAATAAAGGGTCCCTTTGTTGGGTTACAGGAATGAAATGTGAGCTGAGAGAGTTTTAGACACTTGCATTATTGTGTTTGATTTTTTTTGTTCGACCTGACTGAAAGAAAAATTGTACAGTATGCTCTGTTGGGGCGAGTGTGTTGTTGCATCATGTGGTTTTGAAAACCACCACGGAAACTATTCTCTTGAAACATCTGTAAATAAATAAATTAGCATGCCCAAATAAACAGCACGTGCTGTTTGCTTACTACAGCTCCCATTCCCCTCCGCTGAGAGAGTTTCCGACCATCGAGTTGTTATTTCAGATTAAATTGTGTAGGCTTGTTTTCTTGCTTGAAGCACAAATACCCCCCTGCATGCTGCATTATTAATCATGCTTGAATAATTACACCTATAACCAGAGAGCAGAATATGTAGGAAAACAGCGATAACCATTATTATTTAGCATGTACTGTAGCATAATAGAAAAGTGTCTGCAAGCTCTAGAAATGGCAGCGGTCTTTTATTGAAGCATTTTGAGGATCACATCAGGAATGATTTAAGGAAAATGCTAATGAACTGATTTTTCTTTTAGAGTAAGGCCGAAATCTGGCATACTTCATCACGTAGAACCACAAAAAAAATTTTATGTTTTTTTATGGAGCTGTCGGAGGCATCCATTCAGCATCTGAGTTTGATCAAGTGATGTGCACTCCTTAAGGGTTTTAAAGATCAGTCTTCTTTTAGAAAACATTCCTATTTATTTCCTTTTAGTACGTGGTGAGCTCACTGAGCAGACTGCGCTGTTAATTATCTACAGGTTGTCTAGAGTTTCTGTGGGTATTTTGTGCTATTTTAAGTGGACTGGAAACCAGTGCAGATTTGAAATAAACCTTTACGCCCTTGAAACAGTCCCAGACCAGGATTGAAGAATGCTCCTGTACAGAGTGGGATTCCTCTTCAGGATGTGGTTTTGCCTCCCAGTGCAGCAGTGCACCCAACTGTTCAACTCAGTACTGCTAGCACCACACAGACAATGTTGTCTGGGGACGTGAATATTGTCCGAGCAAGATTGCTTTACACACTTGATGCACCAAAATAGACTGGGAGGGTAAAGAAAAATGGTGGTAATCAGTATTCAATAATGTAGAGTTCATTTGGAGTGGAATTGTGTTTTGTGTAGCTCCTATAATCCATAAAATATCTGGAATTGCTTTACAAATACCTTGATCCTTTACCCAACACAATCCTAAATGACTTAATTGACCCATACAGTAGAAGGATCAGTTAAATAATTTAGTACTTCATTGGACAAATCCTGGACTGAAATTGAGAACTTGGTTATCTTATTGGTTTCCTACACTCACCATATTGTAAAGCCTTGGGGCATTATTTTAAAGCGGTGTGACTGGTATTGTAGAGAGGGTTAACATGGGATCATGATGTTAGGGGGATGGCAGATGGACAAGTTTCGATTTTGAGTGTGAAATGAGCAAGACTAAATGTTCTATTTTTTGTAGGAAGTCAGTACAACTGGAAATGGGGAGTTTGTTTGCTGGGTAACTTCACTCAGACTACTTTCTCACTAAATATCTTGGTATACAAAATTTGACTTGCTGGCAGTGTGCTGACAACTCAGATTTCTCCACCGCAAATACGAATGGTTGAAAAAAGACTGCAGATCCACATGTTGTCACAGCTGCAGTTGACAGAGAAACCCTCGGCGGTGGCTTTTAACACTGCAGTGATTGTGAATTTTTGTAATTTGAACAAACCCATAGGAAAGGGTTAAGTTTAATAGTAATCAATATCTTTGCTATTCCCTCTTCAGAACAAAAAACACAGTAACACTTACTACAGCTTTCTTTGTATAAATTGGATTAAAGCAGTGAATAAAAAAATGTTGACTTGGGTAGCTAAAAAGCTTTAAACAGGAATTTTCCATCTGAACCAACTTTTCTTTATTAGCTCCCATGAGAGTCTTGAAGCAGTTCAATGTCCTGCAGAGATTATTGTTTCAAATGATATTTGATATCTCAGGCAAATGCCGGCAGACAACTTTTGGTTTGTAAAAAGTCATTATCTTTTTCTTATTGTAAACGCTCATTGCTTATTGAAAAGGGCAACAACTACAAGATGTCAGGCCTCGTGTGCTATTGTGTGTGTAGGGGAGGACAGGAGCTGCTTTTCATATTAGCTTCTTTGTTTCATTAAGGAGTAGTACAATTTTAGCACAGTTGCAACACAGATAAACCGTGAATTTCAAATCTAAAAGTTTTATTCTGGGTTTTTAAAGGTCTCCACAAAATCAGTATTGGACAGTTTATCAGAAACTAAACAAACAAAACTGTTGATTAGAATCCAAGAGTTTCTGATAATTAAAGTAATTTCAAATGTATTGTTCAAAATCAGGGCTTGAATTTCAGCACGGGAATCGTGCATTTTCCAAGATATTTTAAGACTCAAAGCTACTGTATTTTCACAAAAAATTTAGAATGCCTAATTTAAAACGCTACTACAATCTCTAAGGAAGTGGGTGTCAGGGACAAAAGCACTATGAGCTGCATTCTGAGTAATTCTGGATAAAATAAGTAAATAAATAAACAAATGAAAGTGGTGCTGGATATTTTAAACGCAGCGAGACTTTGTTCTCTCGTACGTAATTCTCAGCCACCATCTTTAAGCATTATAGTAACTTGGGGGACTGCAGGAAGTAAACAGTTTTGAAAAAAAATAAGACGATATTAAATCTATGTTAGTGTTGTTTTGCAAGCGGCGACTTTAGCTTAAAGTGGAGTGCTGGTTAAAAAGAAAAGCACCTTTTTCTTATGCTGCAGGCAAAAAAAAAGTTTCCCCAAGCCGTTAAATGAAAACAGTGCCGAATGTACAATACAAAAATGATAGCAGTGAAGGGAACAGCAAAAAAAGATGAATTAAGATTTACCCATGTCTGGAGTTTAGCAACGGTGAAATTAGCTGTTCAGTCTGCAGTCCCTATGCAACTGTAAAGTTTACTAGCCGTTGTTACAAAATGTCTACATTATTGAGACATGGCAGTACACACAATAAGCTTTGAAAGAACCGCGAAGTAGAAACCTCACGTCGGGCAAAAGCAATGGAGAGAGCTCTGTCTGACAGTGATGAACAGCTGTTGGGCCTTTTGAAAGCATCTTATTTTAAAGCAACACCAGTGTGAATGATGATGCAGTAAAATATGTATAGTGTTTTTTACATGCAAAAGTGTCTTTTTATTGCCATTCAAAAAATTCAAAATCAAGCCCTGCGAAGTGCTTTTTTTTCTATGATCTTTGCATTCAAGTGGTTCTGGGCTCTGTTGGTCATTATTTGATGGGCCTGGCAGTGTTGAATGGTTATTTTGTTAAATGGTTTGGATGAAATGAGAGGGCTGTTTAGTGCCAGTACTATGGATTTTCCAGACAGACTTAAAACAAGCAGAGGCCAAGTAAAAAGCAGATTTAAAGAAAAATGTTCATAACTCAGCACTGGAACAACAGAGCACAACACCACTCTGAATGATTGCAAGCAGCATGCAAAATAAGAGACACGTTAAGGAACGGAATTTGAAGATACTTACTGTACTGTACTCTTTTAGCATGTTGTTCACTGAGGAATCCTGGTATTATCAACGAAAACCTAATTAGTGAAAATAATTATGCTGCACATTCATATTAATATTCTGTTAAACTATGCAGAGTGTGGAGCTTCGTTTCATGTAGTTAATGTTAATTAAGTTTATTACAGCACCAACCTTAAGCAGTGTGCTCATCATTTTTCTTGTAAAATATTCAGTTGTGCTGCACTGTATTTTCGCTCTACCTCACTACTGTGACAGTTAATACTGCTGGATTCCACAGTTAAAACTTCTATTAAAACTTTTATGTTGAACTTTGTGATAGAAATCAGTTGAGAATGTGTTGTTTACTTAGCCTGTTTTAAATACAAGCAAAGGTCACCAGAAACCATTTGGAGTAGAAGTAAGAAAGTAAGGAAGCATTAGTTACTGTAAAGCTAATACACTGGAGCCAGGAGACGATTCCCACAGCAGAGTCATTGGTATTTGGTGGAGTGCTGGAAGACAATTCTGGTTTTGTGTTCTGTTATTCATCATTTTTAATTGGTTTAGATATTAGACCTACTTCAGAATTGGCAAGCTGACATGTAGTATCATGTTTCCAGTAAGCTTTAGCCTGTGCATATACTGTAGGAGGCAGTGTGATCTGGTGGTTAAAGTCCAGGGCTTGTAACCAGAAGGTCACTGGTTCAAATCCCACCTCTAACATTGACTGACATTGTGTGACCCTGAGCAAGTCACTTAACCTCTTTGTGCTCCATCTTGAGGTTGAGATGTTAAATCAATGTCCTGTTGTAAGTGACTCTGCATATAATGCACAGTTCACAGCCTACCTCTGTAAAGCACTTTGTGATGGTGGTCCACTATGAAAGGCGCTATATAAAAATAAAGATATTATTATTATAATTAATAGTAGTAGTACAGCTGGCAAAAGAGAAGATCCACAGTGTGGCTCTGAGAGTTGCCCATGGTCCCATAGTGAGATTTATAATACCTGAATTTACAGTAACAGTACACTATTTAGGGGATAATGGCCTTTCTGTGGTGTGTTATAAGGTAGTAATGGAACTCCCGAGTCAGTAAGTGAGGGGGAGCTAACATTTTGGGTGTATGTAGGTTGGGACAGTGGGACAGAATACAATGAAATAGTCAGATACTTTGCTGACCGGCACATGAGAGCTTCCACTTATGCAGTAGCTCTTTGACCACATGTTGGTCTGGACATAATTAACACCTTCCGTCCAGGTATGGGCCTAACGAGAGATTGCAGAATGGCATGGTGGTCTGGTGATGCCAAGTAATATTCACTGAAGTTGAGACCACATGACTCATTTAAACCAACTGAGATTGGCTAAGCGTTTGCTACAGTTTGTGCCATTTTATTTTCTGAAAGTCAAATAAAACTTTCAGTGCTTCACGGCTAGCAAGAAACTATTGAGGTTCTCTGGGGGTTTGTAATTTTTTGTATGTTTTTTTTTTTCCCATCAAAAAAATATTTCACTAGAAAGGCACACTTTCACCAGATATGCTTAATGTAGCTGATTAAATTCAGAATTTGCATTTCATGTGTGTGGTTTTAAAAGGTACAGTGCTTTTCTTATACAGTTCACAGCCTACCTCTGTAAAGCGCTTTGTGATGGTGGTCCACTATGAAAGGCGCTATGTAAAAATAGATATTATGAAAAAAAAGTTTGAGTTAAAAATTGTGGTACTGTACTTGGTGCTACCTACAATAAGTGCAAGTTCCACACAAACTCATCCAGCACTGGTGTTTGGGTTAGGAAGCAGGTAATGTGTCATGTACTGTATGAGCTGCCAACTATGTGACATAGACCGCTTTCCCTTTCAGCAGCTTCTTCAGCCAGAATTTCTTTTGACACAGTTTGCTTTCCTGTGATAAAGCACTGGCTGCTGAATTAGCACAAATGCTCTTAACCCTTGCAGTGCAGGGATCCAGCTAATACTGTATGGAGATTGTTGAGTTTTTGCACCTCTAGACTAACAGGTAACTCTTAACAGGGTCTTTATTTAGTAGGGCTCCAGTAAAACACCACTTTTATGTTTACTGAATTTGTAAACCATCCATAATCTTTTAGTTTGTGAAATCTCTATAGTGATGTGATGCAATCGTAGGCATGTTCTGGAACAGTTTTAGACCACCTCGCTTACTATTATAAACGTGAATTTGCATCAATAGCTATTTTTCTTTCCTTTTTGTGGAAAGACTACAAACAACACTTTGTGCTCCTCTTATTCTCTTGCACAGCAAGAAAGTGAACATGGGAACAAATGTTAAGCCCAAAAGGTTTAACCCGGTCAATGCGCTCTGTTTAATATTACCTAAACAGTTTTTTGTAGACGTTTCTGGATGTCATGGTATGTTTGCCATGCTCTTCCCTGGCTTTCCATGGTGAGTTTGCTGGCGAGGACAGTTTGTGCTGATTAACTGAAATGGTGTTTAATGTTACTGGCATCAGGGCTGGAAGGGAGTGGCAGGAAGCTGCAAAAACTCAATAGAGTCTCAATTTTGTGTTGCTATGGCAAGAGGCTGTGAGTGCCATGTCTTTTGACTTTTTATTTTTGTCTGTGTAACATTTAGCTTTGCAGATTTGTACCAGTGAATCTGTGCAATGCAGCTCAACAAACATTCAGAGACGTGTTTGAGATGTGGTTTATTGAAGCTGTATTATTTAACTTCTAGTACAATGCTACAATATAGCAGGCAGGATCAGAATGGAAGGGATATAATGGAGGTTCCTGTATGTTTGCTAAACATGGCACTGACACAGTGATACCCCTTTATTTGTAGAGGATGCAAGTACTAAAGGATTACTGAAACTTAAAAGATGACTTGAGTCAGTTGTGCTTAGGATGTCTTGTCAATTAAATCACATAAACTGGATTTCATTGAAACCATTCCAATGGATCTTCCTGTGAATCCCATGGTCTCTTTTTGATTGTGTATTTGTTGACTTTAATCTGTAACAAACGCAGAATTAATTGAGTCTGTCATGACGTCAGACAAGGAAGAGACAAACACAGTACTTTGAGGTGAAGTTTTTATGGGCATATTTAATAATAAATCTAATTTGTACAAAACAACCAAACACAAAAGGCTTGATGGCAAAAACAAACAGACAAACACAGTGAAGAAGTATCATGCTGGTGTAAAGCCAGCACAAGTAGCAATTGGTGTTATCTTTGTATATCTTTAACTTGCATTTCTCCTCTGAACAAAACCCAACCTCGATTTGAGGGGTTCCTGCCTCTTTTATACAGCTGTGCGTGAGCTTGATTGCTTGTCAATCATTCAATCAGGCTCAGGCACATTCTACATGTGAAGTGATTTGGCAGAGAAGACAATTAACTCTTCCCTGCCGACCATACATTTAAATAATAATAATAATACAACGCAAATAACAGGTAAACAAAATATGCACTGGGGCTGGTGTACACCTTCACAGAGTCACATATGCTTTGAATACTATATTTTTACATTTATTTCTGGGCTTACAAACAAACTGTATTTTTCTTGTCTCTTGTTAGGTGAATAAAAGTACAGTGCCATCACTTAGTGCACACTGTGACAGATGCGTGGTAAAATAGTACACCCTTTTTATTGCTTATTTATTTATTTATTTATTTTTATTTGTGCGTAAAGTACACATTTGGAACTTGGCTTTTCAAGTAGCTGATTGAGTTTGACTCTGGTAGCCCAATCGAGGAGCAAAACTTCAAAGTCAACACTGCTCTCTAGCCTTCTGTATCTCATTGTCCAAAGAAACAGCAAGTCAGACGTGAGGCCTGTTTTACAAGCTACAGGAAAGTTAAACCTTAATTATGTTTTGCTGTCTTCAGTACAAAGATTATCGATGCTCTGGATCCTGGTAGGTAGCAGTTGATACATGGAGTTTGAGGGATTCCTAATCCCTTTTTTTTTTTTAATGCTTACATAAAGGACAGTATACATGCTAAAGCCAAAGCACTAGCAGACTCTTAAGCCATGTGTAATGTTATCCTAGGAAATGTTCTGTTCCCTTGTATTCAGTTCCATTGTTTAGCAAACTAGTGCTACTGGCAAGTGTCTTGATTGTATTATGCGCTCGAACTTCGGATTGACTGGACTACTGTATATGTTGTGGTATCAGTAACTAGTAGCAGTAACGTGGGTTTTTTTTCTGGATTGAGGTATTTGTCTTGTTTTCGCATTGTTTCATAGTCTTCATTGCTAACACTCTTCCGGTCTACTCTGTCTCCAGGCGAAGACTTATCTCCCAGCGCTCCTCTCTGGAGACTCTGGAAGACATCGAGGAAAATGCTCCTCTGCGCAGGTAATCCTTCACCGCACAAAGCAGCTGAGGAAGTCCAATTTTTAAAGCTAGTATATTTATTTATCTGTCTGAAACATATGCAGTACACAAAACGACCTGGGTTGTAAAATGGACTAGACAGGTTCTTGCTCTAGTTTAAAATCAGGGGATCTATCATACTGTCCTAAATAGTGACAGGATGTTAATTCTGCTGGTCTGTAACTCATAAGCCTGCTCCAGCACTTTCTTCAAATTTTTTATTTTTTTTTATTCATAAAGGGGGGGGGGGGGGTGGTGTTACCCTGTGGAGGAAGCACCTGCTGGATTAATATACACAGTTCAAATGACAATGTTTAGGTCTGGCATTGTTTAGAAATTGGTAATTAAGGGCCTGTGAGTGCCTCATGGTGTGCAGGGTAAGTTATACAGTCAGGGGTGCACAGGTTCATGTCCTGTCACTGAGAAGTTGCAGATTGTTGGCTGGGAGTGTTACATTTGCGCTTGCACCCTAGGAATGTTTCTCTTCACCCCGTTACAGTGACCCCTACTGGCCAGGTGCCCAGTGAGCTCAAAGCATTGCAAGGCTGGCCTCCTGCTGAGGTGCTAAGTCACTAGAATCTGCTGTAAGACTCTGAGTAAAGAGGCCATTGAGGTTGTTAGTAAAACTGAGCAATCACTGATGATCATATGACGTACTTGCATCGAGCAGCATGTTACGACATTCTCTATCTGTAACTGAAATCAGTCAGCTTGTGATGCCCTGGTCTGGTTTTTCCTGCCTGTCTTTTTGTTAAGACATGCTGGAGGCCACATTTGAATCGGGGCCAGTACCCAGGATTGTATGTTTTTTTTTATGATGTTTGTTTGCTTTTAGGTGCCGCACTCTATCAGGTTCACCCAGACCAAAGAGCTTTAAGAAGGTTCACTTTATTAAGAACATGAGGCAGCACGACACCAGGAATGGCAGGTACAGAAAACAATGTGGAACAGTATTTATTTAATATGCACATTACAAGTTTTGGGCTTGTATAGTCTTTTGTTCTCTTTGATGATGAATAATGTTTAAATACAGCCTGGTGAGACTTCTACCTAGATCACACAGGCTTAGGTTTGCAAAGTGTTTGCTCCAATTTGTAATAAACTAATTTTTATGAAAGCTGAAAAACACTCACACAAAGGCTTACCAAACAACTAAATCATACAGGAAAACGCAATTCACTCAGGTTTGTTTGATCCGCATTTTGTGGAATTATCCAGTGCCAGGTAAAGGTATACTTACACTGTTTTCTGCTACATGTATGCTGTTTTCCTGTACACATTCACAACCTCTGAGATTTGAAATAATCATTGATAATTGTTTTATGTGCATCATCGGACTGCACTAAGTATTTCAGACAGGAGTGATTTATTGAGGACCCCTTCTCTTTGACATTTTAATCAATTTTTCTGTAGACTTCCCAAAATACAATACTCTCACGTCCTGCTGTTTTATGTAATGATCGTCTTTAGTTTAAACCACAGAACATGTCCACCACTCCATCATTAGGTTCTCTGCTGGGCTGACATTAGCACAAAGTTAAGCCACCATACAGCATATAATGAGGTGCTCATCCATGAGCAGAGCCAGATTTTACTGTGCTGGATGATCTGTAATCACTTAACTGTTTTACAGGATATGAAATAGGGGTGAGTAATTTAGTGCTCGAGTGCTGGATTGTTAAATTTTGAGTACTCAAACCTTATGCCAGACAATATTATTCCACAAAAATTACCACATTAACACTAGAACCGCCACGGGCAGTCAATATGACGACATATCAAACATCTGCACAACCGGAATGCTGTATTTCAATGAACAATTAAACATAAAAGGGTTTATTTTCTAACTTACCACATATAAAGCACTACTTAAAAATGTAATACAATACAGAGCAAGGATGTCTAAATGACATGGTCAACACCCAACAGCGCCTCTCACACACACACCCACACTATCGAAACTAGTGGTATGGTCCCACCCTGGAACAATCAGATAACGTGAATGCGCAGGACCAGATGAAACAAAAGTCTGCCAACCTGAACTGACCGGGTCTCTACAATAAATTAAGCTTACATTCATAAAGAGATATTATTTTAATTTTTTCGAGTACTCAAGCAATAAATTAGTGCTCAAGTAATTATAATTATTTAGAGTACTCGAGTACTCTAACCCACCCCTAATATGAAAATGTTTTTGTCTTGTGACCCTTGACCTGTTCTAAAATCCATGGATAACCTCTCTAAAATGCCAGTGCTATGAAATAATTCATGTTAAAACTGAATATAAATAGTATAACCAGCCAATAGCCATGATGTGGATTCATTGGTAACCACAACACCCAAGTATTCAGAGACGGGGGTGGAAGCCACAAGTACATCAAATGTATTGAGTCATACATGAGAATTGCGTAGAATCCATCATTTTCTTCAGGATTATTGGAAATGTTTTGTCACAATAACAGTAAATGATGTTGTTTTAGACAACTCCCACTAAATGCCAGATTCCCATACCAAAACAATGAGTAAATCCTGTCGCAGGACACCATTACTGTCTAATTCCTATGTGCTGAGCCTGAAAAGGGTGAAGATATCATCCATTCACAGATTGCCACCCTTTCTCATTCTCTGCTCATTATATATTAATGCCCAGAGAAGTCATTATTGATTAATATTGGTGTGTGCTTGTGTCTGTGGTGAACTGCTGTGTGCAGCCCTCTGCCCTCATTGCAGAGTACAGTATACTGTTCAAACACTTCTTCAGATTGTATTGCTGATTTAAACAGAGAATCAGAAACCGCAGAAAAGCAATCCTTGTTTTTGTGTTTAATTAATCTAAAATGCTAAACGTTGACAGGGCTTTGCTTTTTGAACAGAGAAAGGGACCCCAAAGTCACTAATTTGAGTATAAGATCTTGAGAATAAAATATTGTCATGCAAACAGTGTCGGGGTTGATGGCTCGTAAGAGACCCTACGGAGCAGTTGGTGCAAGAAGGCAGCTGTCAAAAGATGCCCAGGACATACCCAGTCAAGTCAGTGAAGTGGCACAATGATGGTGGCTTTATTTTGTGCATCTGAATAGTTATTTGATGCAAATGACAACCTTTGTGGGCATCATCTACAGAGGTGTGGGCTGCCTCCTTTTCTGTAAGGGTTGTGTTGTACAATTGCTGCTTGGAATATGAGTAGAAAGACTCTTCAATACCCTTATCTTAATGTCTATGATGTACTACTGTATACAACATAGCAATTATATTTATAATGCTAATATGTATTTTTTTTAATCAGACATGTAAGCATTATTTTTTACTATGGTAAAACTTTTTTATTTTTACTTTATGTAGGTTAGTTTGTTTTTGTTTTATTTTTTTTATAGGATAGTCCTTATCAGTGGCAGAAGATCCATCTGTAGTGTATTTTCAGTGCTGCCCTATCGAGATTGTAGCCGTGAAGGGTATGTATATTCAAAGCATATTATTATTATTATTATTATTAATATTATGATATTTTTAAATAGCTATATGGTTCAGCATTCTGGTTTTTGTTTTGTACATATGCTTTGGTGAAAAAAAGGCATAACTAGTGAATGCTCAAAAATACTTTCAGTACGCAGCTATGCAAGAAAGCCATATCCCTTAGAGATGTTTACTGTGGTAAATTTGCGCAGTAGTTTTGCAGTTTGCCATGTGTTTGCTGTGCATGTACTATGCTATTGTTCTATTCTCTGCCATACACCTGAGTGCTTTACCATACTTGCCAGTGTTTTTTTCTGCTTTTGCAAGGCTTTACTGCGCTTTTAAAAAAAAAAATGCTTCTTTCACACTGCAAGTGAGCTATTTTATTAAATTGGTTAATTAAGGTCACAGCACATTTTGTTTCCAGGGTCTCCAGAACTTCACCTCACAGTGGCTTAGCCAAGATAGCGTACGGTCCTGTCCTCCTCACGGGCCGCTATTGGCAAATTTATCTGACAAAACCTAGTATGTGAATTTTGCCTATACTGTATTTCAAATGATGTAAAATATGCAACTTTTAAATTTATTTTCTCTAGGCGATGGCAAAATGTGTTTTTAAACTAGAAAATGTATTTAGTTTTTTTTTATTATTCTACAGTATTTTTTTTTTTTATAAGTGGTTTGGTGAAATCTGAAGTGAGGCTGGACCTTTAGATTGCTGCCATCAGGTACTGACAGTTATGTGTACTGAGATTGATTGTACCTGCGTTCATCAGTGTTCAGAGACACTTGAATGCAAGTCAGTCCAGTCTCAATGGTCTTCCTCTCTTTGGAAATCAATTTCCTGCTGTTCTTGTAGTTCATTGAGGATATTCAGTGTTCAATAGACACAATCAGAGCAATTCCTCCACTCTGTGCCATAAGGGCTGTGAGAAAATAGGACCGGCACTTTGACAGATTTCCAGATAAGGGGATTCTCTTACATCTGCAGCTGTGGGAAAACTTGAGTATACAATTGTGTTTCTTCACTGGGGGAGTGATTTTAGTTTTTTCCCAGTAAGAGAAAAAGACTAGGCGCTGAAAATGGTTAACTATTTAACACTAAAAAACATAGCAGCTAACAAAACAAACTTTGTTCCCCTTTCTGCATGCTATAAGTGACCACTTGGTTCATGAGCTGTAAAAACTGAGAGTTTACTATTGAAGCAGTGCAGATCTAAATGAAGACAAAATAGAGGTTGTTTGATCTCTGGGAGAATAATACTGACAGAAATGTTCCGGAGGGTAGACATGCTGAGGAGTTGCTTCAACACCTGAAAGGTATTATTTGTAGTTGTAACGATCCACATAGTGGAAGCAAGGCATAATTACGTGGCCACATTAACCCTAAAGATGTAATATGGCCTTTGTATAAACCTGATAACCTATAAAAAGTGGCTGATATTTATTCCCCTTTTTAGTTAACATTTAGTGGTCATGCAGTGCTGCTGGTGACTAAATGTTGAACTGTTTTAACTTGGTATACAATTACATCCTTTTGTAGAATTTGTGAAAAATGACATGTAAAAGGTTGTAATAATGTACATGCACATTTAAGTGTATTATATAACATACACTTCTCCTAGGCAGGCAATGAGATCTTAATTTTGCTGTGATAATAATTGTTTGTTGTAAATATTGCTGGGATTATGTGATGGGAACACGGGGTTGCTTTGCACACTTAGTATAAATGTCTGGCTGTAGGGCAAAACTGTGCTTTACAGAGAAAACAAAAATGAAATCAGCTTTTTATTTTTGATAATCTTATTTAAACCAACATAACCCAAACAACCCCATGACTTTTAATGTCGTCAAATGAAACTCTCAACCATGCGAAACCAACCGCAGGGACTTCTGGAGGGAGCTTCTTTTTATTGCAGTGGTTTGGGTAAATAAAATATTACAGAATATCATTACAGAATATCAGCAGTTATAAAGTACAGTAAAGTCAGTAGAAAATAAGATCAAATGCAAATAAGGACAAAATAAAGAATTCAATAACTAATTACATTTTAGAGCAAATTCAACTAAGAGCAGTTAACTTATAGTAAAAATATTTGCTTATATCAGTAAAGTCCATTAAGAGCACATAGTAAGTACGATAAATGGATAAGAACGATTTCAAATAAGAACAATTACAAAAAACATGAATGCGGACACCTATAAGAGTAAAATGAAGTTCAAGATACAGGAAATAGCTATAATTAAGAGCAGTAGTAGAATACGGCAAAGTGTGGAGCAGTTCAGTGCAAGTACAAGCTGATGCAAGTGCTGGTACAATTGGGTGCCATATAGTCTAGTATCGTCGAGAGTTTATATAAAAGGGAATATAAACAGAAACTGAAATAACACATATTGGGTCCCTCACTATTTTTTGAAAGAGGTGAAATGTCTGTTAACCAAACTAGAATAAAACTACTAAGCAATGTAACCCACGTTCTCTTAGGCAGTCTCAAGGTGTTTGTTTCTAATTTTTTGTAACTTTTACATGATTTCTTTTTTTCTGCTTTCAAAAAAACAGGAGTTAATTAAAGGCTGGAGGTAGCACTTTGAAAAGGTGTCCCTTTATTTCTCGGTGCTCTTGGATAGTGGTATGCACAGTCGGATATCAAAGTGAAACTTTCCATTTTAAAAGAGCTCCAACAATAATTGCTGAGCTAAAGCAAAACAACGTGCAATCCAGTATGAGCTTATTTGGTATTCATGTCAATTCTTTTGAGATACTAGCGTTATCTAACCAAGTATTCAGGTCATTGTGTGCAGTAGCGTTAGGTTTCAGTGTGGTCCAGTTAACCTAGATTTTCTGTGTGCTTTTAAATAGTGAAGCCTTTTAGTTGCCTAGAATCTTTCCAGTCGTAGACTAGATAGAACACAGAAGCAGCTGAAGGGAAGGCATCATAACCGTGCGACCACTTCACTGGTAAATACTTTTTTTTTTTTTTATTGCAAACTGTTAAGGGCTTAAGGGAATAAAAACCTGGGATTAGGAGTAGCGATTCAATACCACATCTAGGGCATATTTTATCAGCTGGAATCATTCTTACTGCAATTTGGGTGTGGGTTTGTTTTGTTTTCTGTTCTTAAGATACGGTCACCTGAGTTCAGGAGCTGCTCTTCAGTTGATAGATCTGTGTAATATTGGCAAGATTCATCTTTTATGTAAGTAATTGTCAACGCCATCTAGTAATTGTCTACATTTTGTTTTGCTGGCTATACACAGCTGTGCACTAGATGGCACTGGTGCTTACTGTTATAAAGACACTTCGGCTGATGTAGTCTACACTGCATGCAGTATATCCATGCCGGGCAACTAGATTTGAAGAGCAGCTCCTAAAATCATAGTCAAAGCACCTAAACACAGATTATCGAAATTAATAATAATACAAAAACAAAGCAGTATCTGAGTCATTTTGAAGTTCCTTACTCTTTAAAAAAATGTTTTTTCTTCTTCAGCAATTAGCAGATGATGAAGTTGAAATGGCTAGGTTGCACATACAGTAGGGGCTGCTTTAAACCTGCTTCAAGTTAACTGTCAAAAGCTAATACAGACACCATGCAAAGATCATAGTAGAAATAAAGAATCTTTCTAGCTGGAGGGAAACATGTTGGGCAGTATTGTCCGGCAATAAATAGAGGGTGTGGAGCAATATTTATTTCTATTCATACAGTAATCATGAATGGTATCATGATTGCATAAAAAATTGGTCAAACTACAGACAAAAACATATACAGTTACTGTATTTAGTTACTAATTCAGCAAGGAAAACATCTAAAATAAAACTACAACGGCTAGAACAAACCAGTTGTCATGATTGCGCTACACTGAATCAGATTTTCAATACCGCAGTTCTGTGATCAGCTCAAATGCATGGTTGTTATGCTTTCAGTCGTTGGCACAAGTAGGTATATTTCCTATCAAATGACAGCTAGTATTCCAACTGTTCCTGTCATGTCACATTGTAGGTGGAGAGTGTAGTGGAGCTGTGACAGCTACAGGAACACTAGGCTAAAGGAACTTGGCTCAGATCAGCCCAGTCGGCTGCTGCTGTCTGAAGGAAAAAGAAAGTGACACTAGGTTACTGAAATTCGACAGCAATTTGTGGAGAGGGAAATAATCTGGGGGTAAATAAAGGCCTCTGTCTGTCAAACTTGCATATTTATATGAGCATTAAGTGGATACAAGTTATGGTGATCTACTTTTTCATGTTACTTTCTTTTGCCTCTTCAGCAGGAGCAGTGCACTATGTGGTGTAGTTTTACTCAAGACTGTAAATCATTAAGATGGCACATCACTGCTTTTTAACTTAAATCTCCTTAGTCATTTACATATGTACAGGTTATTTATGTACGTCTTGCTGGTATGGTGGAATTCTTAACTGCAGCACAGCAGTTGGAGAGCAATGGTTTATTAATTCTGAATTAAACTGAATCCACCACAAAAATACACTCGGTTATGCCATTTAGACTGAAGAAACGGTTAAAAGAGCAAGCATTCTCAGTATTACAGTACATATCACACAGCGGAACGCCAATCCTTATAAAAAATCCTGTCCTAACTGGTTAACAGTTAGAGCTGTGGACTTTGAGCCAGCAGATCGGTTAGCAGGCTTTATGAAATGTAAGACTGACACAGAAGTCCTCAAAACTGCCCATTAAAGCTGTGAAAATAGATTATTAAACAGTAGTAGGAAGTCTCCAGTGAAAATGAGGTGTGGCTTCTCATTTAGGAATATCCTGAATAAGAAGGCACCTATCTTCCATGGGGAAGAGGAGGTAAAGATTCTGAATCTTAATGACCCATATGAGTGCTTGTTTAAACCTGGTTGTTGGGAGCTTGGTGATGGTGACAAAAGAGACTGTTCTGTCTATAGGCAGTGGATTAACACTGCTGTTCTCTTGGTAGGGAGCTGAAGCTGGAGGGTGGACGTCAGCGTCATCCCTCTGGAGGTGTGGGCACCAAGGAGATGGTGATCGGCCTCGAGGGCGTCGAGCTGGGAGCTGACGGCAGGGTGAGGCTCAGAATGGGAGCAAGGGGTCATACATGAATGCAGTTGAATAAGATTCACTCCCACCTGGAGACTGAGATTACAGTGTGAACATGGCATCTGCGTAAATATAATTTCTGAATTATAAACGCCCTTTTTTTTTTTTTTTTTTCCTCTGAGCACAGTAGAAGTTATTGGACTTCAGTAGCATACCTGGAAAAAAAAAACTTTCAAACAATCATTTACAATTTGGAACAGTAAGTACCGGTAATGAGAATGTTATCCAAGTCAAAGGGTGTTTACTGACACTTCGCAGAAATATTTTTATACCAGTAATTTTGAATTGTTGAGTTCAGCTGAGAAGGATTTGAGGAAGAACTAGATCAACAAGACATGAAAGCTGTTAAATTGCGATGATGTCACCACAGACTACCCTCTATGAAATGTTTTTTTATTTTTACTGTTAGTTAGCTGTAGCATTGCAGCATTTTCAGGTCAGTATCGTAAATGGATTGCTCGTTAGTGTGAGTCCCCATCTCAGAAGGTAAAGCAGGACTCCAAATAAAATGACTGTTTGGTAACTCTTTGGAGACAGAAATGGGGGTGGTATAGTTTATCCAGCCGTGTCAGGGTGTGGGGGAGGATGGATTTACTGAGCCTGTGGGTCTTGTCTCCACAGACTGTCTCCTACACCCAGTTCCTGTACCCTACAAATGCCCTGAGCACACGGAGGAACACCATCGACTCCACTGCGTCCTTCTCACAGTTCCGAAACACAAGCCATCGCAGCCTTACTTTGGCCAGAGCCAACAGCACCCAGGGGAGCATTGATGCAGGTGAGTGAGCCCCTTCTATTACAGCACCGTAAATACAGGTGCCTCCCTGAAACAAGACCTCCCCCGCAAGTGTGCCTGTTATTCTAGAAGAGAGTGCTGGATATGGGAAAGTGATGCTTACTCATCATTGGTAATTCTGTTTTAGTAACCTTGTCTGTCTTCATAATATCTGTGGTTTTATACAGCAGACACAGCACTTGCCCTGAGGCTAGTCTGTAGCTGAATGTCATGCATCGGTTAACAATAGAAAACAGATGGCAGGTGCACCCATAGAATCATTGTGCAATGACGACAATTGAGATGTCGCACCTCGTTTTCACATGTTGTTGTCTTGAGTTATTTAACCTTGCAAGTAAGTGGCTTAAATGGGAGGCAAAGATCTGAAGTGTCATGTGGCAGCTTGTCAAACTCCTCCGAGCAGCATTTTCAGTAAGAACCAGGTGAATGTGGATTGGCATTTTGTTTTGAGCAGTGTAAAACATTGGGTTTGATATAAGGGTTTTACATTATAGTTCTCATAAATTGAATTCTCTAAATTTGGTGGTAGCTGGCACAGTTTAATGCCAGTTTTTTTTTCCTGTTAAAATACAGCTTAAAGTATTATTAAAAGTCAAGATTAGAGGGAGCAGTCTCATTGGCTTACAAGTGTTCCACCTGTGCAAATATGACGCACTACCAGTGCACTTGGAACTTTTTGCCCCCCCCCCCCAAAAAAAAAAATGATCCTGTTATGGGCCATTCCATGCCAACTCAACCAGTGCCGTTGCCCGTCTGTCTCAGATTTTCCTATTAAAATTCACCTGGGGGTTTTCAGACACGCTGAGTTCAGAAATGATAGCCATGATTTTTTTCCCTTTTGGCTTAAACTTGGTACAAATAGCACAAATTCAAATTTCAAGTGGGTTTAATGACTAAAAATGATGGCTATCATTTCTGAACTCAGTATGTCAGAAAACCCCCAGGTGAATTTTTATAGGAAAACCTGAGATGGACGGGCAAAGAAATGTCCTTTTTCTGGTTGAGTTGGAGTTGGAAATTACATAATTTTATGGAATTGCTGGCTTGGTTGCAAACAAGCTAACCTGTTTTTAGGCACGCATGGTGTTAGAACATTACCTCTGTACAATATTAGCACTGTAAAAAGAAAGGGTTTCATTTTAAAGCAATGTTATATAAACTTTGGTTCAAATTTTACAGTTCAGCAGGTTATTTAAATGATCAAAATGCTGGGAACAATCGCTAGCACAGCATCTGGATCTAATGCAAAATGTCAGAATCCACTGGAATTTTTTTAAATGTGTTTTTTAAACATATATAGTGTTTCAGATATTACAACCTGGTAACTGTTCAATGCACTTTTTATTAATTTAGTATTAAAAATAGTTAAAAGCCAGGCATAGTAATAAAAGTGGCTTGCACTAGTCAGGTATAACCCATTCAAACTAAATAATAATAATGGTGCTGTATGTGAACAGGATTTTCCTTTACATTCACTGTCTTACACTGTCTTTACAGAAACAATCCTCAAGCGGCTTACAATATTGTTTATGCTGCATGCCGTTATATTGTTTACACTGCTGCAGGTGGCTTTTAAATACAGGTGGTCTCTGTGGGTTATTGTTGTTTTCAGGTTTTTTCAAGGCCTTTTCTGTGTATTCAGAGTCCATGATATCAATGAATAGACTAGACTAGCTGGTACTGGTAAATCTCAATTTCATAGTGAAGGTGATGACTGTTGAACATAGTGCTTCTCAAACCTTGTACTGTCAGTTGATTCACAACACATTAACCCAAGATAAATTATGACCAATGTCTGGGTAAACTGATTTTGAAATTGGCATCATATCCAATTCAAATGCGCCCCCATTAGCAGATAATTAATCAAGCAGGGTTTGGAACTTCTACTCTATCTGGGTATTATGTAGGAACGTTTACAACAGGGGTACTCAATAGACTTCTACAGTGCCTATTCTAGTACTGTATATACTATAGTATGTACTGTAGTATACAAGTAGTTTCTATAGTGAGTATTGTAGTACTGTACAGTACTATAGTAACTATGGTATATACTATTGGGTGTACTGTATTACAAGGTACTCAGCAGACGGACTCCGGCCCGAATCCCAACCGCAAGTACATTTTGACCGGACTGCCAAGTCTTATGCCGATCTATGAGTTTTTTTGTTATTGTTTTTTTAAGGTTTTTATTTTTAATTCACTTGAAAGAGAAAGCAGTGATTTTTGAGTGAAGTTTTTTTTTTTTTCTTCTGCTGCTTCAGTTTTGTTTGCTACAATTTGCTTTGTTTTTGCAATGGTGAAACACAATGTTTGGCTCTGCTAACACAGACACATAAGACTACAGTAGTTATACCATTCTGTGGTTATGGCAAGGAAAGAACTCATGCAGTCACAAGTCCCACAAAAACTCCTTTTAACATAGTGAAGAACTCTCAAACCAACAACATGTGTAAAATGTATTTGTGTAGTGTTTTTGTTACTGCTGGCGGCTCTCCAGCATCACCAGTGGTTGAGAGAGCGCACTACAGCTTGGAACCATCACACTCCCATCATAGACCTTCACTAAAATAACTGATTACCACTGGTTTAGAGTATTAGTATGCTGAGGATCTCGGCATTAAAACCCTCCTGTTTTTTCTTTTTCTTCTCTCTCTTTTGCAGGGAGTGACAGTGCCGACTTTTTGGAATATGACCCGAACCTTCTAGATGACCCACAGTGGCCGTGCGGGAAACACAAGAGGGTCCTGATATTCCCTTCTTACATGGTAGGTGAAGTTCTCATATTATTTGCACCTTCTGAAGGTTGTTATCTAAAAAAAAAAACATAAAGCTGTATTTAACAGAAACCAACCGTCCACATATATATATATATATATATATATATATATATATATATAGATATATATATATATACCAATATATATATTTTGCGATAAAACAGCATTTCTTCAAACTGGCTTTTAAGAGTTGTGGTTCAGATGTTTGAAGAAAAGGTAAAAACCTCAAATGTCAAAAGGTACTCATCCCTGACAGACGAGCACTTGCGCTCTGCCCCTTTATTCAGTTAAACATGTTGTTGCCACGCTTTGTGCACGTGCTGTTGCACATGCTAATTAGGCTTGAAAGCATTAAGGAGCGACCCCTGCCTACAACACTTATCGGGTCAAATACAGTGATGCCCTTAAGGACCAGATTCTTATCAAGTTACCCAGTCAGACTGGAAGACAATTGCTGAGCCGTGCTCTGGTACTTCCAAGCACCATGTCTTTGTACCTGAGTCAGGTATGGTTAATTGGGCATCCAACATAGGCTACAGCCAAGTGTCTGGGAGATTTGAGAGGCAAGTTAATTTTTTTTAATTATCAAAAGGAATTATGCTTCTGTCTGAGGCACAGCTGTTTGCACACGGTCCAAGATTGACTTAATGTTGTCCTCATTCATTTCTCTTACAGTAGATACTAGTCATCCTGTAGTTCTGAAATGTTATATGCCAGTAGTTGTGGGGTTGCTTATATATCCAGTCACACAAAGGAGGAGAAGGATAAATGTTCAATATCATACTATGCCAAGCACTTGTTCCTCTAGCCTCTGACTGTGGGCCTTACATTTTTTAGACATCTTTTTGTGCATTACAGTACTTTATAGCATACTGCCCCAGAAATGAGCATAGTTTTATGGTGCCATGGCAACAGTTTCTATCGGAACCCTTTTGAAATGTATTCAAACACTTTTATACTGCTTGCCATTGTGGTTTTTCTGAAATAGCATAAGAAAAAAAAAACAGTCAAATGGTAGCGAGCTGATCCTTTATGCATGTGATCTGCACACTGTCTACACATTTGAAAGTGTTTGAAAAATGTGGTCTTTATGGTGAGCTGGTCTTAAGAAAGGATTTGCACCATGTAATGGACCACGGGGGAAAAAACAACAAAAAAAAACACAGAAACACTGTTTACTGCATTTGGAGACTGCTACATGTTGTTATCCTTAAACTCCTGCAGGTTTTAATGCCACTTTCTCTTATTTTTTTAAATAAGAGTCAAAGTACCCCCTGCTGTGTGAATTTAAAAGGGGGGCTCCCGAGTGGCACATCCAGTAAAAAGCAACCTAATCCTTAATGGTTACCGTTTTTTTTTTTTTTTTTTTTTTTTTTTTTGGTGTAGCAATAGTGGAACAAAAATATCTGAATAATGTTGTTGTGGAATAATATGTGTAACAGGGAAAGACTATTTTCTCTTTAATCCCAATGTCTAAATGTCAGGTACATGACTCACCTCAGCTCTTCATCCATGTGTGCAGGTCATGTCTGTGTGTTTTGTATTACCTGGTACTATTCAAGTTGTATGAATGTAACAAACCTATATTGTTATTATTATTAATATTATTGTTGTTGATCATAGTATGGAATTTTTTTTATATATATTTTGCATCATAAAAGTCTATTATTAATTTTCATTACTATGGTAATTAGAGAGAGAGAGAGTTAGTTTATCAGATACTAACATTTTAAATTTGATTATCCAAACAAATACATTTTTGAAAAAACTCAACGTTTATAATACAGTTAAAGCTAAATTAATTACATCAAATGAGTAGATGAGGACATATAATTGCAATTAGGCTGATGTTCCTTTTCATTGCTACGGTAATATGATACCTTTTAATTTGTAAACATAACAAATGGCATTTACTGTTTCTAAGTCCCACTCATTTTCCTTTACAGTGGTTTTGGTGAATGAGGTGATTAGAAAAATAAGCAGCTGGTTAAACTAGCTAGGCCACTTCTTGCACATAAAGTGCATTGGTTAAAAAGTTAAAGGTTAAATACAGACTAATCTATCATAAACCAGGTACTGGTAATATAATGGAACTGTGCTGGTTCTTTCTGATTGCTGTTTTTTTTTTTTCAGAAGCTAATTTATAAATACATTTAAAAATGCCAAGTAGTGTTACACTGCAAAAAAAAAAAAAAAAAAAGTAAAAATGGCAGTTTGGTTCACTGGAAATACACCTCCCTAAAAATGTTTTCTATTTAATCATTCTTTACATTAAAGTTTAGAATACAGTTATATGAATGCATTTTTAATTGTTACCCTCCTGCCACATGATACAGTTTAAAAGTTAAAGTAATAAATATAAGTCAATGGGCATTTAAGCTAGTGCTTTCACTAGACCAGTGTATTCAAAAGTGACTTGGGCTGTATGTGGGTGTGTGTCTGTGTTGTCTGTGTGAATTAGTAAATTCTCTGTGATTTCTGACCCCCTATGTGAGAGGGTGTGTGTGGATGAGTCACCAATAGAATCAGAGACACAGATATTTGGGTGACAATAGAAGCACTTTGGACTGGACCGTATTGGTCCTATTGTCCTGCTGTTCCCCCCACATCTCTCTGACCAGATCAAACACACCCCGGGGTCTCTGCCCATCCAGCAGCTTGAATGGACAGAACCAAGCCGGGTTGTAAAAAGGGAAGAGGTCTCCAATTACTTTCTCCTTCTTAGCTAATGGAGGGAGCAGGGCAGTCACAGCAGCCAACCAATTTTTGAACTGCTCGCAGTCCCACCCCTGAATGACTGGCACTGGCAAGCGAGGGCACAACCCCACGTGTACTCGCGTCACCATCTGCCCAATTTTTAAATCCACTGAGATCTTTGGATAGGTGTGCATATCCCCATGAACACATTTAATATTAACCTGTCCCCTTAACCGTTTATGCCCCAGTGAGATTAACCCTTCTTATATTGGGGACTGACTACACCATGAATCCAAGAGAGCTTGGGTTTGTTTACCTTCCACTGTCACAGGTAGGTCAAAACCAATTTGCTGGAGTGGTTTGAAGTAATTGAACATTCATACCTGGATGGACAAGGTCACGTTCCATATGTGGGCTTGGAAAATCCGAGCGAGGTGGCCCATCTGGCTTGTCCAACACGTCAGTGGACCTGGTTCTTGCCTTGAAGCTCTCAGTGGAGGTCTGAACACAGGAGTCATCAATGGGGCTGTACGGTAGGGTGGCCGCATGAGATGGCCACCAACACCGCAGCAGCCGCCGGGGTACCCCACCCTGCCTTGGTCTCTTTGCCCTTCCCTGGACATGTTGTAGGGTTAGTACTGGAATCCCAGTTTTTTCCAGTGACTTGGCGGACGTTGGCCCTGTGGGCCAGTACCGTTCTGGTAACTGGACTACCAGGACCAGTGTTTCAGATTCCCAGCATGTAGTCCCGGAGTCGATGAGCAACCACCCGGGGATGCTTAGTGTGGCCCCCACCTGATTTAGGATGACTACCTTGAGTGTGAGGTAATCCATCATAGCTGCTGGGTCAGGTTTGTTGCTGCCGTCTGTGCTTCTGTTAGCTGCTGCAAGTGGTAGCTAGCCCACTGTGGGCCTGGAGCCATTGGCTTTACTTGGAAAGAAAGCTGATACAAGTTGAAAAACTTGTCTGTCTGGTAATTAGCACATGCAAATCGCTATATTGTGTGCCATCATCATGTTGCCTATGGATTGAATGTTTGGAAATAGTAACCCGGGTCTGTTATCATTATCTTGTTTCAGACCACCGTGATTGAGTACGTGAAACCATCTGACCTCAAGAAAGACATGAACGAGACCTTTAAAGAGAAGTTCCCTCACATCAAGTTGACCCTGAGCAAGATAAGAAGGTAAGTTGCAAAAAATAATAATACCCAAACGAATGCACAAGTATGACCTAATTGACTGTTCAGTGTTACCCTGCATTTGGATTTAGATGCATCAATAGATAGAAAAGCTTGAAAGCTCATAATGAAGATTATAGTGGATTTGAAGGTTAGATGTGATTCCCTAGTGTGCCACTAAAAAAAAAAAAATTATGAAATTTCAAAACGTCACTATAGATAATTGGTTTCCTAATAATAATAATACAGATAAGGCACTGTATTTTCATAGTTGATGAGGTTGTGTGAAACTCGTTATAGCTTTTCTGGTGCCCTTTGCCCTGTTGTTACTATTAAGCTTGAATCTTGACGGTATGTCAACGGATGTGCTACGTTTTTAGTCTCCTGTTTCAGTGGAAAGGTTCAGAGTATGTTCACTGCTCTTCAGTTCCCCTCCTTTTCTTTCCTGTGTTCAGCCTGAAGCGGGAGATGCGCAAGCTGGCCCAGGACGAGTGCAGCTTCGAGGAGCCCACAGTGGCCATGGCGTTCGTCTACTTTGAGAAGCTGGCCCTCAAGGGCACGCTCAACAAGCAGAACCGCAAGTTGTGTGCCGGCGCCTGCGTTCTGTTGGCAGCCAAAATAGGAAGTGACCTCAAGAAGCACGAGGTGAAACATTTAATAGATGTAAGTATGCAACAGCCAGCACTGTTTTAGTTCATTTTTCCTAAGACGAGGCCAAGTTAGGAAACCAAATTAACAACACTGAACTGCAGTACAGGATTTTCCATATGTGAAGCTAACGTTAGAATTTTTTTAATTTTTTTTTTGTAATTCATAGTGGCCTTAATTAATAAGCTCCTCTGCTCTTCAGGAGTAATTTGCTTGTTAAAGAAGTACACTGGGAATATCTTAGCTCCTAGTCTATGAGGAAGATTTGACTCTCCAACAATGCAGAAGTATACTGTTTTGTCTCCTTTACCGACATCTCTGCCTGGTAGTTGACCACATCAAGAACAGTACAGTACAAACATGGCCAACTATCAAAGTAATGTCTCACAGTCGGGGGTTTTATTGCAAACATAGGACAGTAAAAGGAGCCTTTAAATCTTTAAAATGATGATTAATTATAGTTAGACATTTTATCATCCACAGTCATCTGCAGTGTGATAGTGTCCTCCTAATGGACCTTCCTGATTGGTGGATGGTTTCTAGAGTTGTTTGTTTTGGCCTTATACATTTGTATATCTGGTTAAAATAGTTTATTTGACAAACGATGGCCATGTATGCAAGTACTCAATCTTTTTTTTTTTTTCCCTGCCTTTATTTATTTATTTATTTATTTATTTATTTTTAGAAACTGGAAGAGAAATTTCGTCTGAACCGGCGTGAGCTGATAGCGTTTGAATTCCCAGTGCTGGTAGCTCTGGAATTTGCTCTGCACCTCACCGAACACGAAGTGATGCCACATTACAGACGGCTCCTGCAAAGCTCCTAGCACTGGCTACTCATCAGGAGAGCGTTTTGCGCTCTTCTGATCTGGGCTTCTCTTCAACTGACTCCACAAAAGCTCCTTTCACTACTGGAAACAGCAAAAATCATACACAGAACTCAAAATGTAGGACATCAAACAGCCTGAGATGAAAGGCTCAGAACTACATGTGACCTTTTCATTTTGTTTATTCATCAAAAGTGGCTTAATTCTATTGAAAGCACTGTTGCTTAGGGTACTTCAGGTTGCTAAGGGGCAAAAGTGACAACCTAAAAAAGCAGCACTGATGTAGATATAAAAAAATGGAAGAAAAACACATTGCCTAGCTTTGTACCCAGAGGACAATTGTACGATTATAGGGGGGAAAAAAATAGATATAAACTGTGTGTAAAAGATGCATAAGTCATATTTTGCTTCTTGCGCTGCCATGTAAACTGATTAATACCAGTAAATCCAAGCGTTTTTAGGGGTGGGAAGCAGAGTTTTTGTTTTTAGCCTTTGTTTTGTCATTGGTATATTGTTTTGCCTCATAGCTTTTCCTGAAACTGGAAGCATTGTATCACACAGCTCTTTAGGCTGACAAAGATCTTGCCCTTATCGTTTGATAGGCCTTTTCACCGCTTTGACTGTGTAATAACCATCCAAGCTAGTTTTTTCTGGTAGTCACGGCATCATAGCCATATACAGATCCTTATTTAGGTGGAGTTCGATGCACTTCTCATAAGTCAGTGGTATAGAAAGGTGGTCATTCGTTTGTTTTTTTGTGTGTTTGTTTTAAAAAGCCCATCTAATCTCTTTTTTTTTTTTTTTCCACCAACTTCACTTAAGTTTATAGGGACCATTCTGATGAATTTACTGTAACCTGAGACACGTTGCTGTCTTTTACCATTCCATTCCACACCATACAGACAGCATTTGCTTTTTTAGTATTACTGTAAGCTTCACAAAAAAAAAACATTTTAGTAATGGCTTCATACACAGTACACTTCTTTTTTGATATTTTCCTGTGCTTTGTTTCTACAGGTGGAGACTGTAACTGCACCCTTTAGTGTTTTATTTCCCATGCTCTATGTTAGAGCCTATTATAAGCACATTTATAGTGCTGCAGTGTGTGTGAGGGGGGGATGTGAAATTAGTGTAAACCAGTGTAAAATGAGTTGAGCAATACATGCAAGAGGTATGTAGCAGTGGAGATTGAAAACAGTGGTTTGTTTAATGGGATTCTTCAGTTAAGACCCACCAAATTTATTAAATTGTTTTCTTTAAATGAGGTCCACAAATTATAAGCTGGAAGATCATAAGGTCAAAATTAGCTTTGTAAAGCACCTATAACTATTAAACACTAGTGCTGAAATTAGAAATAATAAAATAAACTTGAATTCAATTGCAAATGTTTATTAGGAGTCTTTTTCAGTGTCAAAGACTTCCAGTTGAAACATTTGTCGTTGAGTTGGTTTCTTGTAGAATTTCTAATACATGAACCAATGTATTGAAGTAAAGAACAGAAATTCTGAATTTTTGTGCTTTATTACACTGCTGAAAGGTAATTGAAAATCATGCACAGGAGGACAAGCCCTGAACACATTAGCAGAAAAAAATAAAAAATAATACTGTAGTGTTAACATTCCGTAAGCTTCTAACCACATGCATTGCTTCTCACCACTATCACACGTCTGAAACAGGAGGGGAAAAAACAGCAATTTTAAAGCACTTCTGTTTCATTCTTTTTAATTTTAACCCTTAGAGGCTCATCACACCAACAGGCTGGTAAGATCTCTAGATATGCCCCCATCACTCCAGTCCATGATTTAAATATCCCCAAGATCACGTCTCCATGGTTTCATTTGAAGCACCCTTGTGATTTGAACATGGCCTAACCTCCTAGACACTTTGCAAAGGGGAAATAAGGCTTTGTACTCCTGTGGATGAATGCTAGTGAGTATCTTATGGTTCAGACAACAAAACAGACATTTAGAGTATTCTCAAATACATAGCAAGATATTGTACAGTAATTTTTTGTGTGTGTGTGTGTAATATATATATATATATATATATATATATATATAATATAATATATATATTCACATTATATTATATATAATAATATGTGTGTACACACACAGTTGTTTACATACCCCGATGGAATTTTTTTTAATTTCTAGAAAATTCTCGAAAACAAATTATTATAATTAACAAATAATTAACAAAAAAAATTTTGAAGCAAATGTTTTGCTTTTGTGGATGAGGGAAAAAAAATTAAAGAAATAGATGTCTACAGTTCAATTATTTCAGCAATTCTTTTGCAAAACAGGCTAATTCAAAAGTATTGTTACCCTGACAAGGAAAATTAAATTAATATCTAGTTGAGGCACCTTTAGCAATGATAAGCTTTCACCAGAACTCATATCCATTATTCAAATGCCATTTTGTAAACTTTAAGTGATGTTTTCCTAAGAGTGGCTTTTTCCTTGGCCTGCGACCATAGAGACCTTCACCATGCAATACTCGACCTGTGATTGAAATGGAAACCCCAGGCCACTTGCATCCAATTCACTTTGAATATCTTTGGCAATCAATCTCAGATTATTATTAACCTTCCTCACAATTCTTCTACTTGTTCTTGGTGAAAGAACCTTCTTTCTTCCAGACCGAGGGATGCGTGGTGACAGTACAATGAGTCTTGTACTTCTTGATAATAGAAACAATATTTGAAATTGGGATACTCAGATGCTTGGAAATCCTCTTATATCCTTCTCCAGCTTTATGACAATAAATAATTTTCTGCTTAAGGTCTTGAGATAGCTCTTTATTTTTTCCCATATTGACTTATTGGTAATGTCAGTAATCATCCTATACCAAACCCTTTTATATACTCATCATTTTATATGTTCATCTACAAGCCAACGTTTCTAGTCTTAGGTTCTTGAAACTGTTTTTTCCTCCTCCACAAAAGCAAAACTTTTGCTTCAAAAGATATTCCTAAAAATCTTTGTTTTCCAGAAATTTCTAGAAATTATAAATTTCCATTGGGGTATGTAAACTTTTGACTACAACTATATATAAAATACAATTAAATGAGACAATGTTATGAAATGGAATTTAAGTTAATTGATCTTACTGAACTCTACAATGATACTGCACCTTGAAATATTACAACCCGAGGGCCATTGGATTTAAACATTGTATCTACCAGACATGTTTAATGGTAGATGTCCCAATTCAAAATAAGCTTAAGGATATGGAAACTCAGTGTAACATATTTGATAACTGTCCAAAGAAAACAGCAGACTAGAATGTATTCAATTGGTTTCTGAGGAACTGTGGCATTCTTCTGTATCAGTATTGTAAATTGATATATGCTCAGTTTTCTTGCAATGGATTTCATGACATTTCAAGTGGTAGTTCAGCTTTCAGAATTAGGAGGGGATCGTGTTCCTCGGAAATGGAACCGGAACAGAATAGCCGTTGTTTGTTGCATAATTCTGATTTAGAGTTTACATTATTTTTTATGATTGCTGGATTTTTTATTTTTTTTTCCATTGTACTTTATCTGTTTGCTTTTCAATGTTGACACAAAGTTAAGAGATGATATTGTACTCTTGCTTTATGAACAAAACAAAGCCATATCAAGTCAAACACAAAAGCATCTGAAGCACAGTCAGGTGAAGGGGTTACGCTTTCGCTGGGTTTTGCTTGTTTGCCTGGCTAGCAGTTATTTACTCAATCTACAGTTCTGTTGAATGTAACCGATAACTGGCAGTCAGACTGAATCTCCTTTGACTTTATCCTGGCAGAACTGTTGCAAAAATCAGTAGAGACTTCACATTGCTCTGTCCTTTTTA
Organism: Polyodon spathula; assembly: GCF_017654505.1. Classification (NCBI taxonomy): domain Eukaryota; kingdom Metazoa; phylum Chordata; class Actinopteri; order Acipenseriformes; family Polyodontidae; genus Polyodon; species Polyodon spathula. Next base: position 82,952,179 of record NC_054536.1, on the reverse strand, counting down.
AGCTGAAATTGTGCACTCTGTAAAAAGAAATGTTGTTTTCATATTTAGAGCAAGTAAAATGTTGTCCAACATCCAAACTATGTAATGTTTTACTTTGTCTACTGCAAATACCCTTGTTAAAGGGTACATCAGCACTACATAAAAAAACATAAACTATCCCACCTTGCTGTTCCAAATATATTTGGTCATTGTATAATAATCTGTATGCGTCCCAACATTTGAATAATGCTGCACTGCCAATGTCCAAAATCATTCTTCTGGAGCATCTCTTCTGAGCCAAAAATCTTAACTTCTGCGTGTACTGTTAGATGTACTGGCACATGCCCAGTGTAAGCTATGTTACTTCTGTGGGGAAACACACTAGTCATGTTTTTTGGCTTAGAAAAGATGCTTGAGAACAGTGATTTTGGACATAGCAGTGTGGCATTATGCAGATGTTTGGGTGCATGCAGATTATTATACAATGACTAAATACATTCGGAACAGCAAGGTAGGATAGTTTGTTTTATTTTTCATGTAGTACCCTTTAAGGCTGTGCCAACCCATACATATTTCATATAGTACTGTATGCTAATTTATAGAACCCTACTGTACACCACAATTTAATATCATAAACAACAGTGGAACTTCACATTAAAAATCCATGTACAAAAGGGCTCCCATGTGGCGCATCCAGCAAAGGCGCTCCACGCGGATGTGCCCCATAGCCTGGGATCGCAGGTTGGAGTCCCGGCTATGTCACAGCCGACCGTGACCGGGAGTTCCTAGGGGGCAGCACACAATTGGCCAGGTGCTGCCTGGGTAGGAAGGGCTTAGGTCGGCAGGGGAATCCACGGCTCACCGCGCAGCAGCGACCCGCTAGGGCGCCTGCAGGTCTGCAGAAGAGCCTCTGGCGCTATAGGTCTGGTGGCCTCGCTGTGGATCCGCAGTGTGTAAAATGACGGAAATGTCTCGTGTCTGGTTGTTTAATAGTATGTTAAAATGTTTTTCAAGTGCCCATTGCTGGGGTGGCATGTCGTCAGTAGTGATTAATATTTCAACTAATTTATCACAGGACTTATTAATTAAAGAAAAAAGAAAATAATTAACTTGAGGTATATAATGAAACTGTACAACCCAGCTATGGCAGATCACTATGACGAGACGTAGGATTCTAGAGATCTGTGCCAGACACCTTCCACGTATGCTACCAAGGATTTTTGTAACAAGAGAAACAGTGGCGTGTTTCGTTGCTTTTTACATGTCATTTGGTAGCGATGAGTTGCACTCATGGAAATTAGAATACACGACGAGGCAATGATATGAAGGCATTTCTGGCGCTAATTTAATAAACCAATCAGTGTGCCTCAAGACAAGTCACATTTGAAAAGACTGAATAAACCATCTGAATTTAACTTTGATGATGCTGAGTTATCAGGTTACAAAACAGTACTGTATCAGTTGTAAACAAATGGCTAGCAGTGCCAAAAAGTAGTTCTTTAAAGAGAAGTTCCTGTTCTTTTAGGCAGAGCATTTACAATGGAAAAAATCAGTTCCACCACAAGGGTGTTCTCTTAGGAGGTGTTCCTGTACACGGAGACTACTGTCTTACCAAAAAAAAGCCACAGAAACCATGAAATTGGTCATTATAATGCTTGACCTTTGGTTTTGTACTAAAACTTACTCTTGCCTTGACATCAGTACCAAAGCTGCTTAAAACATAAAGTATGGTTTGATCTGCGACAGAGGAAGCAGCAAGCTATCCAGTTCTAAAGGTTCTCAAGAACATCCACACTTGAACAGCGTTTGTTATACTGTATAGAGAATATTTTGTGTGAGATTTAAGGATAGGATGAGTTAGAATGTTTGGGGGTAGAACTGTGATTCAGGGTTCTGATTAGGTTTATTCATATTGTAGGTGCTCATGGAAGTGTGAATGTTCCTGGAGCATTTGTCTCTGGACAAAGCAACAACGTGTAAGCACAACAAGTTTTGTATGACTTACTTTGCACTTCCAGATAATCCCTGCCCCCAAAATTTTTCAGTGCTCCAGCAGTAACCTCCATTGAAATTTCATTAGACCCACCGCCAACCTTTACTTTAGGTAAATCAGGAAACAATATAGGTATTTAAAGTACACATTAAAGGATCAAGTGGGCCTTAATGTGACGCCACCTGGATAGCATTATGACAGGTATGAGGTAAACACAGTTCATTTATCTTTGCTTTGAGGGTAGCTGGCACACAGACAGACACTAATTGTGGGTGTGCCAAGCTGTTTATCTAGAAAGGAGAATACCATTCTGTGGAAGTGCCAACAGCTGTAATTGCCTGTATTGAGATATAATCTAGTCTCCTTCTCATTGAGAATTCTTTCCTGTCTTATTTTTTAACACTTAAATCTAATCAATGAGGCCAACATGAAGATTTTTACCCCTTCTCCACTGGCACATCCGACTCGTGAGGGCTCGGTACAGTACAGGTACTGGTGGTTCTCCACTGGCTATTTGTCAAGCCCAGCAAGAACCAAACTTTGGAACTCCGACCTCACAAGACACCTGAATCTGGCTCGGAGCCAAGCCGGGCCATGGGCGGGGTTAATGATTTTCGTCATTGCGTTGCATCAGTCAGTACACTTAGTACACACAAAGACAAACCACACCAAGCAACATGGCGGGCAGCGAGTGTGATGAGAGAAAAGTATAGCCTTGGGACGCTGAGGAAGTGCAGGCTCTAGTTTATCTGTGGGCAGACAGAAGTGTTCAGGAAGATGTGGACTTGTGCGTCAGAAATGAGAAAGTGTATGCCCACATTTCAATTTGAAGCAAATGGACATAAACCACAAACTACGGTACACTTAACACACACACTCAAAAACACAAAATTCTACCAAATTTCTCATCCTTGTCCTTGGAAAAAAAATGTGAAAAAAGAATTCCAAACTTATTTACAAAAGTATAGTAACCCTAAATCCAGCTGTGCCACGCACACAACTACGGCTCTCGTTGCTCTCACTCAGCTTCTTTTTTAAAGCACTAAAACAACTATCCTTAAATGGCAAATCATATTTTTTAAACCTTTTTTTTCCCCTTCAACAGAACTAATTGAACTTTATAATCAGTAAAATGTGTGGATTATAAAGAAATTCAAAACATAGCGATACAAGATGCAGTTATATCACTGTTTGTACATATTTTGACAAACTGAGTTAGTTAATAATAATTAATAACAACCATCTTTCATTATGTGTGACGTCAGTAGCACGGCTCGGCTCCGCAGTGGAAAAACAACCCAGGCTCCCATTAACCACACCGTTAGGGCTCGGTACAGCCCTGGCACGGCTCCCTTGTACGGTGGAAAAGAGGTATTTGAAAACTGTAATTCCTGGTGCTTTTCTGGCCCTGTATTATCACGAGAGCCCCCAAACTCCAATACCAAAGATGTTACGCAAACCATTGGAAATTTGTAAGGAAAGCAAAAGCAAATTCAGCATGCTGTAATTTATTTTGGCTTTTTTTTTATTTCACTTCAAACCCACACTGTAAAAAAAAAAAAAAAAAAACACAGTAGCTTTAAAAATTAAAGTTTTGTTGACAGTGTATTGTTCACTGCATCGAGAAAAAACTCAAGAATATTATAAACATTTTGGAACCAAAGTGCTTTTCTTCTTGCATAATAATGTGGCTTCTAGCCCAAATATGTGACTTACAACTCTGACTATCAAGTGAATTTGTCCTTAAAACTACTCGCTGAACCATTTTACTTAATTATTTACAGTGTCCTTGGGTGCTATTTTTAGGATTCCCGTCCTTCACATGGTCCTCTGGCTAACTGCAAACAAGGGTCTGGTCCTCTCTTCATCTGTGTTTACTTACAGTTAATATAGGGTGGAGAGTTTTGGTAGGAAAATGATGGATTAAACAAACAATGAGAAGACATGACCACAGTCTGAAATGGACGGTTTATAATTGCCAACAATAATTGGTGGTCAGGAAAGTCGTGATGCTATAATCATGTAATAAAATTAATTTTGAAGCACATAGCCATATTTTCAAAGCAATACACCAGTCTAATTAAATCCTCTTTTTTAATTAGAAAATTCCACACAAATGTTACAAAAAGAGAAACAAATAGCTTGTGCATCTAAGAACATAATAAACAGCTTTTTTTGCTGATCGAGGGGCTGTTTATTTGATCATGTAAGATAAGGCTCAACATGCACATGCGCAGTACATAGAAACATTTTTAAGGCATTACACTGTGTGTGTAAATGTGATCGGTTATTTACATCCTGTCATGGCCCTCCCTCACAAAATATTGTAATTGTTCTGTACTGAGGGGAAATAGTATAAGCCATTGGTAGAATCATGGTATAAACTTGGTATATCACTAGCAAGGTACACATATGGCCTGGTATTGCATTGCAGTACAGCAGGACATGTCAGTACCTGTGTGTTGCGTGTAATCCTGTTGTCTGCTAAATGATGTCCTCTGATTTCTCTCCTTCACACTGGTCTGTCGGTATAGCCCCCAATGCTCTCTGAGCTGGACAGTATCACTTTATTGTAAATTAGAAAATGTGATTTCCTTTAACCTGATTGGTCAATATGTCCCTAATCTGGTACCTCAAATGTTATCGTTCAAACTATGTTTAAACTCTCTTCCAAATCAATCCGCCAGAAAATACATAAATACAGTATTCATTTATGCATTTTGCTTTTTTTCTGCTTGATGAAAGAAAATATTTGTTCCAGTACATACCCTTTGAACGTTGTCTATCAATGTAAACTGTCTGCTTCCTCAACCTCCTATATGTTCAAACTATCTATTTAAATTTAGTATAGCAAATAAAAAAATAAAAAACACACAATCAAGTGTGTTTGCTGTCAGCGGCAATACAGCAACCATACCAGCAATAGCAGCTAGTCTGCGGTTTGAAATCAAACAACTGGAAGCAGACCGATTACTTTCAACAACTCTACTTCAGTATATCATAATAGTAACACAGGAACTTAGGAAAATGTTTGTATTCATTAGTAACAAAATCTAGTGCTGCATAAATCGCAGCCATTTTCTAATAGCAATAGAACTCTAAGAAGAGGGCTTTAGCAGCACAAGGTGGGCCTTGCCATATAGTAAAGCCCTCTTCTTCAGGGTGCTATTGCTTAAATAAGACTGTTTGAACTACACAGGGGGCATAATATGCATGGAGTTTTAGAAGTTAAGAAAACATATTTAAAAAAATAATAATAAAAAAAAAACCATGAAAATATGGATAGGGAAAACAGGACAATTTTAGGATAATTAAGGGTAAGAAAATGGATTCATTCCACCGTCAATGTAACTGACTGCTAGGCCAGATATCTGTAGTTGCTTGGACAGGTGCCAGGGTTACTATGCATTCTCATTCCCACACAGGGAAAGCCTTTAAAGAGATAACATGTGATTGAAAACAATGAATGCATTTAGTGATAGTAATTGTAATTTATACAAAGTTTTGGCAGAATTCCACAAGAAATAAAAAAAAAGCTTTTTCACAATATTTTATTTTTTTTTTTCGGCTGGAAATGGACATACAGTAGGCAGAAATGTAAGTTTCAGTGATCATTGAATAGAAAAGCCATGATTGTTCAATGCTTGAAAAACCTTCAGTTTAACATCAAAACAATATGCATCTAAAGATTAGAATAGAGAAGAACCTTGACCTCATTCAATACCTTCCTCACATGGAGAACCAGGACTGATGGGCTGATCAGGTCAGGGCTCAGATGCGCTTGCAGTGCTTTGAGAGAAAACTCTCGTGCTGCTTGCCTGCATTGTGCATGACTGGAGCCAGTGGCTGAGCAGCTCCAAAACACACCATATCCCCTGTGTAATGTTTTAATGTAACTGTTTATGCAAACTCTATGGGGTATGAGAAGCTGCCCTGTCAAAAAAATTACAAAATGAATAAACATATATGTATGACTAAGTACAACATAGATAGAGACATTATATTAACCTTTGGGACAGTTATACATGTAGTGACCAAAGCAGATATAACAGCATTTCTCAATTTTCTGTTACAAATTTAATTTAGTTTAAAAAAAATAATAATAAAAACAGTAATACCCACAACTTGAATCCAAATACTGGACTCAGCTTTCCAATAGTCTGTATTGGTGGTTTTCTTTATCAAGAAAAACAAGAAAACAACAGCTGCAGAGACCACAGTTCAAAGCCAATCTTATTGTTCTGTTTCTCAACTAAGTTATTTGTGTAATAATTAAGTAGAACTAAACCTTGATATATAGGTATTCCTATCACCCGCAGGGGATGAAAGTGGAGGCAGTCGCCTGTCTGCCAGTTCGGTAGGTATGTCACATTTTACATTATTCCCTATATGTGGATAACTGCCTATTCAATGGTGCTGACACTCTATTGAAGATATTGACACTGTTATATTTTCAGGATATAACTGGAGGTGTCGGACTCTGTAGTTCTGTCCATCTGTATTCCTCACTTCCACTTTGAGGGAGAAGTAGCTGCTAAGGAGACGGAGAGGGGAGGAGGCAAGTCCTAGCTTTTAAACGATCGCTGTAAAGCAATGAGGGAAGAAGGCGGCCCACTGTCTGCCTCTGAAACAGTGGAAAGCCTTTAATAACTGGGCAAACACTTAAGAGGCCTGCCACACAACAGCCTTAGCTCTGTCGATGGCGTGTAAATAAGTTACTAGAGCTAACGTTAATGCAGTGTACAGAACATGCTGCACAGTGGGAGGGCCTCTTTCTTGGAGATTTAGTAGAACAAAACAAATTTGATTTTTTTTTCATTCTTGCTTGCTTACTAGAAAATGTTGAACTTGAAACTATTGCTAGAGAGAGCAATGCAGGATATTTATATAGTGGTGTTCAAGACAGAGGGTTCCATTCAGTTAACTTTTACAGAAGCTAGGTTAAAAAGGGTTAAGCCGTTTTTATTTATCTTCAATGAAAATTGGTCCACAATTTCTAAAACTTAATTAAACTGGGTGCAGAGTCTTCTACGTGAACAAACAATTATTGTGCATTGGTATGACAATGAGGTAAACAAAATACAGCACAGAATTACAAGGGACACATTAGTGCTAGAAAGATATATATGTTTATTTAACCTGGAATTACATAGTCAGTTTTGATCAAACATAACTTTTTGAAGACATGTTATTTTGTTTGCACACAAAAGAAAGTGTAAAAAAATGAGCTGAGGAGATATTGAGGCCATTTCTTTCCCTCACAGTTTTATCACATTGGTCCCCAGTTTTTTACATATATGCACAGTTGCAAATCAGGTGATTTTTTTATTTTTATTTTTTTTTAGAAAACAATGACTTTCGTTTATACAGTATATGAGAAAATGTTAACATAATACAGTATTCTTAATACAATGACTTCTTATGACTAAATTTACACGACTGCAGATCCTGAAGTGTTGAAATGTTTACATTTTTTGGTTTCAGACCTCAAGTTGAATATGCACTAGTGCAAGTATGAGTCATTACACTAACTCTTAGTAGTACAGAAATAACATAAGTAAGATATTGCTCCTTGTTCGGAAGATAAAATGAGTCCTGTGGGTTGAGTTCAGCATGGTAAGCAGCTACAAACTAACATTTGCTAACATGGATGGATGGAATAGAAAAAAAAGTCTGCCTTTTTGTGAGCAAGTATTCCTCAAGGTGTGACGTTCATAGCAGTCCCCTCCATGTGTCCCAGTGTTTCTTTTTATTGTGACTATAATTAATTTTTTTACCTTAAGTTTTCTCTGGTTTGGATGAAGCTACTGTAAAGACAAGATGGACACGTTTACTATAATAATAATTTGAGAAACAGAGGGGAAAAAAGGTGTCTGGCCTCCAAATGGAGTTGGTGTTTAGTTTCCTTGTGTGACACGCTTCTGATCCGTCCCTAGGCAGGTTCCTCACAGAGGTCCTGCCAATATATATATAATATATATAGTATATATATATATTATATATATATATATATATATATATATCACTACAGTTGATCAAGGAGACACTAGTGTTACGTTTCAGGAAGAAAGTGCACCCCTCACAAAACGTGAGATATAGGAAAATGCAAAGTCCTCTTATCTTGTGCCCTAAGGAAAATCATACACTAGTTCAGGTATATAAAAACCCTGCTAGCCTTTCCCGTTCTTAGCATTTAAAGTTAAAGTTGTTTTTTTTTTGTTTTTTTGTGTTTAGTAATTTCAAAAACATCTCCTTGTGTATGGCTTTGGTCTTCTGTGTGTGCCCTCTATCATCTCTCTGCTGCACTTCGTTTCGAGTAAACAAACAGTGCTTCTCCAAGGCAGCTGAGCAACAGGCTGTTGACAACACAACGTGGAATATTAGAACAGAACTGAGGAAAACAAACCCAAAATAAATTCCTCTGAAGCTTAGGCAAAAGCTTGTATTGGTTAAACTGGGTACACTGACCTCAGAGAACCAGCCAGCATTGTCTAGCTTTTGTTTTGTGTCTGTCTGACTTTAACGTGGATGTGTTTATAAAAAAGCTTTAGGATTACTTTTGCCAACATTCCAAGGGCACCAAACACAGTAACCCTTCTACTTTTATGTAATGAACTGGCATTCTTTTTCTTAAATGCTTTGCATGGTTCTTACCATAAGTGAAAAAGAAAACGGTCTTGCGGCATATTCAATCAGCATAAATTCACATTCTACATATTTCAAACTATTGAACTCAGAGGAATACATCCCTTTTCGATCAATAAATACAAGATTAAATCTAACCTACTTCACATGACTGTTGCCAAAACTGTTGCTCTGGGAAAAGTGCCTTGGTCTTCTTGTGTATTACTGGTTGATTTGATTAACCTGCCCCAGGATAAGACAGATTTTTTGAACATTTTACACCACTGTGGAATTATCCATAAACCACAAACCATGTATCCCTGGCTATCCTAAGATAACCCCTGCAAAATGAATGGTTAATGCAATCCAGGAGGATTCCCCGGTGATGTAAAATAATATATAATAAACTCCAGCTGTAGCTTGTCCCGGCAGGGTATAGGTTGATCATTATATTACAGTAGTTTCTGGATAAGAGAACACCCCTTGGGAATCTAAAGCCAGATGCGCACAGGACTAAAAATCACCACACAAACAGGTGGTTTCAGAATTTGTACCGGCATCAGTGAAGTTTATCCCATGCAAACCGTCCATTTAGTTTTATCTCAGACAGTTCTCAGAGGTCCTTCGATTTTTTCACAGGACATCGGGACCTTGTGTAACATTTCAAACTCACGCGTCCTGTGTCTTTTTACCCCCATGCGAATCAACCATGTCAGTGCTTTGTTAGAATTGATACAGCATTTCCGGGGTATTCTCCTCAAAGCAACACCAGCCTTTACAATAAACCATAATATAATAAAATTACTATGATCATTCTGTCCTGAGATTCTAAATATATAACCAAAATGGGGAAGGGTAAAAATACAAAACATAACTGGCTTTGAACGTTGCATTTCAGGATATGTATGGAAATCTGGCACGACGTGGTATATATCATGGGAACCGCACGGCCCGAAGTGGTTTATACTGCTTATAACATGGCTACCTGTCATTTGTAGGAAGAAAAATTATTTAAAATTAAGACAAAACCAGAAACTTTTATTATGTATACATCCGCAGTGTAATATAGTCCCAAATGTAATTTCATGTATTGTTCATTTATTAAAAATGTTCGTTTATTGTGAATTTCTGCATCGAAATGGTCAACTCACTAGAAACTAGAGGACCAGTCACAAGCTGATGATGGGCGGAGTTTCAGATGACACCAAGGAAGGCAGGAGCAGCTGTGCTGAGGTCGGATTTTGAGGTGTGTTTGTGTTCTCGTCATACATAAGGCACACATATTCAAGTCTGTTTTCATCCTTTTGGATCTCAAAAGATGTTTTTGTTAGTTGTCAGACACCTTTGCGTCCTAGTCATGCCAGATTAAGTTGACAATCGAACCAGACTTTACGCACTAATCCAACCGTGGTGTCAGGGGACAGTGCCTCAGTTTCCCGTAGACGCTTCAAATCCAGGCTGGTAATTCAGGGGGTCATGACTGGCCTTGTCTTTACCTGCTTTTCTAAGAGTTTTCCTGACTGACAGGAATACATTATTGCTGGTTTTAAACTCGCTGTCAGCAGAGATGTTAAAACTTGTACTGTTAAAATATCTATTTAGTCCAGCTCAGCGTTATAAAACTGGAGACTGAATACTGGTTCCCAGTTGAACTTCTTGCACTGACATAAAATTCCCTTAATGTTGTAGAGATTTTTTAGACTTATTTCCATAAAATGAATGTCCATACTTTTTTCTTTAAGTACATTAACCCGCCCATGCTGTATTTTTTTTGTGTTTGTTTTTCAATCTTTGTTTTCTTCTATTTCATTTAGCTGTTCCTCATCTACTGCTATGTGTCTACTCTTGCTGGTGGACTTTTTTATTAATTTTTTTTAGATGTACTGCTGTCTTCACTCAAAAAGCTGGTGTAGTACCAGCTATGTTGAATACTATCCCCAAATATATTAAAGGAAATAGTGAAATGTCACTCATTTTTGGCAGTGGTTTTGTAACTAATAACAAATAAAATGGCAGTTACGGAATTTAGAATGCAGTGGTGCGTAGTAGTATGTTGTTTTGTTTCCGATATAGCTCCCGAGAATAGTCGGCAGTTATTATTATTGAGGTGTACTTGCCGCTCGCTGTGTGTTATTGTTTTCTGTAAAACATTGATATTCTGTCACCTAAGAAAAGGCTTAATTCAAAAGCTTGTTTTAATGCTTTTCTTTATTACGCTGGCCAGAGACCCATGCTTACAATTGTATTGTCATATTTTCTACATTTTCTTTAAATTCTCAAATTAATTAACAAAAACCCGGACAGTAAAAAGAAACCCGGGTTTTAGGGTACCCGTGCCAACCTCTATATTTTTATATATTTATATATTATATATATATATATATATATATATATATATATACATACACATATACACACACACACACACACACACACACACACACACACACACACACACACACACACACACACACACACACACACACACACATACATGCTCATTGCTGCTGCTGCTGCTCCCTCTGTCCTTTTCCTCCTTGACCTAACTGCTGCTTTTGATACCACAGATCATGCATTCATCTCCTCTTGAATCGACTACTGCAACTCTCTCTACGGTGGTCTTCTGTCATGCGCCATAAACCGACTGCAGCTGGTTCAAAATGCCGCTGCCAGGATCCTTACCAGATGTGAAAAAACATGATCACATTACCCCTTGTCTTGCCCAGCTGCACTGGCTAAGTTCAGGATTACTTTCAAAATTCTCCTGCTTGCTTACAAGGCCCTTCATCACACAGGTCCAGAGTATATCTCCAACTTGCTGACCCGCTATGTCCCTGCACGCAAGCTGAGGTCCTGCTTGTTATACACAAGCAAAAGCACTCCACACTCAGAGTGTGCTCTTTTAGCTTCATGGCCCTGACTCTCTGGAACTCTCTCCCAGCTTTAGTGCGTGCAGCTCCCACAATCACTCACTTCAAATCAACTACTTGTTCTCTCTTGCTTTTAACGCTCTCTAAGCCTGGAATCTGTTATTAGCTGCTATTATTATTGCTATTCCAGGTTTTTCACTCCATCTTATTCATTTATCATGCTTAACAATGTTTAGAATTCACATCCTAACCTTTTATTTAATGTATTGTGCCTATATCTTAAATAACCACATCTATATGGTTCCCGTTGCCTCCTGTGAGAAGTTTTAGTTAGGTCGTAGTTACATGAACCAACTAGGGATATATAACAAGGTATGCCAGTGAAATACATACCACCTACCAAGGACTTAGTAAATATCACACTACAGGTGTCAGTATCATGAAAGTGAATGCCACCATTACCTACATCCACATTACACAGAATGACATCTCATAACAAACACCAATTCATAAAAACTAAGGAGTATCCAAGCCATAGTTCATGAAAACAGGATAAGTTGTTATGAAGATACTGTATGGCAAAAATCTAAGCAATCTATAGAATAGTACAAGCAGCTATTGTATAGATCTGTTGTCAGGGATACGCATTCATGGATTGTCTCAAGTTATGTATTAATAATAAGCAATAGCAAAAGTAGCAAGGAGCACTGTTAGAAATCTCTTGGCACAGCATGTATGCGCCTGTTTTCACCCACTGTACTGGCCCTATTCTTGGAATTTGAATTAGGACCGGAGTGAGCTGACTGGCATTGCTGGAAGCTGTGGCTCATTACACAAAGTCAACAAGTCGGACTGTACACTCTGGTGAGGGGAATATTTTTTGGCACTTCATTCTGTTTGAATAGCAATTTCCCCACTGAGCCCTGACCTAAATCAAGACCAGACACACATCTCCTGTACACATTTGGTTCTACTAATTGTCTAAAAGATAATAAATCCTGGGGTAAAGGTCAGAAAGGAAGCCATGCAGAAATAACTGGCCACTCTGTTACAATCCACAACGAATATGTTTTTCATGTACTGTATGTCTCATAATATCCATTGTATAACACAGTGCGAAAGAGGTGGAAATAACACAATATTTCAAAAGGATGTACCACTGCTCTGTCCAACAACAAGTACAATGCTAACACACAGTAATAACAGAAGGCCTAACCCCCTTGGGTTTGAAACAGAACAAAAAGAAGATCATCATACTCTCATTATATGGATCTCAATGGGGTGTGGACTTAGAAGAGTTCTTGTGGACCAAAGTCTTTGTAAATGAAGCAAGTGGTGCTCATATGATATTGTTAAGAGTCACAACCTGTGCAGCTAAGTTTTAAGCAAGGTGCTGCCTAGAAAGATTAGCCTTTGGGCAAGTACAGTACCTGGATGTACTTTTTAAACCCATTTTTTCTTCTCAAATATGGCCTGCGTCTTAAATTTGCGTATAGTGATGCGTGTGTTAGAATCACTAACAAAAGACTTGACTGCCTGAGCACACAAACAGGAATGCGACTGACTGCCCGAGAAAAGACCAACAAAAACTTGACTGCCTGAGCACACAAACAGGAATGCGACTGACTGCCCGAGAAAAGACCAACAAAAACTTTACTGCCTGAGCACACAAACAGGAATGCGACTGACTGCCCGAGAAAAGACCAACAAAAACTTGACTGCCTGAGCACACAAACAGGAATGCGACTGACTGCCCGAGAAAAGACCAACAAAGACTTGACTGTCTGAGCACACAAACAGGAATGCGACTGACTGCCCGAGAAAAGACCAACAAAGACTTGACTGCCTGAGCACACAAACAGGAATGCGACTGACTGCCCGAGAAAAGACCAACAAAGACTTGACTGCCTGAGCACACAAACAGGAATGCGACTGACTGCCCGAGAAAAGACCAACAAAAACTTGACTGCCTGAGCACACAAACAGGAATGCGACTGACTGCCCGAGAAAAGACCAACAAAAACTTGACTGCCTGAGCACACAAACAGGAATGCGACTGACTGCCCGAGAAAAGACCAACAAAAACTTGACTGCCTGAGCACACAAACAGGAATGCGACTGACTGCCCGAGAAAAGACCAACAAAAACTTGACTGCCTGAGCACACAAACAGGAATGCGACTGACTGCCCGAGAAAAGACCAACAAAAACTTGACTGCCTGAGCACACAAACAGGAATGCGACTGACTGCCCGAGAAAAGACCAACAAAAACTTGACTGCCTGAGCACACAAACAGGAATGCGACTGACTGCCCGAGAAAAGACCAACAAAAACTTGACTGCCTGAGCACACAAACAGGAATGCGACTGACTGCCCGAGAAAAGACCAACAAAAACTTTACTGCCTGAGCACACAAACAGGAATGCGACCGACTGCCCGAGAAAAGACCAACAAAAACTTGACTGCCTGAGCACACAAACAGGAATGCGACTGACTGCCCGAGAAAAGACCAACAAAAACTTGACTGCCTGAGCACACAAACAGGAATGCGACTGACTGCCCGAGAAAAGACCAACAAAAACTTTACTGCCTGAGCACACAAACAGGAATGCGACTGACTGCCCGAGAAAAGACCAACAAAAACTTGACTGCCTGAGCACACAAACAGGAATGCGACTGACTGCCCGAGAAAAGACCAACAAAGACTTGACTGCCTGAGCACACAAACAGGAATGCGACTGACTGCCCGAGAAAAGACCAACAAAAACTTTACTGCCTGATCTTGAATCATCCATGACATACAGTCAGCGATTTTCACAGAAGCGTCATTAGCTTCCTGAGGAATTTGAAGAAAAGCTTTTAATTTCAGCATTTCGTTATGAGGCTCAGTTCTAACAAACAGTTCCAGCTTGACAGATCGGAAATGCCAATCAGACCCTTGTATTTTTCAACATGCTAAGCAATACCACAGTTCACAAAAAGGGAGAAAAAAATGTTTAAGTAATCTCGACTGGAAATGAGAAGCAGTGCATAACTGTAATTCTCTGTGTGATAGAAGACAGCTGCAAACTGCCTCTATATGCATAATTAGGTATATCTTTATTTGATGTTTTATTTTTTCATCAAATTGACGATGGGAAATTTGGTTTGCATCTTAAATTCGAAGGAATACATTATTCAGAAAATTACATTTTAGTACTTGCCTTCACTCTGAACATGTAAAACAATTCAAATTTGAAAAGGCAGAACATGTTCTTCCAGCATCCAGAGTGAAAAAGCGAATTGATGAGACCAGATTTTCTAGAAGTTTCTCAGGAGCATTACAGGTGTACAAGAAGGTGACCCAAAATCTACGCTCTTGGCTTAAAATTAATTAACAAGCTGTAATTCCTTTCGAGGAATCCGCTTTCTGCAACAATTAGCTTTGTAAAACTTTGAGCTGCTGCCAAGTTGCTGCTTATTCACACCCTGCTAGTAGAACACTTATATAAACAGATTATTTTCCACTCACAAATCTGTTTTTTGTTTTTTTAAATCCCTGCAACACAGCGTCCTTATCCAATTTTAGATTTTCTCTAAATAAAAAATATATACAGTGCTGAGAAAAAGTTTGTGAACCCCTTAGGATTATCACATATTTCACATATTTCAAACCTAAAATGTTATTAGATCTTAATCTAAGTCCTACTAATAGATAAAGATAACCTGATCAGACAAATGACACAAAAACATGATACGTTTTCAACATTTATTTATCCACAAATGATTCAACATTCAATATCCATGTGTGAAAAGTATGTGAACCTTTAGATTCAGTAACTCGTGGCACCCCCTTAAGCAGCAATGACATCAACTAAGCGTTTTCTGTAACTGTTGGTCAGTCTCACATCGGTTTTGAGGAATTTTGGCCCATTCCTCCTTACAGAACTGCTTCAACTTGGTGACATTTGAGGGCTTCCTTGCATGGACAGCTCGCTTCAGGTCCTGCCACAACATTTCAATGAAGTTTAGGTCCAGACTTTGACTAGGCCATTTTAAAACAGAATTTCTTCTTCTGCAGCCATTCTTTTGTAGATCTGCTTGTACATTTAGGACCATTGTCTTGCTGCATGACCAACTTTCGGTTCAGCTTCAGCTCACGGGCGGATGGCCTGACATTTTCCTCCAGAATCTTCTGATACAATGCAGTATTTATGGTTGTGTCAATGATGGCAAGCCGTCCAGGTCCTGAGGCAGCAAAGCAGCCCCAAACCATCACACTCCCACCACCATGCTTGACGGTTGGGATGAGGTTCTTCTGTTTGAACGCAGTGTTTGGTTTTCGCCAAACATAATGTTTCTCATTGAGGCCAAAAAGTTCTACCTTTGACTCGTATGTCCAGAGAACATTGTTCCAGAAGTCTTGTGGATCATCTATCTGCTCTTTGGCGAACTTCAGACGGGCAGCAATGTTCTTTTTAGAGAGCAGTGGTTTCCTCCAGGCTAACCTTCCATGAACACCATTCTTGTCCATATCTGTCTGACAACGGACTGGTGGAGCCCCAAATCCTTAGAAATGGTTTTGAGCATCAATAACTGTTTTTCTGAGGTCCTCAGCGATTTCTTTTGACCGTGGCATGGCGTGTTTCCACACACCTGTATGGTGAAGACCAAACTCACAAAGTTTCTGATCTTTATATAGGGTGGGGCCTCCCAAATGCACCCCTGAAGATCTACCTAATTATTTAAACACCTGATTCTAATTATCCCCTTAATTGAACTGATAAAACCAGGGGTTCACTTACTTTTTCACATACCCTGAATCTTAATTACTCATTGTTTGTCTAATTCATACATCATTTTGTTTCAAAAGACATGGAATTGGTTAATATAAACCCTGGATATTTAAGAAAAGACTGGTTTTGATTCAAGAAGGTTATCATGGTAAAACTATGGAATTTCCATAATTATCATTGGGGTTCACAAACTTTTTCTTGGCACTGTATATTTCAAATGTTGAAATACTTAAAGGTCTTTTCAAAAGTGTCTCAAGACAAAGCATCATTTTACAGTTTATAATTGCATGAATACCAAACTATAGATTTAGTAGGTTTAATTAAATGACAATGAGATTTAGGATGTTC
Organism: Polyodon spathula; assembly: GCF_017654505.1. NCBI lineage: Eukaryota > Metazoa > Chordata > Actinopteri > Acipenseriformes > Polyodontidae > Polyodon > Polyodon spathula. The sequence continues at coordinate 82,935,590 of NC_054536.1, read as the reverse complement.
GATGGTTCAAAAACGACCAGCATGAAGACAGCATTAGTCTATTTCATTGGCCTGGGGGATGATGGATGAACCCAAATGAAAAGAAATCCATTGAATTGGAGCTATTGGAGCTATCCATCTATAGCCAAAATATTACAGAACACCCTGCAGCGTTTACAAGAAATGCATTATATTACCTTTGCTGTGTCCTGTGTTGTCTGTATCGCAGCATTATATTTTTAAACATATTAATCACACGTCATGAGTCATAAATCAACTATTGAATACATTTCTCAACATTTACTCAGGAGGGTTCGCCAGGAGAAATGAGAATTTCTCTTATAGAGATTGCTCCCTCCTGCCACAATGCTGGTTTTCTGTTTTTAGTGCACCAGCACTGTTGCAAGGGAGTATGATCTGAATACACTGCAATGTTTAGAAGAAACATTCATTGACAAGGAAAAGTTGAAAAAAGTAGTTACCTAGTTGATTTGCCTATGATTTATGGATACAAATATCACGATATCATTGAAAAATATATTGCTGTGATATGGACAACGCAGAACAAAGCAAAGGCAATGTGGTTCTTGTAAAGACTGCAGAAGGTTCTGTAACTTTTTAAGCCAATGTGTATTGCAGAACTGGTTATTTGAAATATTCATTACAAGCCAATAGCAAACACAAGAGTCAAACTATTAAAAAAAGATATACTTACCAACAGACTGTTGGTATGTTCACAACAATGTCAAAGACAAACAAGGACAAGACAGCTGCCAGAACCTGAATATAAACAGGACACAGTGTTACAGATTTAGAAAGCACAAACATACATATTCCATTGCTCCAGGGGGATCTGAACTGGGTTGAGGAGCACAGTGGGGGCTTCACACACACAGCATAGGCTGTCAGTCAACCTTGGTGAAATTGTGGCCCTGTGGAATAAACCAACCACCATCTTGAACAAGGTGACCCCATCTAAATTGTTGTGAAGAAGAAAACATGTGTACTTTTTTTAAAAAACAACACATTTACAATTATATGTCACGTTTTCAGCAAAAAAGTACCATAATTTTTAGATTATAAGGAGCACACACTAACACACCCAATGTTAGCTTGCAGAATGTGAAACCTGCATGCAGACATTCTCCTAAAATTTTATTTTGTGTATAGTAGTTTATCTCATGTGTACACATGTATTTGAGATGAAAACTATATTGTTGTATTTAAAAAAAATAAACCTGGTCACAAAAGCATTATTCTGTTCTTCTTATTCTTCTCTTATAGTCTTGTCTTCACTGCTAATATGAGTTTATGCTTTATTAGGATTGCATGGCTAACTTGTAATAGTGTACAATTATCTTTCAGCTTACAAAGAAAGGTACAAGTTTGTGGACCCTGAATGTGTTTGGTTTTGTTCTTTCTTTTTTAACGCACCTATAAATATGGCTGATCCTTTCATTCCCACAGTGCTCATCATTATCCATGGACACGACAGTCACTTAAGTACTACAAATTTAAGGCAATACATTTTTTTACCTCTAAATGTATTATCAGATGTATTTGGCAAATCTATTTGTTGTCTGTTGTCAACTACTTTTAATCAAAATAAAATGGCTTAATCATCTTAGCTACCATCAACAGGGCAGCACAATTCTAGAGATCAGGCATAGCAGAAATGCTTTTAAAATGTAAATTTTCAGGATGCTGGACAGCATTTTCCATGTGCCGTAATGATAATGTATGCCTGTGTCAGAAATACAATGATTCTTGGTTGTAGATCTCCCTCCCGACCTGTGAGGGTGCTAAGTTCTTTGGACAGGCTGGTCTGACAGTTCTTTCCCAGGGTCGGGAAGTCGGCCAGTCTGGAAGAAGGTAAGACTCCGCTGCAAGAACGTATTGACTAAGAAGGGAAACGACGTGGCAGCCGCTGATTGGAGAGGAGGTTGCACTCATTTACCAAGGGGCCATGCGTGGCAGCATAAAATGGGACGGAGAATCGTAATCTGTTCCTTCGCTTTGGTTTACATGGAAAACCTGGAAGGACTGAGAGCGAACCAGTGAAAAAGAAAGCAAAAACTAAAATAACAAATATCGTGAGTGTTGTGTGTTTATTTGTCGTGTATTAAGTCGTCTTGTTTGTACACCAGGCGGCTAACACCTTTCCGGAGCTGTCGCCAAGGGCCAGCACTAAACCCAGACCATCACCGCACCACTGCCACTGTAAACTAAACTGCATCACCCACCAAGAGGACTACTGCACTCACCCAGGACTGGTGACAGGGTACTGTGGGGCGGGAACGTGTGGTTTCATTATTGTTTGGGTATGCAAAATCCGTTTTTGTTTTTGTTACAGTATTACTGTTCACTAGACCTGGGATTACAAAATAAAGTTCCCCCCTTTCCAAACCAGATTAAAAGTCTCTGTTTGCTTCATTCCTGCACTGCTTCACCTCTGCACCTGTATCCACTCAGCTACCTTGTCACAATGCCTTATTTTATTAAGATCAAAAAGTGCTGTTGAAATCCCAAATTCTGCAAATATGGTGCTTTCATAGTGTACTTTAGTTATAAGCTACTTTGACATTATATTTTGTTATTGCATTATTAAACTTTAAAAAGGGACATTTTAAAAGGAACATTTCATAGAATTCTCTGGGGTTACTGACGCACTTGTACATTAATCACAGAACGTTGGACGTTCTACACAGTCTGGGGAAAAATAAATCTTTTCAGAGCTCAAAAACATTCTCTCTCTGATAAAATAACATTAACAATAATTAAAAAACATTTTCTCCAGAGCTGGTCAGTCTAAAATGATAACATCACCCCTACATGTTCAGTTTGTCAATGTCCAAAAACAACATCCAGGTCTGCCAAGCGAGAGACGCAATGTATCTACTGGGAAAGATAGTCGTTTAGAAAACCAATCTTAACAAAACAATCCCAACCAGGTCAATTACTAGAACACGTTTTAGCTCTTTTCATTTACAGATTTTGAGATGTCAGCCTTCTTGTTCTCCACCACAAGCAGGGGTGTCTGTCAGAAGTCTGTTTTACGGCATGTTTACAGTGCCTGAAAAGTGATGTAATGGAAAGAATATTAGCATTCTTTAAATTGCTAGGAAAACAGTGCTTCTCAGGGTTTCAGTTTTCCATGAAAGAAAAATGCTTCCCTCCTGCGTTCCACTGCTTAAGTTTACCAGGAATCCACAACTTCAAATAAACACTTACAGTAGAATTAATTACCACAAAGTATATATTTTATTATACAGCAAAGCGATACACTCAATGGGTGTCAGTGTTTATGATAAAAATACTTTACAAAATGTATTACTGTTATTTTTTGTACCAACAGTAAAACAAACGTATCATCACTAGACATTAGTTAAGTGTTTTTAATTAATTACAATTTCACAATGACACATTTTTCTTTTAAATACTGTACTTTATGTAAATTGTTTTTTTTATTTTTTTAGTTACGTCTTTGAAATATTGTTTTGTTTGTTTATTCCTATAGATAAAATAGTTGTTCCTCACAAAAACATCAGGATGTGGGTTCAGATCAATCCTGCATCTAAGAATAAACAATGAATTATTTTAGCATGGGAATATAGAGGGGAAAAAACATGTATTAGTATGATGTCATTGCATTGCGGATTGTTTTGGCAGCACTGGCGATTTGTTCATTAGCTAATAGCAGATGATCAGCAGATGGACAGACCTGGAGAGTCCTCAGCTCTCATTACGAAGCCGTGTTGTTTTCAAATGCATCCTCACTCTGAATCTGTACCGGGTGTGGTGGCTATGCGAGGACAATATTTCATGACAGCTGTATTATGATTTTGCTTCCAGAGCTGTAATTTAATCAATCAATATTTTTTTCCCTCTGTCCTGACTATGGAGGCTATTTTTCCAGTCACAGCCTCGGCTGCAGCTTTAGCAAAGAAAGCCATCCTCATTCTAGGCTCTTCATTAGCTGACCAGAACATAATGTGTATAGTGGCGGCTTTTAGAAACTGGACAATATGCTATATTGGCTTGATTATAGTTTACCACGTCCAATTGCACTTTTATGACCTACCGTATAATAAAGAATCCCTACTGAGATAAATATGCAATTCCAGACTGCATACATTGGATTCATAAATCTACTTGCAAATATTGTTCTACAATAGTGTCTCGGAGCCTGACTTGCTTGTAAAAACTATACAGTGAAAACTAGAGAATTTGAGCTATTTGAGCTCTTGTGACAAAAACACAGTACAGCAGTATATATGATTTACGGCATGGAATAGAATAGCTTAAGGTCAATAGGGTGGTCCAGATGACAAGTTTTTGAAAGTGAGAATATAAATATTGTACATATTGGAATGTGTCTGTTAAGCACTATGAAATTTCAAATATCCTAGCTCTATAACTCCAGAGGTAGAACTGAAAACTAAAATACCCATTAAGTACTGGTAATCAATAGGTAGGAATAATTACCTGCGGCGACCAGTGTGTGCAATATATCAAATTCCTAGTGCAGGGCTATTCGTTTTTGAGTGTTATGTGGGATCATTTTGTGAAATGCTTGATGACAGCTATTTACATGCTTGCTCTCAGGACTCTCAGTGCTCAGAGGGGATACTTTCCAACTAACGGGCAGAACTTCAATTACAAAGGGACGGTACTAGGTCAGGCAGGACTGCTCTGTCAGACAGAACTATCCCTCACTGACAGACCAGATGGACTCCATTCCATTAAACACAGACTTACTTTTAATGCACTTTGTTATATAACAACTGTTCTATTTAAACAACCAATGGCATATTAGTTATTAATCCCCAGCACTTTCTTTTGTTTTGTTTTAAGAATTTTAACTGGGAATAACTATTCACAGAGACCGGGGTCTCATTTTTAGTGACTTCCTGGGGCAACAGACAACTTTTTTTTTTTTTTTTTTACAAACATGAAACAACAAAGCAAACCTTGATGCTTTAGCATTACAAAAACATAAGTAATTATTCGAAAGTTTCAATGAACACATTTTAACAAAACCTTAAACAAATGTATAATTTTCCCTTTAAAACTTACTGCGGAGTATCAAAAGTGCTGGTTCTTAACTTTTCAGCACTTTGACAAAAACAGTAAGACCAATGCCTTTAGCAATGTTATATTATGTTATCAATTGTGGAAGCATTAGTTTTAAGGTTTCACTGGTCTGAGATTGTAGATAAACCTCAACCCACATGCTGTATACTGAAGTCCAGAAGTTCATTCAGGCAATTTAGAGGTGTGCACTATAATAGCATTAGGAATCACCACCTACTGCCAATAATATATACAGCAGCCATTATAGCCTGGGACAAATGGGGCACAGTTATACCCAAGCATTATGCCCTACGAGGAGGGCAGTATTTGTGGCATTTCTAAAAATGTACCATGTTTTTGTTTAAACACAATTAAATCAGCAGGGTCCAAATTCTCTCCACCTGCACTGAAAAGGTTACCTCCCAGGAACAGGGGTAACACGGGGGACCTGTCCATCCAGCAGGTGCTGTTGACTACGGGGTTAACATTCTTAGGAGCCAGCCAGCTAGGAGCCTGGAGGAGGGGAAAAAGGTACACCTGGTTCCAAGACTAGGTAATCAGGTACGGGGCAGAGCCAAGGTGTACAAAAGGGTCAGCCTCTCCACCAGTCAGGACAGTGTTCTTGGGACAGTGAGAGAGCAAGCTGGTGCGGGATAAAAGCCTTAACCTTTCTGTGTGTTTTTCGTCAGACTAAGCAGAGCTGTTTCCTGCCTTTTGGCTACCAAGGACTGGTGAAGCATGGGACTGTGGTATTTAAAGGACCAGGAATTGTAAATATGCGCTCCTCTCAGGGCCTGTCAATTTGTAAATAGTGTGTTTTAAAGTGACAGTGTGTCTTTTTGTTTTGTGCATCATTTTTTGTCTGTGTGTGTAAATAAATGTTGTTGTACCTTTTCTTTTGAAACCTGACTCTCCCTGTGTCACTCTGAGGAATCCCACAGATATACTATAAAGGATGTTAGGCCATATTTTCAAAGGGTTTACTTCAGTCTTTAATCAACTCCTATTTTTTGAAGGAGGTAAAACACCTGTTAATTTTACAAAACTAGAACCAAACAAAGTTATACCGTAAGCACTGTCAGTGAGCTTTGTTTTTCATTTTGTAACATTACACTCTGTAAATCTGGACCATTGATTCTCAATGTATTAAACTAGAACATAGCGGTGTATTTTAAACCAGGATCTAAAGTTTGTTGTGATGTGGGTTTACAGAAGGCATCTTTCACCCTTTTCACCATTAAAAAGGCACAAAGACAAAAAACATTTTGTGTTGACGATTCCACCGAGTAACAACATATATGCTCTGGTGCATTTCTGTGAGTAAACTGCACGGCACTTTAATAGCCCCCCTCCCTTTTCAATATTCATTTTCCACTTCCATTCCCCTTTACTGTAAGATTGTAACCCTGTATTGCCTTGAGGCTCAAAGGACTTTCCTTACCTTCGCCAAGAAAACCCAGGCTGCACAGTGCTCAACAGGCAGGCTACTCTTCAGCCTCACCGTGGCTAACAGGACGAGGAATCCCAGAACACCACTGAGGAAAATATATGAACTTAATGCTATTCTAGAGAACACCACATTTATTTATTTTTATAGGAGACAACATAATTCACAATTTGATGCCTTTAAAAATTGATTTGCTTTTCTCATTTTATGCTTTGTAAAATCTAATCTAATTACTTTGTTTCAAGAAAAGTTGCTTTCATAACAACCATAAACATGAAATGGATGTTTTTGTGAAAAAAGCTCAAACTCAGCTTCCCCGGTAGCATAATCTAATCTGTTTATCATATCAGATCAAATGATTTGTAAACATGAAGTAAAATGGAAATATGAAAAAGGTCAGCATTATTGATTCAGTACCTCTGTATAGCCAGAACTTTCAAACAATGTGGCGCTGAAACAGTTCACTGGACACCACCCAATTCATAAACTACTCCTGTGTATTGACTTTAAAAACGCATGTCAAAGCATTTGGTCTGTGCCACTGATACAGCCACAGTTTAAAGCAATGCAGCAAAGAAAGGCTTTTTTTTTTTACTGAACAACACAGGTAATGGACTTTAAGTACAAAAGTCCAAGAATACAACACTAAGGCAGTAGCTTAAACTGTTATCTCTCTATGGAGCTGTTATTCCAAAAGTCACATGACCTCAGGATATTAGCCATATTAGGTCAGAGGTCAATTTCATGGTCAGCAAAACTTTTAACATAAGGAGTTTATTTAACCCTAAAAAATATGGACGTTTTAAATTTCTGAGATGCAAGATTTTGACACAGTGGCGGCTTTGCAAAAAAAACTGGGCAGGAAACTTTTCTTGTATGACAACCACGATCAAACTTTAATTAGAGAACCACAGAACGTGTATCGAATGCGTACCGAGCATGAAGCCAGTATCTCAAAGCGTTAGGTCTTTATCACCTGGAAACCAAAAAGTCACATGACTCACCCTTAAATGGTCAAAGTGAAGGGTGCCATTTCATTTTGTTTGCAGAGTTTCTATAACATTGAAAATGTGAAGTCCCCCATGCAAATGGTTTATGAGATATTAGCAGTGGCGGCAGATTAACAAACATTTCAGGATCTGAGATTACATTTTTACAGCACTTTGAAAACAGCAATACATCACAGATTGTATTTCTAATGTTATTAGACCATATACTAGCTTGGATGTTAGAAGTCTGTCAAAGCAAAAGGACTGAGATATGATTACATACTGTATGTGGAATTAAATAGATACAAATTGAGTAGATTCATGTAAAACAAGTAAACTAATCTAAAGTAGTAAATTGTGAAATAATAATGAACTTTTTTTCATTCAAACTTTGATCATGTCAATTTGTAAACCAGATGTATTCATCTGGCTCTTACCTTGCACAACAGCCACTGTGAAACTTGTAAGAGTGAAGAAATGGGAACTCCAAGGCACCAAACAGATCACCTACGGGACAAAACAAATGTATCACATGTAAGAATCTGAATCTGGGGCACTCTCATATTCTAACAATTTGATTAAAAGAATAGATCTTCAAAGAAACAAAGGCAGCTAACCACTGTCACGATTCTGAGATTGCAGGTGAATTAGCAATACGGTAAAGATTTATTTAGATGGCTTGGGAAATAGGATCTATGGAGCAGAAGTTCAAATTAGTTCAAAACCTCACAGCTAAAAGCAATTGTCAAGTTTGGAACTGTTAAGAAGCTGAACTTTACATTACAGACCAATCATTTACTACACATTACAACCTTGAACATTTCCTGTCACTAGGAAGATCTGTCTCCAAAAATCAAATGCACGCAAATGTACAAGCTGCTGCATGTGACTCTTACCTGTGGGATGGGCAGAAAAAGCTAACAGCAAAACACTGCAAAAATGAATAAATAAATGAATAAATAAATAAATACTTTTGCAGCTGTTACTCACTATTCACAAGCCATACCCAATAAGTTTTAAAAATAAAATATGTGTCCCAACAGCACAGCAGGTCTGAGTACAGTGAGTTTTCTAAAGCACTGGTGGTCTGTACAAAATAAACAATATAATGCTAATTATAAAGTTTCCTTTAAATAACCTTCATTATTACTGACATTTCTCATTTTTCAAAGCTTTTGTTTTAAATCAGCAAAAAAACGTACCTTTTAATTGCCACACTGTGAAGAATATTTTTCTCTGCCCTGTCATCTAGGTGCTATGAATTGCAGTACATTTTTTTTTTTAGATTCCCAAATGTGCTTTAAATCACAGTATAACAATTAAAAAGAGCAGTGAAAAGGGTAAAACTACGTGGCCAATTGCAACAAACAAGCAGAGTACTAACTGTGGATGATCAACTCATTCGTATGGAGGGCAGTGCTAATGATATACTCCAGTAAAGTTTCAATTGCAATGAATCAAGCGGCCCCAGATAGTCCGCCGGTAGGTTTTAAGATGTTCTCAATTGAAAAAAATACAATGTATCAGTCACCTGACCCCTAGAGGACTGTAAAACAAGGTATTAAGTTATTAAACTATTATTTAGAATGCAGCCAGTTTACAGACTATTCCACAGTGCCATCATAATTAGCATGCCTGTTTTTTTCTTTTTTTTTTTTTAAAGCCAATCCCTTTCATACCCAGTATTGATATTTCAAACAGAACATGTTGTTCACCAGATTTCTTATGAAGCAGTTCAATACTCCAGGACCACAACCATTATTTTAGGCTAATTCATCACAAAGAGACAACAAGCTTGGCACCTTGTAACCTGGAATTTTCAAAATGAAACAGGACATTGGAATGAAAAATCCTCTCATTGCCATACAATACTTGTATCTACTTAATAGGAGACGTAAACCACTGATGCAGTTGTATTGTGTTAAACCTGGATATCAAAATCAACTAACAACAGGTTTGTCTCTAGGAACTAGTTGGCTTTTTTAACACATCCACACTCTCTCGTAACATTCATTATCTGTGGGAAAGATATTGTAAGCTTACCTGAAAACATAGTTGATGTACTGCTGTTCAAGGTCACTATAGAAAAGATAATGAAAAAAATCTTACTGTGAATAGTCTTATTGCAAAGGCAAACTTATAACTGACGGCACTTCTATCCACTAAGCACTGGGTCAGCATAGATACACAGGGTGTCTTATTACTTGAGGCAAAATAGAAAATGATTGCACTACTGGCCTACTGCATTGTGGTTAAGACATGACCTGATATGGCATTGTAGCATGTCTTTGAGATATGTGTACATTTATGCAGTTCATGAGTTTGTACTGCATATAAGGTGATGACCCCAGGCAAATCAAAGAGACCTAACAAACAGACCTCACTGTACAATATCAAGTAGCCACACCAATGCAGGGATGTATATGGCCTAGGTAGTTGACTTGGTGGAAAATGTATCCACATCCAGAAAGTTGAAACACAGAAAACTATTCCAAGTGCCTGGCTTTGCCTGCACAATGCTGCCAGTTAGGAATTTTTGTAGTCTGCAAAATCTTAATAAGCGTTGAAAAAAAAAAGTAAAATAAAAATTAAAAAATAGACGTCCAGAAACTCAAGTTGTATAGCACATGTATGGTTTTGCGTATCGGTTAAACCGATTTCTTGCCTCCTGGTTTGGCAATTCTTGGTGTACATTGTAGTACATTCTATTTATACAAGATGGCTACAAAAAAACAGATGTTATGTAAACAGTAATAATACTAGTGTGATTGTTTCTTTCAGAAAATGCCAGCTACAAAGAATTATGGCCTGACAGAGCTTTTAGTGCCATGTATGGCAAACATCCAAAGTGCACGGAATTGATTTCCCATGAAACCACATTTCCACGTAAAAGTGTTTGTTTGCAGCATTATAAATATTAAGGACTAAGCAAGCCCTTCTGCGTAGTTGAAGGCACTTGGTCTATGGCCTACTTGGACTCAGAACGTGCTCAGGCATGTGGTAAGATATATCTTACTGCACACTCCGTTATGTGTTACTGGTTACTTGCACTCGGAACGTGCTCAGGCGTGAGGTAAGATATATCTTACTGCACACTCTGTTATGTGTTACTGGTTACTTGCACTATAGGAACCTAAGACCCCAAACAACATAACTGACTGTGTCTTCCATTACTAAAATACATAACAAAGAGAAAATGTGGCTTTATTCAATCCATTCCAGTCCTGGACTTTGTTCCAACCATTTACTCTTGAATTAAGCAGTGCATAGCCCTGTTCCAAACTGATCTTTAACCATTAAACAAATTCAATTGAGTAATTATGTATCAAGCTGAAATGAAAGAGTCAATAGTGAGTACCGCTATGGATCAGTATGTATCCACTTCAATAATATAGTCAAAGACTTGCGTGTCCCAGCCAAAATACTTGGGTCATTGACCCTCAGAATACAAACATGTCGTGTCGTATTTTTAAAGGATAATCTCTCTTTTTTCCTCAGGTTTAGTTCTGGGTTCATATATATTAAGCCTAAAAGACTCTGTTGCTGCAGATTACCATCAAGTGAGAATTAGGCCTCAAGAAAGGGGCAGCCAAAGTCCAGTAACACAGAATCCAATATGGAGCACAGAATGTGCCAGGCCACATAAATATGTAAAGTTTGTTCCGCAGTGTGTGATGAAAGCACTAACTGGGAGGAAAACAAATTGGCATGCAACCAATGAGTGAATGAATAAATAATGACAGGTGTCTTGAATGTCACACTACTGAAGAGACAACAGGAGACACATTGCTTTGGATAATGTTTACTGTGAAGAAGCTACTTTTTGTTCCCTTTTTTAATCATTACGTAGTTTTAGGAAGGTTGGCGTTAAAAACTAAAATAGGGTAGGCAAGCTGTTTCTTACTGTTTATGTCAGTTATTTAAACTACTTTAAATTTAAGCAAGGTACTCCATTAAGTAGAAGTGCACCTATCCCTTGTAGCGAAAAAACTTAAGCTGACAAATGATCTTTCATTCAAAAACACTTTATATACAAGAAAGGTATACCTCCAATACAATCATATAAGCACAAGATTTAAACTGACTTTGGACAAGGTCTCAGTACAGCTCAGTGCATATGTCTACATTAGAGAGCACGGATATCCATGGAGTCAATTCGAAAGAGATGAAACTTCACAATGTTGGGTATTTACACCTTTGTAAACAATTGTTGACTCCACTCCCATTTGTCTTACATCTGTCCAATGATAAGGGTTTCCACTCTATCATTGCACATTCCCTCTGCGGGGGAAAGGGAGGGCTGCATACCACGTTGTACCTAGCAGGGCACATCCATCTTGTCTTTCAGTTCCCCTCCCCCATCTCACACTATCTCTGCTAATTTCCTGCCTTTTGGCATTTAGCTCAGACACCCATCTGTGACTTTGAGTCATGTTAGGCTATGCAAAACTGCACGTAGCTGGTTTTGCCGATGGGAAACAAAAGAACTCGAAACTTACACAATACCGTATAGAAACTTAATATAAAAGTATATTAAAGAAAGTGAATTAGTAAGCACATTAAAATGACTATAAAAACACATTCACACAAAATTTAAACATAGTAATCAAAAACAACCTAACCATAAAACACACACACACACACACACACACACACACACACTACAAAACTTAAAATTGACAACATAATTAACATCGCATGCAGAAAGCCATCACTATACCCTCACTAACGATCTAAATCCTAACCATGAGTAGGTCACTATGACCCACATCCAGAGCATGGGGAGTACAATTTGAAATTGTCATTGGCAGGGTCATCAATTGTTCCCAAGGTATATTCTTAAATAAGATATCAGTACCATGAAAAACATGTCATCAAGGCCTGTATGAACAGTTCATTTTTGTCTTTATTATCCAAGCCATTCAGAGACCAGAACACATGCAAAAAACAGGTAACCTCAATTCAGATGCTAAGCAATGGCCAAGTTTCATTACAATTGGATGAGCTGTTTACCACAACAGTGCATCTATCACACAACTATAATAATGGTTCTATACAATCAGTTATTGATAATTACCATGCAGTTGTGTAACTGCCATTAACACAGACTAATTTGTATTTTTTAAAGAATTTTTATTCTCGTTTACACCTGAAGGTGCAAAACTAATAATTACCTTAGCAAACTGGATTTTGAACGCTTAAACACTTTGTATCCACCTGCAACACAAAATGACATGGTTAGATAAAACGTCATACTGTGAAGAGGTTTTTTTTTTGTGTGTTTGTCTGCAGTTGCCTTTCACTGGTGTAAGTAGAACTGTATTTGTGACAAAGTGGGATATGTTGGCTGTCTATATTTTTTCACAGATAAGAATAATTAATAATAATAATAATATAATAATAAATAATAATAATAATAATAATAGTCACATACCTACACATAAAAAGTGGATCACAGCCCAAAAATAACCACTTGGATCAAACTGCAATAAATAAATAAATAAATAGCTTAGCAAATAAAAAATAAAAATAGTAGACTTAGAACAGACTTTAGCTCCACCAGGTGGACTTTTATGGAAAACAATCAGAGACCATTTAATTAAATTGTACAGGAAAATGGAAGTTGGGTAGTCTTCCAAGCTATGGGAGAGGCCCATTCTCGTTATGTGCTTTGTGATGGTTGTCCACAATGAAAGGTGCTATATAAAAGAAAGATTGATTGATTGATTTAAGATGAAGGTTTTTCACTGCCTGTTACTGGCATGATCGACATTCGGCTTTTTTTGTAAAGGAATGAAAGTATAATGTCAATCTATAAATACAGTGGCTTGCGAAAGTACTGACTCCCCTTGGCATTTTTCCTATTTTGTTGCCTTACAACCTGGAATTAAAATGGATTTTTATTTGGATTTCATGTAATGGACGTACACAAAATAGTCCAAATTGGTGAAGTGAAATGAAAAAAATAACTTGTTTCAAAAAATTCTAAAAAATACATAACGGAAAAGTGGTGCAACCAATTACCTTCAGAAGTCACATAATTAGTTAAATAAAGTCCACCTGTGTGCAATCTAAGTGTCACATGATCTGTCACATGATCTCAGTATATATACACCTGTTCTGAAAGGCCCCAGAGTCTGCAACACCACTACGCAAGGGGCACCACCAAGCAAGCGGCACCATGAAGACCAAGGAGCTCTCCAAACAGGTCAGGGACAAAGTTGTGGAGAAGTACAGATCAGGGTTGGGTTATAAAAAAATATCTGAAACTTTGAACATCCCATGGAGCACCATTAAAGCCATTATTAAAAAATGGAAAGAATATGGCACCACAACAAACCTGGCAAGAGAGGGCCGCCCACCAAAACTGACGGACCAGGCAAGGAGGGCATTAATCAGAGAGGCAACAAAGAGACCAAAGATAATCCTGAAGGAGCTGCAAAGCTCCACAGTGGAGATTGGAGTATCTGTCCATAGGACCACTTTAAGCCGTACATTCCACAGAGCTGGGCTTTACGGAAGAGTGGCCAGAAAAAAGCCATTGCTTAAAGAAAAAAATAAGCAAACATGTTTGGTGTTCGCCAAAAGGCATGTGGGAGACTCCCCAAACCTATAGAAGAAGGTACTCTGGTCAGATTAAACTAAAATTGAGCTTTTTGGCCATCAAGGAATACGCTATGTCTGGCGCAAACCCAACACCTCTCATCACCCCGAGAACACCATCCCCACAGTGAAGCATGGTGGTGGCAGCATCATGCTGTGGGGATGTTTTTCATCGGCAGGGACTGAGAAACTGGTCAGAATTGAAGGAATGATGGATGGCAATAAATACAGGGAAATTCTTGAGGGAAACCTGTTTCAGTCTTCCATAGATTTGAGACTGGGATGGAGGTTCACTTTCCAGCAGGACAATGACCCTAAGCATACTGCTAAAGCAACACTCGAGTGGTTTAAGGGGAAACATTTAAATGTCTTGGAATGGCCTAGTCAAAGCCCAGACCTCAATCCAATTGAGAATCTGTGGTATGACTTAAAGATTGCTGTACACCAGCGGAACCCATCCAACTTGAAGGAGCTGGAGCAGTTTTGCCTTGAAGAATGGGCAAAAATCTCAGTGGCTAGATGTGCCAAGCTTTAGATACATACCCCAAGACACTTGCAGCTGTAATTGCTGCAAAAGGTGGCTCTACAAAGTATTGACTTTGGGGGGGTGAATACTTATGCATGCTCAAGTTTTCTGTTTTTTTGTCTTATTTCTTGTTTGTTTCACAATAAAAAATATTTTGCATCTTCAAAGTGGTAGGCATGTCGTGTAACTCAAATGATACAAACCCCCAGAAAATCAATTTTAATTCCAGGTTGTAAGGCAACAAAATAGGAAAAATGCCAAGGGGGGGGTCAATACTTTCGCAAGCCACTGTAACACAGCAATCAGCTGATATTTTATTAATATGTTTAAAGGTCACATTGGGCATAGAATATAACAACTTTCTTAAACCTCTAAAACTAAGTTTATCATTATAACGGTATCTCACATTCCATGTTACATTAAGGAAAATTAGCAGTATAATATCACTAGATTGATTAATATGTATTTGAACCAAATCAATTATTTCACAGCTTTAAAATCTTGGCCGTGCATCAACCAACAAAGTATATTTATTTATTGTCACTTACTAGTGTCACTACTCAACAACTTACTATAAAAAATATATATGCATTCTGTGGAACAGGGTCTTTACAGTACTTAAAAAAATATTTACCTAATAAAACTAGTTTCTTTTCAATTCATGTCCAATTCAAAATGCAGTAGCATTTCAACATTCAGATCATTCATTTATTTAAGGATGTCCAAGTAGGGAAGTACTCTCTGAAATCAACCCTAATTCTGTTCACCATTGTCTTCAGCCCTCCCTGCTGGCTGAACTCATGTACTGAGTATTTCCTCATAGCCAGCCTCCTCATTGTGCAGTGCTGCAATGCCATGTCAGGTCACGGCTTAACCACAACGCAGCAGGCCAGCAGTGCAATTATTTTCTATTTTGTCTCAAAAGTTACTTTGCTTTTTAAACACAACAGCAGTACTTGAGATCTACTAGGTGTACCAGGCCCTGTCATCGCAGATATACATAATGGGCATCGCACACACCTTTGGGTTAGTGTTTTGAGACACATGTTTAATTTAAGGTCCAGAGCAAAGCTCTGTAAATACATTACATGGAGTGCTCACCTGGGGGTCATGCAGTGGCAGGCACACAGCTGCTGCTAGCAGAAGCATTACACTGTAAATAAAAAATAATAATTTTTAGATTTAACTTAATGATTGGGAAATGACTTCGGTACCCCAGGTACTTCCTTTAAGTGTCAGCAGAGTGTAGATTCAGTATACATTTTTTTTTTTTTTTAAAGTAGAACATATCTCAAAGGGATGGTCACTATATTATTTTTATATTTAAGTCATGTTTTTATAATACTGACATGTTCATAGGATCAAAAAGAAAGCTACTTAAGCCTATGAATTGCAGATCTTGGCTGCTCAAATTATTTGCATAAAGTTAAAACTAATACTTTGTTGTAGAAATGCACTAATAAGTATGCAAACATTACTGGGGTTGACTCAAGTAGTTGAAATGCCGTACTGCCATTGTGTAAAAAATAAATGAGGGCCCAAGATTATAAAAATCAAACATCCAACTCTTCTATGAGTCTCCTTAGTTTATTATTGCCTGTAAAATATGAAACAAGTCAGCAAGGTTCTTACTTGAATTATGCCATTTAGATCCACAGCTGGTTTGATCAACTGAATAGAACCCACTGTCAGTTTGGCTACTCAAGACTGTATTTCCAACATTCATACAGCAATCCGTTGCATATCCAACTGCTGTGGACCCAGAGTAACGGCAGATATGTAAAGAGTCGGATGAAAGAATTTTTAAATCCCATTATACACCGCTGTAACAATTACTATATTCATACAATTATTGTTTTGAGATTCAGCTTTTATTGGGAAGCTCCCCTAAATCACCCTGTTTAGAAATATACAGGGTATTAATACTTGTGACAGAGTGGCATTTTCTGCTGTGTGCGTGTGTGCATTCGCTGTTGAGTGACAGGCAGGAGACAGAGACGGAGGTTGAAGTTGACACACCCGACAGGCGAACAGGATTTATTTACAGATCAACACACTGAACAGCTCATGTGACACTACCAGCAATGACAACACACGGAGCACATGCAACACAGTGCACAAACACTTTGGAAGGATCTACAATCACTGAACTGATCTTTGTTCAATAATAAACTAACATTGCTGAAGAGGTTCATCATGGGGGATAAACGACTAGGGCGGGTATGTAATGGGCAGATATGCAGCAGATTACTGTATTAGGGAAAACAGCAAGAAACACACCGCATTAATGGGATGGATAACACAGTAATTAAGAAGAAGACATACCTTAGTAGTTTCATCAAGGATGTGGCCTGTTTAAAAAACAAATAATAATAATAATAATAATAATAATAATAATAATAATAATAATAATAATAATAATAATAATTAACTCTGTAAAAGCTTATTTAAAAACTGGATCTGACAGATACAGTACATGGACTATTTTTCGTGAATCAGATTATTATTTTTTTTAATCTAAACATTCAAGAAAAAACCCCAACAAATAAACAAATTTTAACATACCTCTCTCTGTATCAGCTTCTGGATAAAGCATGCAACCACCTCAGATGCATTATAAAGTGTGAAAAAGATAGGAATTGGCTACAAGCAAACAAAGATAATTAAAAGTAATCAGAATTAACCCAAAACTTCAGTACACTTCACTGAAACAAAAACAAATGATAATCCTACCATTAAGAGTAAACTAAAACCCCATCTAAATACCCTTAGCAGACGTACCCTTATGCACATGTTCCATGGTAAACAGACTGTATTATTACCATGCCTTTCCCATGCATTTACCAATTTATAAAGGGCATTACCACACTTGTATTGATTTTTTAAACAGAATTCCACACTCTTTATTGCACTTTGTTTTAACATTGTATCACAGTATACATTTTTATGGGTCTGCTCATGCCCACTGCTGTATTTTCTATCAGAAAGACAGATTAGTAGTGTTATTAAACCAAAATGTGCAATGTGTAGTACCCCCTATGGGTTTAGAAATAATGTTACATGCTTAAGCAGCTACACCATATGGAACAATGCCGCTTTTACTGGGTTGGTGATGAGCAGCACATTGAAATTAGTGATTCGAAGGGTTAACTATTCCAGCTGTTTATTTGCACTCACCAGTCTGGACAATGCCCTGGAGCCTGCATAGATATTACCGACAAAGAGGACAGAACCAGGCAGCCAAGAAAGAGCAGCAGACCTAAAGATTCAAAACAAATTACAAGCCGTCACATTGATCAGAATCACACACATTAGGAAGGGCTGTTTTTTTTATATACTTCAGTATTTGCCATATATTTACTATCAAAATAAAAATAAAAATAGAATGTATAAATAACATGCGAGAATGCGTGGAATATCCTCAAGCATTATTTATCCTGTCAACTTTGTACTTGAATTCGCCTTTCAATTGCTACCTGGAAATGCTGTGGACCTCCACCCATCCCAGCTTCCCAGAGACAGCTAGTAGCAATCCTCCCACTAATGTTTGCCACCTGTAAACAAAAGCAGATACGCACCATAAGAAACATTTGTTCACAATACTGACATACATATCTACACACCAGCTTTCCTTTCATCTGATCTCGGACAAATGAGTTTTTCATTTTATCAAATAAAATTAAAAAATTAAAAATTGAAGTAAGAAATAGCCCTATGCTTCACTTCAATCTAACAGAGATGTTAAGTTCACTTTTTGTCAAAATACTGCAGCTCTTCAACTCAGTACGGTAAATAAATCCACCCAGTCATCGTCCCCCACTTAACATCTGAACATCTCTAAATACAACAGAAATACAATACACAGAGAAATATCTTAGAGGGTAAAGGTGGTGGTATTTAGATTCACCAATGTGTAGATCAATTAAATAGACTCCTGGGTGTATTGAAACAAAGTAATTGGTATACAGAAATGGAAATAAGACTCCTACTGCATAGCAGTTCCCCCTATTCAAGGTTTTACTACAAGCTTGAATAGCCACAGTGTGTAGGGAACACATTTCAGTGTGTCTTATTAAACTCATAGTAAAACCAGGAAGGGATCAAACTGCTATGCAATTGAAGTCTTATTTCCATCCCTGTACGGCATATTAGGTAAATGTACAAACATAGCGTCTCCCCTTTAAAAACTCAAATCCTGTAGTGGAGAGTGATTTACATAATGATTTACAGAATACTGTACAGATGATGATGATGAACTGAGATAGCAGCTACAGAGACCAGCATGCAACATCCAGCAATACTACAGGAGTATTTAAAACAGACCGACCTGAATATGAAGTAGAAATTATGAGTAAATCATAATTTTAGTGCATAGATAAATGATACTTCCTGAGAAAAATTTGGTTAGAGTGTGTTTTTTTTGTTGCTGTTTTGTTTTGTTTTTTTCTCGTTTTATTTTTACTTACCCCTGAAACAGGGTGGGATACGTGAATTTCAAGACAGACAGGACATACTGGAAAACAAACAACAGATTAACTGAAACACCAAAATATACCTTTACAGAGTGACATATAACTACTGGTATTATACAGTGTATTTTAAAAAGGGAGACAATATTATGTTTAGTAACATGTGCTGGACAACGTAGCAAAGAAAATGTGTAGTTTATACAATACATTATACAGTACTATGTTAACCATACTGAGTTGTTGTGAAAAGTTAGCCAAAAAACTGCTGGAAAACCTCTGCAGCCATTTCCACTTTACTAGTAATGTAACTTCGATGTCCTTTCCAGTATTCATTTTATAAACAGTCAAGCACACACGCTGACTTTCACTACCCACAGAACAATAATGTCTCTTTAAAACAAACATACTAGCATAAATTAAACAAATAATACACGTGTATACAAATATGATAGAACAATGAGTATAAATAACGAATTACTTTTTCAGAAAAAGGTTATTTATTAGCTGGACATGCCTGTTGGTTTGGTTCATATGCAGTCTTTTCCAATAAATAATCGACCTGTGTACGGACAACCAAACAAGTATACGTGTTTTGTGACACAGTGATATATATATATATATATATATATATATATAATATATTATATAAATATATATATATATATGATATATCGCTTAAAATCTCTTTAAAAGGATTGTTTTGTAGCAAATATGTGATCCCCACATGAACGAAATCACTTGTGCAAAAATATGGAGTCATCTATATTTCGTTTTTCTAAAAGGTTAACCGTGGCCCTTAAATGTTTAAATTAAATGTAATAGTCTGACGTGTATAAATGTTACAAATGCACCAGTATGAACGTTTTCATTAGTGAAACCAGTCCTAAGTGTTTATTTATTTAAACAAAAAAAAAATCAATATCGAACAAGTATTGAGTTTTTCCATGTCATAATGCTCCGATATGTTTCCTGCAAATGTTAGGTGAACGGTAGAGGGGAAAAAATAGCAGAAGCATTTCATTTCGGTTCAGAGTTACAAAGTGGAAAAGAAATACCTGAAAGCGAAAGCTCCTGCCTGCAGCTTATCCTAACTACAACACACAATACAGAAATGTAATCCAACTGTAAAGCCATTAAGGTCTGGTTTATGAAGAATTATGGTACACAGATTGTACAAATGTGATAAACTTTACTGATTTACCTCTGATTTCACTTTTATTGTACTGAGAACAGATTGGTACTTCACTTGTTTGTTTGTTTTGAGTTTTTTGTACTTTCAAAATACAACACTATTGCTAATTTGTTGCATCCTGGCAGGTCACATGGCCTGATTACAGCTGGGCCACTGGAGTGAGTTTGAACTACAGCACAGGAAGTGATTAGAAATCAGGGCTCAACAGCAACATTTGAGCTGTAATTTCTATATCCCAGAATTACAGTACTGTACAAAAAAACAAACAAAAAAAAAAACAAACTAAAACGATACAAGAAAATGGAGATCGTTTATAATGTTGATATTACTAGATTTCTTAAAACCTTGTATAGCATTATTTTAATGTGTTTTTAATTGAGTGAAAACAGATGTAGTCACTAGTTTTACCAAATGCAAACTTGCACAAGAAAATGTTTAGGTGGTGGACCTGGGGATACGAAAACACCCTGCATATCGTGGATATCCTAGTATCCTGCTGTCACTTTTGTAAAATATTGGTGCCTTGATGGTGCGCTTTCTGTCCGAGGGATGAAGTGGCGAGTCTTCACTGATCTGTGGTACCTCTAAATCAGCAGTGAATGGAAACGCATATGCAATATATCAATTAAGCAAGATGGACGGCAAATGCTAAACAATAATGAGTTAAACAGTATAAACATGGCTATGTGCATACCGTACCAGCACGTTTATTCACAGCATACCCCACGAACACTAAATTAAGTAGACACATGAGAAAATTTCTTACAAAATATTACAAACAATACCAATCACATATCGTTACGACCATCATTGCAAATTTGCAATATAATGTTACTGTTAATAATTAGAATACAGGAATTCTCACCTTGTTTGTAAAATAAAAAAGCAAATAGAAACAACAGAATGTGGCACCGAGCAAAAATCTTCTAAATGGCATTTAAAAACGCATGGCCTCTTTGAACGTATACAGCGTAACTAAATAATACAATGGTAGCCTCCTTCCATTGAGGAAATCGCTTTCTCTTACTGTACTTCCAAATACAGACGTGTTGATCTGTGAACGCTCCAATAAACGTAGAGCTCATGAAGGCACTGCCTTCTTAAAGGGACCGGCGTCTTCATTTCACATTGGAGCCGCTAATAGTTCATGTCAGTCCGAGCAGACAGTTCAAACAAGTAAAACGATGCAAATGGTAACAGAGCCAAGAGCCTTCGCATCAATGGACATTTTCACTATTGAAAATGTTAATTTAATTTGCAGAAAAATATAAATAAATAAATAAATAAATAAATAAATAAAACAAAAAACAGACTCGATTTTGAAATAAAACCCAACGGTAAATCATTTTTAATGTTACTTACAGATGTCCTGTATAACTTTGCTGCAAGAAAATGGCAATTTTAATCGTGGAGTGAGGTTGGGGTAAATACAGTAAGAGGAGAAAGATGGCCTGTCACCTATAAAGCTAAAACTACCTTTACAAAGAAAATACACACAAAGTCATTACTCTGGAAGACTATAATAAATAGTCACCAAAGATTATCTTTAAGTGTATACTACAGTGGCTCTCAAAAGCCCCCCCCTTGGACTTTTCCACATTTTATTGTGTTGCAACATGGAATCAAAATGGATTTAATCAGGGTTTTTTGCCACTGATCAACACAAAAAAGTCCATAACGTCAAAGTAAAAAATACATTTTCAAATTGTTCTAAATTAATTACAAATACAAAACAGAAAATAATTGACTGCATAAGTATTCACCCCCTTGAGTCAATATTTGGTAGAGGCACCTTTGGCAGCAATTACAGCCATTAGTCTATTTGGATAAGTCTCTACCAGCTTTGCACATCTGGACACTGCAATTTTTGTCCATTCTTCTTTGCAAAATTGCTCAAGCTCCATCAAGTTGGATGGGGACCTTTGATGAACAGCAATTTTCAACTCTTTCCACATATTCTCAATTGGATTGAGGTCCGGGGTTTGACTGGGCCACTCCAGGACATTGACCTTTTTGTTTTTAAGCCACTCCAGTCTGGCTTTGGCTGTATGTTTGGGGTCATTGTCCTGCTGGAAGATGACTCTTCTCCCAAGTCCCAGGTCTCTTGCAGACTTCAGCAGGTTTTCCTCCAGGAATTCTCGGTACTTTGCTGCATCCATTTTGCCCTCTATCTTCAAGAGCTTTCCAGGCCCTGACGCAGAGACGCATCCCCATAGCATGATGTTGCCACCACCATGCTTCACGGTAGGGATGGTGTTCTCAGGATGATGTGTGGTGTTAGGCTTGTGCCAAACATAGCACTTAGCATTGAGGCCAAAAAGCTCTATTTTGGTCTCATCAGACCATAGAATCTTCTTCCACTTGGTCTCAGAGTCTCCCACATGCCTTCTGGCAAACTCTAGCCAAGATTTGATGTGAGTTTTTTCAACAATGGCTTTCATTTTGCCACTCTCCCATAAAGGCCAGTTTTGTGAAGCACCTGGGCTATTGTTGCCGTATGCACTGTGTCTCCCAGCTCAGGTGTGGAAGACTGTAACTCCTTTAGGGTTGCCATAGGCCTCTTGGTGGCCTCCCTGACTAGTACCCTTCTCGCCCAGATACTCAGTTTTTGTGGACGGCCTGTTCTAGACAGATTCACGGTTGTGCCATGTTCTCTCCATTTCTTAATAATGGACTTTACTGTGCTCCGGGGGATATTCAATGCCTTGAAAATGTTCTTATATCCTACCCCTGATTGGTGCTTTTGAAGAACCTTATTCTGGATTTGCTTTGAATGTTCCTTTGTCTTCATGATGTAGTTTTTGTTAAGAAATATACTAACCAACTGTGGGACCTCCCAGAGACAGTTGCATTTAACCTGAAATTATGTGAAACACCTTAATTGCACACAGGTGGACTCCATTCAACTAATTTTGTGACTTCTAAAGACAATTGGTTGCACCAGAGCTTATTTAGGTGTGTCATAGCAAAGGGGGTGAATACTAATGCAATCAATTATTTTGTTTTATATTTTTAATAAATTTAGAACAATTTGTAGATTTTATTTTTCACTTTGACATCATGGACTTTTTTTGTTCTGATCAGTGGCAAAAACTCCTAATTAAATCCATTTTGATTCCATGTTGTAACACATTATGTGGAAAAGTCCAAGGTGGGTGAATACTTTTGAGAGCCACTGTATAACAGGATTGGGAAACATCTTTACTGTATCTGTTTATCACTTGGCTTTATCCAGGGCAATTTAGTTCAAGCTTATTGGGGCGAGTGAGCAATCCCAAATTGTCATATTACCTGCTGTTCTTTGGAGGGCCAAGTAATTGCATAACTTCAATGATCTGATGAGATTGGACACTGAAGTGGCTTGTTATTTATTAACCTTTTTAACACAAAATATAATCTAGTCTGATAAAGAAAAAGCATAAACAGCTTTTTACCTTTATTTAAATCAATTTTACACACACACACACACACACACACACACACACACACAGTTAATAGTTAATAGCCTGTGCATTGCAATGGTGGAGATAATGGAAGCACTGAAGAACTCATTGAACAAATTGGATTGTCAGTCAGAAGGACTTTCTTAAGATGTATATTATTCCTAACCACTACAGAGTCTAGCTCTGCTATGAGGTTTTTGGAGAGATCTATTAATTCTAAAGCCACCAAGTGGCTTATAGCAACCTCTTCTGGCCAAAGAGTTATTTGACAGCAGCACATGGTCAACTCCTGGAGATTATGCAGCCCAGAAAACAGTGGGGGCTTGGAGAAGCTATTTCTGTCCAAATGCAGGTATTCTAACTGGCTGCTACCTTGAAAAACATGCTCAGGCAGGGAAGCCAATGAATTACCAGACAAATCTAACACTGAGAGTTGGTTTAAACCTGCCAGGAAGCCATCTGGAAGTGCTGATATAGAATTATTGGACAGGTGGAGTTTAACAAGACGTCTGAGCTTAACAAAGGGGAACAGAGGTAAAGTTGAAATGCTGTTCCCAGACAGATACAGATAGTTCAGATTGCTCAAGCTTTGCAATGCAGGTAAAACTGAATGTGTTAGATTATTGTTGTTCAGGATTAAATCAGACATGTTGTAATGGTTGCTTAAGAAACCTTCAGGCAAGTGTGTTAAGAAGTTGTTCGACAAATCTAGTCCCTGAAGTTTTGGTACAGCATCAAATAATTTTGTTGGTATGCTTTTAAGCCTGTTACCTGATAAACTCAGTGTGTTTAGGCTGATAAGTCCTTCAAAGGTGTGATTGTGTAGGTCTAAACTGTTATCGGAAAGGTCTAAGTAGGTGAGTTTTTCCAATGGTCTAAAGATGGATTTGGGAAGAATTTTAAGTTTGTTTTTCGCTATGTTTAGCCAAACCAGTCTTAAGGGTGTTTGAAACAAACCTAGCGGGATCTCCTGCAAGCTGTTTTCTGACAAGTCCAAGGAGAGGAGGTTATTCAGGCCTTCCAGTGTGTCATTCTGAAATGAAAGTTCATTGTTGGCCAAACTCAGAAAAGTTAGGCCTGTCAAATTTACAAAGGCTCCTCTTTGAATTGTGGTGATTTGGTTATCTGCCAAAAATAATGTTTCCGTTCCTGTTGAAATGTCTTGAGGAACTGCAAGGAGATTGGCACTGCGGCAGTCTGTCAATACTGAAAAGCAAGTGCAATCTGAGGGGCATCCATCTGCTGAAACTGCCATGCAAAGGGTCAAAAGTAATAGGGCAGAGGCGGCCATCTTCCTTTTTCCTAGATATAGAAAATATCAGTGTTTGCAAGGAGGAATTCTTAAAGAAAGAAAAACATTGAGTGAAATAGCTTGCATCAAAGGTGCTTTGTACTTTTGATGGATGGGCGACACGTGTGCCTTCTGCCAGTACTGCTGTCAATTCAACACTTGTCTTCTTTCAATTCCTTAAGGATATTATCTTCAAGTATTGCTCATCTTTGTTAGACAGCTTTTTGGGTCTTCCAGTCCTGGGTTTGCCAATTACAGATTATGTTTCTCTGTACTTGTTGATAATGCTTTGGATACCACACTTTAAAATCAAGTGATGCAAGCTATTTCACTCAATGTTTGTGCAAACTATTTCACTCAGTGTTTTTCCTTCTTTATGCAAGTCAAGGTTGTTATAACAGTAGAAAACACTAGTGGAGGCTTTGAGTAAATTGTTGATGCTCATAATGCATCAGAGTAGAAAAATGCAACAGCAGTGTATGTGTGTGTATGTGTGTGTGTGTGTGTATATATATATATATATATATATATATATATATATATATATATATATATATATATGCTTATATATATAAAAAACTTGCTTTAACAGTTTGTTCACTGTTAAAGAGGAAGTTGGCTAACAACTTACCATTCGCAAGGAGATTCATTACGCCTGGGCTTCTAGAAGCTCTCTCTGAATAGCACACTGTAAATGTGAAAAGCTGTATTGAGGTACAGTATATTGCAAATCCAAGTACATAAACCCTTGACCCATTCATCTTTGCTTTATATCCAGCCTTATGTGCTATTTTTTCCTTATCTACACAAATAAAGAAAAAATTAACTGGACTTGGATTAAATACAAATATAGTGGTGCCAATCCATTAAAGTACCTTCTGAAAGGAACAGATTTGTAGTTTTTTAGATGTACTAAGCTAAAGAGGAAGTTACACACACATCGCATAAAACTACACATTTTAAATCATTTAAGGAAGTCCGTTATAGCCAAAACTTTACAATATCTGTATTGTTAAAACATGGTTTTATACTCACTTAATTCCTGCAAATTGCTCCTTGCACCTCTCATGTGTTTGTAAAATTACAGAGGACAGTCTGTTTAATAGGGTTCTGCACTTCACACGTCATAGTTTTTTTTTTTTTTTTATTAAACTGTTCCGGGAAAGTGCTTACCTCTTTAAACAAATATTACAACATATTTGTTTGCAGTGTCATTTTGTACACTGTGCTGAACAAACATCTTTTTTTAAATACAGCATTATAATTGTAACTTTAAACTTAACTAAAAGACACATAAAGAAGCCTTATTTATTGCAGTCTGATAAATTACACTTTAATATCAACTAACCTTAATAGATCTTAAAAGCAGAATGGAACCTGAAGTACACAGAACAAATTCTGCCGAGCTCCCTGTATATACCACAATGGTTTGCATGCAATGCATGTTAATTTGAAAACGATTGAGTGCGTCCAGATCTAGCGGGCTTCTATTTTGCATAGATGCCAGCTGGAACGTTGAAGTGCTTAACTGTGAATTAAATTTTAAATCAATCCGCGCATAAATACTGGCTTTTTCCCTTAACATTCTAATCTACAACTAATCTGACAACATAAAAAGCTACTGAAAACATACTTTCTGACTCTGGTCTAGACACCGTAATGAAGGCTCAAGTCACAGCTACTGGACAGTAAATCAAAAGAGAAGACACAATTGGTCCATAATTATGGTATTGGATGTCCAGATGAATTATAATTAGAAAGAGTAAAACCCCAATAAATAAATGTTTAGCAATAATAATAATGTTTTCTAAATGTGTATGTAGTTTTTTAATTCTAATTATGTTAGGGACTATTTTCCTCAGCGGAATGTTACCTGGCAAAATATCAGAAGTCCAAGGTAAATCTAGGTTTTAAAGGTTTTTTAAAGAGAAAATAAAGAAATAAAGTTTTCTAATAGCGTTAGAGCCCTCTCGATGCGGCCTCTACCGTGTGGTAGATGACCTTGACTTTTGTTAGCGCCCTCGCCTACGGCTCGGGGCGCATAACTCCAGTCGCAGTCATCTACCACATTGTAGAGCCCGCATCGACGGGCTTTATTGCTTAAATACACAAATTAAAAAGGCCCAAACACTATAATAAAACAAATAGCAAGTATACAAATATTTATTTTCCCTTTTGACTTTTTGCTAATACATGAACCCAATACTATATATATATATATATATATATATATATATATATATATATATATATAATATATATAGTACATTGTAATGTTTTAGTTACAAATCAATATATAAATTAATATATTTATATTTTATATAAAAAATAATGCTATATTGAGGTATTTAATCATAAAATATATATATGTTGTTCAATTTATATTCTTATGTTACTGTAACTTATTTATATTATATTTCTTGAACAAACAACTACTATTAACTACTATTCAGTAATGTGGTAAAAGTAACAAACTTAAAATGAGATGTTGTGAACATACTCGGACAAGCAGCTACACTACTTCAGGTCTGGCCTTGGCTAGCCACTTGCCTAATCTTCGTTGCGTTATGTCTTATTTTTTCTCCCTTCAATTGTATAACCCTCGGCAACCTATGAAATGAAACGTTGCCTCGTCCGTGCCTACTACAATAGCCAGTAACTACACAAGTGTTGACCTTTTTTTTCATAAAAGCACACTAAACTGTATTTAAGGTCTGAAACCAAAGTTCAAGTGAATCGGAGATACAGCTTGCCTGCCCACCAGCTGGAGACACGCGATAAGGATCACGTGACTTGGAACGTCATTCGAAAACTATAGCAACTAACACAACAATATTTGCTATTAAAAATGGCATAAAAAAGCCACTTATATTCATTTTTGTCAGTGTCGACCCTATATAGATAACATATGTCAATATTTGAGGTAGCGGTAACCGTCAAGTACATTTATATACGTTTGTGTATGTTTCTGTTTCGCACTGTCTCTTTAAGAAATGTTTTGCACTTTCAGCTGGGGTGAGAGCGGTATTGCTGCAGAACGCAGGCAGACTCCCACGGGCAGCTCACACAGGGTAATAATGCGTGCGCATTGTTTTTATCGAGTTAATTAACTTAAATTCTTACATGGGCATGTTTATATAGATAATCTAGCGTTAATAATTATGATACAAATTATGAATGGATTAATACATAATTAGGTCATCTCAGCGCCCTCTGTAACAACAATCTCCCTTAATAAAGTGAAGGAAAGATTAAAAAAGAAAATCTAAATTACAGGTACTCAGTCAAATAGCTAAACGTACAAAGACCAACCCCATCCTTAAAACCTAATCCTAACCAAATACAAACCCTAACCTACATTACGAGTTGAGACGCACGCAGCTCTGCTCTGTGTGAGCTCTATAAACTGTGCGAGCCTTCGTTCTGCGGCGATATCTTTTGGCTGGAGTGGTGACTCATTCGCCTCTACTCTGCCTGGACAAAATTCCTAGGACTTGCTGTTGCAGCCATTTAAACTCTAGTATCGGTGGTTTGTACACGTTCAATCGGCAGACTATCCATTTTTTGCCCTATTATCACGCGTCGTGGTATCTCATTTGTATAGTATTTTATTATTTGTTGTCTGTAAAGAGTGATATTTTTATATATTTTTTCTGCCTACGACAAGCTCTCATTCAGACAATCTCAGTTTTTCAGTACAGAACAAGTCTGGACTTGTCGTTGAAGCTATTTGATAAAATATTATTGGTAAAGTACGGTATTTATTTATTTGTAAAGTAACTACCCACGTTGTTTATTGTAAAGATGGATCAAATAGGAATCGCAGCTAAAGAAGAGGCAGATTGCGTTTGGAAGGTTTGTGTTATTTATGTTCTTATTTTGAGATGTGTGGCCTAGTAGTAGTTTGATGTCTTGTGTACTTCTCTCACAGTGTAGATGGCTTCAGATTAAGTGGCATAGACGCTTTGATGTACCAGGACTGTTTTTACTTGATTTTATAATCAAACTATAAATGGCCACTTTATTATTATTATTTTTTTAATGCTAATAATTGCGATGTCGCCATACCTACCATTTTGTACGTCACATTGATTTTTCTTTTTCTTTTCGTGCCTACATACATAGGCTACCGGTGCAACATTTCTTTTAATTTGAAAGTTTCACATGTCAAGCAGAAAACATGTAGAATAATTTTTACGTTACGTTAATCTAATTGATTATAAAGTGTTTTTAAACTTAGTTTTTCATGTGTGTGTGTTTTTTTTAAACTATTGTTTAGGTGACCTATTCTGAATTGCTGGTCTCAATTCATTTAATGTATGTACAAGGTCAGTGGTGGGTGGCTTGCTTAGTAGTAAATACTATACAAGAAGTATTGTGAATTGATGTACACTACAACGGTATAAGTCCATACAAGACTACTGTTCCCTAGTGACCTAATTTAAACAGAGGGAGGAGCCAGGAATTTGGTCATGCTTGCCATTAGTCAAATTTGTTTTAGACTGCGTTATATTTGTAGCCATTCTTTCCCCAAAATAGTATAAGTAATTCTACAGTGGAGATATATACAAAGCTTTATCTCATCAATTGTCCCCCCTCCCTCCCCCTCTCCCTCCTCTCCTCTAGACCCCATGGGGGGCTCCTAACAAAATGATGAGCCCTTGTTCTCTTGCTGATGTGATGAGTGAACAGCTGGCTAAGCAACTGCAGCTTGATGAGGAGAATTTAGGTTTATCAAGCAATGTTGAGTAAGTACCTGTGTTGATCCAGTATTTTTTATTTTATATTTTGTTATCAGCTTTTTTATTGTTGCACACACATACATCAAACTGAACATTTGCAAACATACAGCAGTGTACATTTTCCACATTTATCCCCCCTCCATAAACCCTACATCAATAAATTAAAAGAAAAAAATAAAACACCTTCATCCTCCAGAGCTGTGGTATCATTATATTTATCATTAAGTTTACCACGAGTGAGTCCTATTTTGAACTTTAACTGGTTGGAGTGGTACAAGAAAATTACCTAGTAATCTAACCTATACCTCTTCTATGTTCTGTTTGTGGTTTCTGTACCCTGTGCACCCCAACTAGAAAGGGATTCCACACCTCTTCAGACACCTGCGTTCTGTTTTGTATTTTGTATGTCAGTCTTTCATAGGATGATGTCTTAGCTAAGGTATTATACCATTCCTCATATGGGAACAGGTTGGATCTTTGCGGTGATGCAAAATAACTTTTAGCTGTTGCAACTGCCAGCACAATCCAATTAAATATTTTATCCTCCACCCTTCTTTCAAAATTATCTTTGTGTAAAAGATACAGTGCCTGGTCAGTGTTAACTTTTCTCAATCACAGAGCTGATAGTCTCGAAAACCTT
This sequence comes from Polyodon spathula, assembly GCF_017654505.1. Classification (NCBI taxonomy): domain Eukaryota; kingdom Metazoa; phylum Chordata; class Actinopteri; order Acipenseriformes; family Polyodontidae; genus Polyodon; species Polyodon spathula. Next base: position 82,905,196 of record NC_054536.1, on the reverse strand, counting down.
CCTCCTAAAGACTGTTGCAAGGGGCAGTCCCACAGCATGTACCATATGTCAAACATTGTGTACATCTCCAACATGTTGGTGAGTCCCTCACAGGGTTAGAAACTCGTGCTCGCCCAAGACAAATTAAATTTGATGAGGACTAGTTGATGTCTGTGTCTCAGTAGTCCTCTAGGCTAGTACTTAAAAAACAAATGTACACATATAGTCTCACGTTCAGTGTTGAGTTAAAAAAATGCAGGAAAGTCACTTTTCTATTAGTGTAGCAGTGGTGAATAAGCATTCATAATGCTTACAGAACAGTCACCTGGAACTGAAACCACCTTTCATTGCCTCTGCAATGCTAACCTCACTTAGTGACGTTTTATGTTTGAGTTCTCCCTCTGCATGGGAGGAGAAGTTTATTGTGCATCCGAATTTACTGAAACACGTTGCATCTTTGAAGTGAGCGTAAAGTCATTTTACAAAAATGTGGACATTTATATCGGGTTGCCACCCACCATCACAACAGAGAAAAAAAAAAGGCCAGTTGTACTAACGAGGTCAAAAAATAGACCACGTTTTACAAAACATTTTAAAACTAATAAATAATTACCATAATGAACATTATCGTAATATGTTGTTTAAAACATAATAAGAGTATATTCATAATAAAGTTGAATTCTTACCTATAAACAACAGTAACATGTTTAAAGTTTGGCACGTGCTGTCTGTAGCTTGGTGTTTACATTATAATCAGCATACTTCAAGTGACTGGAAGCTGAAATTACTTTTTTTAAAAACACACTTTTCGGGGGTTCCCCGAATGGTGCATCCAGCAAAGATGCTCCGCATGGAGCACATGATGCGCCCTGTAGCCTGGAAGTGACCGGTTCGAGTTCAGGCTATTCCACTGCCGACCTTGGATGAGAACTCCCAAGGGGGCAGCGCACAATAGGCAGAGCATCGTCCAGGTGGGGAGGTCTCAGGTCAGCCCAGCTTACCACACACCAGTGACCCCTGTAGACTCCGCTTGCGAGATTTAAAACGAGATTACAATCAGGATGGAGGCTTATTAGTGGAATTTTGGAAAGTAACCGAAAACAGATTTACATAAAACTTGAAAATAGCTAAAAATAAGCTCCGAAAAATACAATTAATCAAACTCGAAAAACACAAGTCCAAATTATAATCAAAAGTAGCATTGTCAAGGGTGTTGACACGTCCGTCTAAATGAATACTAGGCCTAAATGTTTAGCTTAACTTGCCAAATAGCAATGTTGACATTACACAACTTTTCAGTGCTAGTTCTTGTTTTGTGTGTGCAGTACACTTTAGTTTCCTGCAGTTAGTGTAAGATGATTTATTTCTGAAGTGTGAAGTTTTTCTTTTCTTCTGTCTGCAGTGTTAATGAACCTCTCATTACTGGAGATAATATTGACACAGCCAGTGACCTGATCTTGGCCCAGATGATGCAGTTGGAATTTGACCGGGAGTTTGACACCCAGCTCCGTCGCGAGGAGAAGAAATTTAATGGGGAAAGCAAAGGTGTTATCTTGTTTTTATTTTGCCGATTTTTGTACGTATCGTTGTTGTTTCAGTTCACTGGTATGCAATAAAAGTGAGAACAAGAAATGATGGAGAATAACATACTTGTTTAATGTCTGGGTTTCAGTGTCTGTTTCCTTTGAGAACTATCGAATGATGCACCCATATGATGACAGCGACAGCTCAGAGGATGAAGTTGATTGGCAGGACACTTGCCACGACCCCTATAGACCTGGTAATGTTCAGACACCATTCATCCTCCTAATACTGAACATATCTATCCCTCCACTTATGAGTATCTGTTTTCATGCACTGCCACATTTTGCCATAAGTCTGTTAAAAATTAAAAAAAAAAACAACTGTACATTAGACAGTCTTTTCCTAACTGTTTTCTAAGCACTTTTTGACTTATTTGCTTAATTGACTTTGGTAATAATTGATCTTGCAGATAAACCTACTACCACTCCAAAGAAGGGCTTTGTAGGCAAAGGCAAAAACATCACCACAAAACACGATGAAGTTGTGTGTGGTAGAAAGAACACTGTGCGAATGGAGAATGTAAGTGCTGAATGGAGAATATGTCTTATAAATAGCATCGCAACCCCTTCTCTTTACAAGTTGCAGAAGCTAGATCCCAGAGCCTTCTCTAGTGACCGGTTTCAGTCAATGAATGCTGAAACAAAATAATGCCATACTTGTTTCCAGTAAGAGAAAATCTGGCAATTTAGAATTGTGCTTTCTGTTACAAGCTTCTAGATGGTCGTCTATTTCATGTAGCATACTTCTGTCTTTTGTAGTTTGCACCTGAAGTCCAAGTTGGGGATGGGGTTGGAATGGACCTACAACTTTCTAACCAGGTCTTCAATGCCTTGAAGCAACACTGCTACTCTGAGCAACGCCGCAGTGCCAGGCTGCATGAAAAGAAGGAACATTCAACTGCTGTAAGTGCTACCTTTACCTGTACCCTTTGAGTTACACTTGACCACCTTGGTTAAGAATCCCTGTTCCAGTGCTTGCATGTTTTGGGGAATTGTTCTGATTATTGACAATATCACAGTATGGATGTGCACTGTCTGAATTAACACAGCCCCTAATATGGCTGCCACATTGAGGTGACTTTTGAAGATACAGAACACTTTGAGCTACTGTCAGTGTTTGGTGCACAGCTGTGATCTTTGATTTTCTTACCAAGTTCCATTACCAGTGTCCATTAAAAACTGACCCTTTCACTTCCTTTGGTCGTATCAATGGTACAGACCAGGTGCTTTGATATATGGGTCTTTGTAGTTTGTACGCAGTTGTATTATATTGCTATCATTAAAATTCCATTATAGTGAACATTTATTTTATCTTCTGACCATGTTATTGACAGATTACTCTGTTTCAGACAAGCTATTTGTTTCTCTAAAAATTTCCATTACATATAGTGTCTAATACAGTGGTTCCCAACCTGTGGTCTTTGAATAAACTCCTGGTGACCATAATTTGCAGTACACCTTGTTAACGTTTATCCTTTGATAGGGGAGGAATTGAATTTCACTGCCTGCTTGTATGTTTTTTTGTGTCACCAGAAGGGTGACCCAACCCAACACAGACAGGTCCAGCCTGGGTTGGGGCGCTGTGTGGAATGGCAGGGGTGCACAAGTAGTGTGGCACCCCCCCCCCCCCCCCCCCCCCCCTTGAAAGGGTCTCCACATCAGTGCTAGCCTTGCAGCATTTTGTTCTGAAGAAGGGAGGGAGACATGTGCTTGTCTGTACAGACAACACAACACTGGTGGCTTATACAAACCACCAGGCGGTCTCTGGTCTCCCAGTCGTTGTTGCGTGGCCCGTAAGCTCTGGACACACGAGAACCTCCTCACACAGCGGGCGTACATTTGTCCAGGGTGATAAACTGGATGGCGACCCTCCTCTCAAGGAGGGTCCCAGTGCCTCAGAGTGGAGGCTTACCCCCAGGTCCAGTGGTCAAGCCCTGTCTAAACAGAGGCTGTCCAAATGGATAGCAGATACAGTCAGGACAGCCTGTGAGCAGGCCGTCTTGCCCACTCCAGAAAAGCTCACTGTCCGTTCCTCCAGTGGCATGGCAACTTTGTGGGCTTTATTCCAGGCTTTATTTGCTAATGGTTTCATTTCTACTATAGGAAACCAGGGTTATGATAATAACCAAATGTTTTATATTTACTGTACAACAGCATGTTTCGGACTTGTTTACATTTTATTTTGTAGATAGAAAAATAAGCAGCAGGTTGTTTGTTTTGTTGATAGGAACATGCTGTGGATCAAAAGACACGTCTGCTGATGTACAAAATGGTAAATGCTGGCACCCTGGAAGCTATCAATGGCTGCTTCAGCACAGGAAAAGAGTCTGTTGTTTTTCATGCTAAAGGAGGAAGGTATGTTATTTGGCCATGCTTGAAACATCACCAAATGTGAATTGAACTTACTGAAATTGTTGGACTGCATAGTAATCATTGAAACATATGGATAGTGTTTTTTATTATTACGCTTGCTTACTATAAGAATTATACAGTACTTCAGTTTCATGTTATAACATTGAGCATACTTTATTTTACTGTAAAAACTAAGGTAACCAGAACTAGTTTATAGAACAAGTACATTTATAAAGGAGAGTGTATATCTTATTTTTGTTGTTCATTTATTGGTGAATGTTTGTTTGTTTTTTTCCATAAGCAAAGTATTAATTTAAGTAACAGTACTTGTAAGAGTATTTGAAAATAGATTCAGAATAAAATGTATTGGGCTTTAGCTATGAACCTTGTCAGTCTGGATTGATTTATGTTTCTAGTACCTCACAGTGATTATTTCTGTATTAAAATAGCACAGTCTTTCAAACAGTGAAATCCTATTTTCTCTTGGTACCTAATTAGATGTGTGTGTGCCTTCTATTTTTGCAGCATTGATGACAAAGCAGTCCCAGAAGAGTGTGCAATCAAAGTTTTCAAAACTACTCTGAATGAATTCAGGAACCGGGACAAGTATATCAAAGATGATTACCGATTCAAGGACAGATTCAGCAAGTTGAACCCCCGAAAGATCATCCATATGTGGGCTGAGAAGGAAATGCACAATCTGGCCAGGTAAGAGAGACTAATAATAATTAGTGACAGAGACAATGTAATGTGTTGTGAAGTAAGTAAAACCTGGCATTTCAGCTGCCATTTCTATTAATGTCTGTAGATTTCTATCCACAACTTCCCTAAAGTAATTATTTTGAGGGCAATGGAATCCCTCTTTACAGACATGCTTTGTTTTTTTTGTTGTTTTAATTCAGCAAGAAAATAAAACGCTCCACTTGTGCTTTCCCAGTGAGTAATTGATGGACTTCTGAACTGATGAAATCAACCGCTCTGTTTACAGAATGCAAAAGGCAGGAATCCCTTGCCCGGAAGTGGTTATACTTAAGAAACACATTCTGGTCATGTCCTTCATTGGAGAGAAACAAGTCCCAGCCCCGAAGCTGAAGGAGATAAAGCTCAGTAGTGAAGATATGAAACGGGCCTATTACCAGGTGCTATATGTAAGTAAAACTAATATATATATATATATGTATATATATATCAGTGCCTTGCAAAAGTATTCAGACCCCTGACCAGTTCTCTCATATTACTGAATTACAAATGGTACTTTGAAATTTCGTTCTGTTTGATTTTTTTATTTTAAAACACTGAAACTCAAAATCGATTATTGTAAGGTGACATTGGTTTTATGTTGGGAAATATTTTTAAGAAAAATAAAAAACTGAAATATCTTACTTGCATAAGTATTCAACCCCCACACATTAATATTTGGTAGAGCCACCTTTCGCTGCAATTCAACTTTAAGTCTTTTGGGGTAAGTATGTACCAGCTTTGCACACAGTGTCGGAGTGATTTTTGGCCCATTCTTCTTGGCAGATTTGCTCCAGGTTGTTCAGGTTGGTTGGACGACGCTTGTGGACTGAAGCAGATTCTCTTGCAGTATTTTCCTGTATTTTGCTCCATCCATTCTTCCTTCAATTGTAACAAGATGCCCAGTCCCTGCTGATGAGAAGCATCCCCACAGCATGATGCTGCCACCACCATACTTCACTGTAGGGATGGTGTGTCTTGAGGCATGGGCAGTGTTAGGTTTGCGCCACACATAGCGCTTTGAGTTTTGGCCAAAAAGCGCTATCTTGGTCTCATCTGACCACAAAACCTTTTCCCACATCGCACTCCAGACGTGCTTTTAGATGGTACTTTTTGAGTAACAGCTTCTTTCTTGCCACCCTCCCATACAGGCCAGTGTTATGCAGAGCTCTTGATATGGTTGACTGGTGCACCATTACTCCACTCCCAGCCACTGAACTCTGTAGCTCCTTCAAAGTGATTGTTGGCCTCTCTGTGGCTTCTCTCACAAGTCTCCTTCTTGTTTGAGCGCTGAGTTTTGAGGGAAGGCCTTTTCTTGGCAGTGCCTGGGTGGTGTGATGCAGCTTCCACTTCCTGATTATTGATCCAACTGTGCTCACTGGGATATCCAAACACTTGGATATTATTTTGTACCCTTTCCCTAATCTATGCATTTGTATTACTTTATCTCTAACTTCTGCAGAATGCTTTTTGGTCTTCATTTTCCTTCAGATTCACAGCCTTACCAATGATCCTTCAACAGTGGGGTTTTTATCCAGAAAATGTGTCAGCAACTTTAATGGTTCACAGGTGGAGGCCAATGGTAAGGTAATTGTGTCCTCGTTAGGGCAATTTCTTTCATCGGTGCAAACTGGGAGCTTCCACAGCACAGGGGTTGAATACTTATGCAAGCAAGATATTTCTTTTACTTTTCTTAAATATTTCCCAACATAAAACCAATGTCACCTTACAATAATTGATTCTGAGTTTCAGTGTTTAAAAATAAAATATCAAACAGAACGAAATTTCAATGTACCATTTGTAATTCAGTAATATGAGAGAATTGGTCAGGGGTCTGAATACTTTTGCAAGCCACTGTGTGTGTGTGTGTGTGTATATATATATATTATATATATATATATATATATATATATATATATATATATATATATATATATATATATATATATATATATATATATACTGAAATTTGTAAGATATTTTTCACTTCTAGCATCTGGAAGTGTGGATATGTCCCAAGTGCCTTTATGCCAGTTTGCTATCAAACTCTGAAATATGGTTAATCTCCTGTCATTTCAGATGATGCAGCAGTTGTATCAAGAATGCAATCTTGTTCATGCAGATCTGAGTGAATACAACATGCTTTGGCATGATGGGAAGGTATGCTTTACATTATTCTGTTTTTAATAATGATACTGTATGGGTTGTTTTTTTTTTATCTAAGCTGTTTTGATGCAATGTATTTTGTTCTGTTTCAGGTTTGGCTGATTGATGTGAGTCAGTCAGTGGAGCCCACTCATCCTCATGGGCTCGAGTTGCTTTTCAGAGACTGCAGAAACATCTCCTCGGTAGGTACATTTTAGAGTTAACTGTGGTGGTATGGGAAAGTGACGGCTGGTTCAGAATCTCCCTTCTTGTTGGTATTGGACATCATTTATTGTCTCTTTTGGTCATTAATGGCACTTCAGATCTGCAACCACAGACTTATCTGTCTTTGAAGTATTTCTACAGAGCAGATTTTACATATTGCCTATGTCAGTTCTCTTTTGTGGCTTGTAAATGTTCTGTATATCTGGATAGCGATAGTCACCCGGTAAATTCAGCATTTTCACTTTTATGCCTGTATCTTGATAAATACAATATTGAAATTTAAAAAAATACTTTTGGCGTTGATTGTACTTAAATGTGCTCTAAAAATGTATTTATTTTTTGGTCTCGTGAACAGTTTTTCCAAAAAGTTGGGGTGTCTGAAGCAATGAATGAATATGAGCTGTTTAATGCAGTCTCTGGCTTAAACATTACAGCAGACAATGAGGGAGAATTCATTGCTGAGGTAAGACCACAGGGAACTTCTCCTTGTTTGTGTTTGCCAAATTGAGGGACGTAAAATCATTGAAGGCTGATGTAGTATCCAGTGTGTGATATATCAAATACAACTATGCAGGAGCCACTGTACAATGATCTTCTAGGTCTGTGTTCTAAGTTTCACATACAGGAAGTTTAAAAATAACTTAAAGTCAATGTATACTAAAATACACATTTCATTGCTTTGCTTCTGCTTTACAGATTGAAGCTTTGGAGAAGATGAATGAAGATCATGTGCAGAAACGTGGTAAAAAGGCTCCATCCTATCATAGTGATGATTGGAGTCCACCAATGACGAATAACGGTTGAATTTTGTGTAAAGAGTTGAGTGGTAATCTGATAAAGATGGGTGTTTTGTAACCAAGTCTTTAACAAGAACAATGAATGCTCAGTAGACCAAGGGAGATTATGGAATAGATTATGTTGGGGTGGTGGAAATAAAATGCATACAATTATATGATCAGCATCTTCAAAAAATTTTTTTTTTTTTTTTTTGTTTTACCAGGCAGTCATGTAGGTGCCTGTTTTAAATCTTGCTCTCTCTGGCATCACATTTAATTGCAATGGTAGAAAAATAAAAGTACAGTACACCCTTGATTATAATGGCCTTCATTAGAACAAACCTGGCCCCTGGACCCCAAATAAAAAAGATCATATAAACACACACTGTCAACATCCCTGTCTGTACGAACAGGGTGCCACCTCTGCAGTGAAATCAACTCTTTTTTATCTTTATAAAAAACATGCGCTGTGTAACTATGATCTGATAAACTTTTAATGTCGTGATGATTTGGAATAAAAGCTCAGTTTGGTATTCTTGCATGTTGGATTAAGATTTGGTGCACTTTGAAACGATTCATGTCAGATTGATTTTAAATGAAAGTTCAGCTTCAGTTCAGGATTTGTGCTTTCTGTACTGCGTTTTAATTCTTTAACGACTAGGATAAAGGAAAGGCAGAATACTGCATCCATGAGACGAACAGGTATATGTAATTCTACTTGTATTCACAATCTCATCTCATTAACTTGAGATTAACTGCTCGGATACATTGTGAAAAGTGTTGAATTTAAATCAAGGGAAGTAATGTTAAAACTGTACAATGCACTAGTAAGACCTCATCTTGAATATTGTGTTCAGTTCTGGTCACCTCGCTATAAAAAAGATATTGCTGCTCTAGAAAGAGTGCAAAGAAGAGCGACCAGAATTATTCCGGGCTTAAAAGGCATGTCATATGCAGACGGGCTAAAAGAATTGAATCTGTTCAGTCTTGAACAAAGAAGACTACGTGGCGACCTAATTCAAGCATTCAAAATTCTAAAAGGTATTGACAGTGTCGACCCAAGGGACTTTTTCAGCCTGAAAAAAGAAACAAGGACCAGGGGTCACAAATGGAGTTTAGAAAAAGGGGCATTCAGAACAGAAAATAGGAGACACTTTTTTACACAGAGAATTGTGAGGGTCTGGAATCAACTCCCCAGTAATGTTGTTGAAGCTGACACCCTGGGATCCTTCAAGAAGCTGCTTGATGAGATTTTGGGATCAATAAGCTACTAACAACCAAACGAGCAAGATGGGCCGAATGGCCTCCTCTCGTTTGTAAACTTTCTTATGTTCTTAACTTACTCCAGCAGTTTATCGTACATTTTGATTGTCCTTTTGCTCTAATGAACCCCTCTATATAACAAACAAAAGGCTTGGACCCCAACAGGTTAGTTATAGCAAGGGTGCACAGTATTTGAACTTCTAATTACTTATTCAGTTTATTTTGATACCAAGGTATTTAAAAACAAATAGGACAACACACAATACAGATGCCTTTGGAATTTAACATCACGTTTTAGTAATATCCATGTGTCTGTGTGCAGTTGTTGCAATTTCAAATTGTGCTATAACATGTCTTAAAGGATAAAATACTGAGCAATTGCCAAATAAGATGGAAAGCGTAATATTAAATAATACATGATAGCTACACAAAAGCTATGACATTGTCATCATTGATGTTTTGATCTTTGGTTCTTTTATAAAAGATGTTAAAGATGGTTGTCCATTGAATACACTGAATATGATGTTCCCTGTGGAAGATGTGTCCATTTGCACTGAAAGAGCTGTTTGTGTTATTGCCTGTAATCATTAAGAAAGTATAGAAATCAGTAACATAATGTGTCCTGTAATTTATTTTTCATGTGCAATAAACATAATGATGAATAAAATATTTTTAACTCTTGTTTTTTAGTACTTTACTCTAACTGAATTTACTGTGGCAGAAACATATTTGTAAACACCAGCTGGTTTTCCCAAGAATTTGTGAATCGTCAACACCAATCACGGCCCTGTCATATATAGCTGTGTTCGTGTTTGGAACATATTTAGTGTGGCTCAGTGTATTTACAGTGACTGCTCTCAGTCCTAATGAAAAAAACGGAATTGTGTAATCTGGTATCTGCAGCCATTACCTTATACGGGAACCAGTGCAGACACATGCAGGTGGTAATAAGAGCACAGTAAGTGAAAGATTAATGCAATCAGAAATGTATATAGGAGGCTAGTTTTTAATAATAAAGATAAATAATAATTGGTAAAGACTGGTGCAAAATCAAGGCAGCTATTGTGTTCACAATGTAGTGTGTGACAAATATTTAAATGTATAATGTAAATTTTAGTAAAACTTAACGTCATACTAGATACTGTACTTTATAGAACACTGATCCAGCATTATGAGCATCAACAATTTACTCAAAGCCTCCACTAGTGTTTTCTATTATAACCCTTGACTTGCTTAAAGAAGTAAAAACATTGAGTAATCAACAGAGAAACATCATGTGTAATTGACAAACCCAAAACTGGAAGACCCAAAAAGCTGTCTAACAAGGATGAGCAGTACTTGAAGACAATATCCTTAAGGAATAGAAAAAACACAAATGTTGAATTGACAACAGAACTGGCAGAAGGCACAGGTGTCATTGTCCATCAAATCAACAGTACGAAGGTCTCTTGAAATCAGGACTAAAAGGATGTGTTGCAGTAAGAATACCTCTGTTAAGAAAGGGGAATAAGACTAAAAGGCTAAAATGTGCACAAAAACACAGTAACTGGACAATGGAACAATGGTCAAAGTTGCTTTGGATTGTTGATGGACTTGAGAAAATGTAGAGACTTGATCAGCACCATATACAAGAATGCAACATCCACAGTAAAACTCCATAAACACAGCAACAAAATCTGGATTAAAGAGTTAAGGAGATACAATTTTCCCAAAGCTCTTCACAGCTACCCTACAAGACATTTTGAAAAAACTGGATTGGGAAAATAAGGGTCTGAAAATCAATGGAGCCTACTTGAATCACCTACAATTTGCTGACGACATGATCATATTTACAACGTGCCCAGAAGAATTACAAACAAGAATATAAGAAGTACATGAGGCTAGCATCAAAGTGGGATTGAAAAAGAAGCTGAAGAAGACTTGTCATGTTCAATAAAATAACCACTCCACAGGCAATAGAAGCCAATGGGACCAGCTTGAAGAAGTCAATAACTACGTATACTTAAGGCAATTAGTTTCGTCAACAGAGAACCAAATGTGAGAAATCAACAGAAGAGCAAAAATGGGCTGGAGTGCCTTTGGAAGACTAAGCATGGTTCTGAAAGGGAAACTACCCTTATGCCTCAAGAGGAAAGTCTTCAACCAATGTGTGTTGCCAGTGCTAACTTACAGATGCAAAATCTGGCCCCTCAATGCAAAAATGACTCAGAAATTACAAACGACTCAATGGACTATGGAAAGATGCATGCTGGGAATAACAAGAAGAGGCAGGAAAAGGAAGGAATGGATAAGAGTGCAAATAAAAGTATGCAATGTTATTATAAGACTGAAAAAACTGACATGGCAGTGGGCCGGACATGTAGCAAGAAGAACAGACCATTGCTGGACCAAGGAGATACTAGACTGGATCCCAAGAGATATGAAGCAACCAAGAAGACGACAAGATGAAATAAGGAAACACAACAGAGCAATGTGGATGAGGGATGCAGCACAAAGACTTTTGTGGAAGAATCCTGGGGAGGCCTTCATCCAGCAGTGGACTGAAGATGATGATGATGATTTTTTTATATAAACCTGATACCAAATATTGAATATGCTGTACAGAAAAATAATTAACTTACCACAAAAGCTTTTTCTAGTCTTAGTTTCATTTTTGTATTACATGAGGTTTGAAGCTGTAATAAAAGCTGTAAGAAAATAAATATTCTTAAACTGATTATATTGTAGTAAACATGATGAATAGACCTCCCCTTCCAAGATCTACTAAAAAAATGAATTCCCTACGGTGAGTGTGTTACTACAGTACTTCAAATGTTGGTGAAGCTTAATATACCTAATACTCAAATTTCCCTCTATATATTAACTGGCTAGTAATTACTATTTGTATTAAATTCTTTAAAACAGCCATAGAAGGCATTTGAGTCCAAAAGTCTTGTTGTTTTTTTTTTTTTTTTTTTTTTTTTTTGCAGTACTGCAAGTAAATCATATAATTTACTTGAATGATATCTTCATTTTAGAAGTGTGAAATGTGTAAACTCCTAGTCAACCCAGTACGTCAGAGCTCAAGCAAAATGTAGAACAAATAAATGTAAGTTGTTTTAATTGCAATTTGTCTGAACCAGACCACTGTTTAATACCAGGGTACACTGCTATACAAATATTATAGTATGTTGTAGGAGCTTTGGTGAGATTTATCAAAGATAATAGAATACCTTTGGATTTATCAACATAAACACAATGGGAACCTTGCAATCTTGCTACTATGTCATACCAACCTGGTGTTAAATATATGTAGGGGAAAAAAAAACAAACAAACAAACATGCTAATTATAGCCTGCCACATGGTATATGACATTTGCTGGTATTAAGAAAGACAACCAATCCTGCATTGAAAAATATGTAACCTGTATTATCACGCTCTTAGGATGTGCATATGCCTGTGTCGACAAATACTGCAGAATAAATATACGGTAGTCAAAATTCATATATTTTTTTAAAGTGTATATAACAGTTCATGCAATTGTGATGAAACTTGCTGAGGACATTCAGCACTAGCTGTTGTATTTATCATAATCTGAGAATATATGGAGTTTATCCGACAGTCAGTCATATTTAAGTTTTTATGAATATATCTACTGAATAGGCTACACTCATTGGTCTTGAACACTGGTCCTGAAGCGCTATAGGGTCTTCTGGTTTTCGTTTCACAAGCTCTCACAGGTGTACCAGATCTTAAGCCATTGATGATGTAGACACCTAGAAAACCTGCAGGATTGGGGCTCTTCGGGACCAGGGTTGGAGAACCCTCCAAGTATCTTGTCCAGTTGTGCTATATATATATATAGAGAGAGAGAGAGGGAGAGAGAGAGAGAGAGAGAGAGAGAGAGAGAATCCTAATAATGTGCTAATGTGCTGGGAGTATACGGAGGCATCTGCCGATCTGTCAATCCTGAAATGCGCATACAGTGGATGAAGGTCACAGCAATCCACATTTTTATATTACTGTTATATCTAATTTGGAATTTACAGCAGTGACACGTGACTTATATCACCGACACGACATGCGTGTACATGCAGACTGACTATCTGCAATACGGAAACAGAAATAGAACAAAACAATAGTGTTCCTTTAAGAACCCTGCTGACTGATCACATGAGTGTAAACAGGAACCAGAATTTTGAGCGAGACAGGGAGACCATTGCAAATCTCTGGCAGTAAACTTAAAACTGGACATTTACTTTAATAATGAATGAAGAACATTACTTAGAGCTTTGCGATAATCCGGTCCAGTTTGAAAACGCCTCCAGCGTCAATAATGTATTTTTCGACGAAGCAAATAAACAGGTAAGAAAAAACAACAGTCCGATAAGTCAATGTGGATCGAGAGAGGATGACACCGTTTCGAAATCTATTTTGAATTGTTCTATTCTGTCCTCTCTGACCACAGGTATTGAGTCGCTCAAAACTGTGTTGCATTAATTGTAATCAAAAGTGTTGCTTTGCATAATCATGATTTCGCAGTAACCTGCAGTAATGTTGCGTTCTTTATGGCTAGGTTTGTTGGTTTACATTATAACGTTTTAAAACTTTTGACAAAGCAGTAACTGTTTCCCTAGCTCGTTATATATAATAGCACGTGCATAACAACTTGGCAGAAGTTTGCATCAATTACTGTGTAGCTGTCACTGGGAGCCACATTCCAAATTACTGACGTAGGGTTACCAGGTTTCCAGAGTGAAAAACTGAGGAGAAAAATCTTCAATTCATTACATTAGCACCATAGCAACTCGGAAACAGTTTGAATAACTGTATATAGTAACGCAATCGTAATTAATGTATTGGGTGTATTTATTGCAGATCCTATCAAGTCGTTGTTTTCTTTCAATTCATTTTATGTTGTACAAATAAAACAGGTCAAAATTATTAGAAAAAGTATATATATATATATATATATATATATATATATATATATATATATATATATATATATATAATGGCTGTGTTAATCAAGATACAATTGGCTGGAGGCATTACCATGGTAAAATAAAAATACAGACTAGATGTGGTCCAGAAAGTTAAACAATATGAATTAATAAACACAAATAATCCTAAATTTGTTTATTTTATTTCTGAATGGCTCTAACACAACCTGGTAAATGAATCTGTTGACCACACTGCTATAGTTTTGTACTTGGGAAAAAAAAAAAAAAAGTGAATAACAAAACTAGGACTTTTCAACTATTTTACTGTTTCTGACCAGGACAAAAAATGAAGGCTGAAAATTGGGACAGTTCAAGTTTTCCCAGGATGTCTGGTAACCTTAACATTAGTACTGGACTTCTGTAGAGCTAACATTCCATACATTGATTGTTTTTCAACTGTGCTTGTACATTACACATATGAGAAAAATCTATAATACTGCTTCCATTCCTAATGACAATGAACCGTACAAAAATTCCAGTAGAATGAATCCGTGTGTGAATACCAGTGAGTTTGAAAATGCTAATTTTCTTGTTTGTTTCAAGGTGTTTGCAGTTCGATCTGGTGGTGCTACAGGTGTAGTTGTGAAAGGACCAGATGACAAAAGTAGCATCGCTTTCAGGTATCAAAACAATTAAAATGACCATCTAGTGGCCCTCAGCTTGGTCATAAATGTGTAATATACACAACCTGTGAGCTTACCTTACTACAATTGATCAGTCTTACACTTTTACATGCGTTAGGGCAGAACATTTTGCCAAAGATGCCACCTGCCAAAGATGACCACCAGTCCATCACCTTTGATTGCATCATCTCGTCAATTTAATCACACCTTATCATGTTAACATTTTTGAGAAACCCAATCTGTTTTTGACAGCCATTTTGCATAGGATGTCAAAGTCAAGATCACATTTTCTATTGGTGTGGTTAAACCTTCCAAGTTTCAAGTCAATACAGTGGTCCCAGAGTTACAAGGACAACCAGTACATGAAGCACCAATCGGATAGATTCTTCTTCAGACTGCTCCCAAGGAAACCATTGTTTTTTCTGAACCTTGTCGTGGATACCCATGAAGACAGATCCACTTCTGCTTCATGAACTACTATGAGAGCTCCTACAGTAGTTACCAATGTGATCAATTAAATCTGCATCAGTTCTAGACTGAAATCAAATATTTAAACATAGACCCAGTCAAAACAAATAAAATAAAAAAAAAAAACATTAAAACAAAGCCTGCCTTTGTCTGTAATCCTCTGAATGTGTTGGTAACAAAAGGGGTTCTGTTTTTCCCATTTTATCAATAAAAACACAATGACATGTCCAACAGTAACCAAAATGTAAATGAACCTGCAGCTGTCTGTGGTTTGAAAGCAAGATCCTCCAACTTAATAAAATGTGTAACATAAGTTGTGGTAAGGCATAGCCTAGTGCTTTCAGAATAATGCAACATGTTTCACTGTACTTTTACGATAGTTCTGGTTTAAATATAAGGATTGCATGTTCTTTAGAATGTATGTGTAAATTTCAAGCAGATTCATAGCTTTGCCTCTCATTTTCAGAATGGATGATAAAGGAGAAGTGAAGTGCATCAAGTTTTCTTTTGGAAACAAGATTTTAGCAGTCCAGAGAACCGCCAAATCGGTGGTAAGGGTTATTTATTTATTTGTGTATTTATTGGTGAACAAACACTTGTAAGTGATTAGTGATGAATTTTCACAGCAATGTGCACAGTTTGTCTGATATAGATGTAAAGTTTGCCATGGTATTTTGCACAGTATATTTGCAGTTTTACCCCATGCTGTCCCCATAGTTATACTATGCATTTCCCATAGATCACCCTGTTTTGCCATGTTTGTTATTATGCTTTACCATACCTCGCTGGTCTTTGCAATGCTTACCTATGCTTTACCATGCTTTCAGTACACTGCATTACACTTGGCTATGCTTTTACAATGATACACCTTTATTAAGGTTGTGACAGCTGTAAACTACAGAATTCAGTTGTACAAGAAGATTTTATTAAATGCGTTATTAGTTTGTTTAGATAATTAGTATAACCATTTCAATTTTAGAGGAAGACTGTATTTACTAGTTCTAAATATTGTAATTGATGTTCAGCACGCTGGTAATAATTTTTTTATACTTAATATATTTTAGGAGTTCATCAACTTTATTCCTGATTTACTTCATCTGGAATATTCCCAAGAATGCAAGGTAACATCAAGTGGCATGAATGCAGACAATTCTACAGACGGGCTGTCATTACCTTGTTTAACATTTGTTGTTTCCTATGAACTGTAGACCAAGAATGCCACTATCCTGGGTTTTTGTTGGACCAGTTGGAATGAAATCGTCTTCATTACTGACCAGGGAATTGAGTTCTATCAGGTAAACTGTGTTTTTTTTTGTTTTGTTTTCAGCGAGCCAGGAAATCATGTAATAAAAAAACAACTTGGTCACAAAGAATTTCTGTCAGTATCTTATGCATTAGAGTATTTTTGTTTGTAAAGCAAAGTGTAAATAAATGTTTTAGTGGACTGATTGGCATGCAGTATTCTTTATATAAAACGTATGTGTGTGTATATTTCAGGTATTGCCTGAGAAGCGCAGTCTGAAGCTGCAGAAGAGTCAAAGCATCAATGTTAACTGGTATATGTACTGTCCTGTAACATCTGTTGTTCTGCTGTCCACCACAGTACTGGGGAATGTGCTCCAGCCTTTTTTCTTCAAGGTAAGTACAGGGAGGTTTGTGTCCTCAATGGAATCCAATGTTGACCTCAGTGATGTATGCAACATTCTTTTATGTTGATCTTTAACCAGCTGTATTGCACAGCACTTCACAGAGAAACCAAATGACTTAATAACATATTTTGTTTTTACTGTGCTTTATTCTCAATGTCAGCACGGTTGACGCCACCAGAATTCCATTAAGCTAATGTAAACATGTGTGACATAAACACGATGCTGTATGTCATGAAATACCATGAATGTATTAATGGCTTGGGCAGTGAGCAGCGGAAGGGTGACAAACCTGACTGAAGGCAAAAACATATGTCATGGTTTCTCGTGACATAACAGTATATACAGCTATGGCCAAAAGTTTTGCATCACCTACAATTTTAGGATTGAGAAAAAAGTATATTAACATAATTTAGATGTTTTATTTAACATCATGTAATCAAAGAAACTACAAAAAATTATATCGCAAAAGTCAACAGGAAGCCATAATAGTAGTACAGTATTTCATCTTAGATTTCGAAATGTCAAATTTTTCAATTTTTGTCAGTTTTTCATTAAGTATATGGAAAACTACAAAGCATTACGTATTTCAATAGTTAACGTAACATTCAGCAGGTTTCATTCAACTTTATGAAGCAAAATTAGTTCTATAGGGTGATATAAAACTTTTGACCGCAGCTGTAGTAGTGATAGGTCTGTGTTATAGTGACACTGGCAGCACTTAAACAGAACTCTGCTTTTATATTCCCCTCTTGCATAGATGTTCACTGTCCTAAAACCCTATAATATGAATTAATTCTACCTTTTCAAACTTCTGTGTTGTGGGAGGGTTGCACTGAACTACTAAACACTGGTTTAAACCTAACCTTACCTCCACTAATAAAGAATTGAAAACCTGGATTTGTTTAGTACCCTTATAATATCCAATGGTGTTTCTGCATGTCGGAACCCATATGGGTTGTTTGAAACCCATTTCTTTGATTTAGCATCAACATTTAGTACAACGGTATCTGGATCCAGATATTTTGGAACTGTATTAAGCTCATCCTGAGCCAATGATGTCAGTCTGTTTAAGCCAATAAGCTAAGTGGACTGTAAATCTACCATCAAAATGGCATTGTTGCAATCCAATCTGATTTATAATTACATGCTTTTTTTACTTTGCAGAATGGAACAATGTCCAAAATGTCAAAGTTTGAAATAGAATTACCAATTGTCCCTAAGCCAGCAAAACTGAGCCTGTCGGAAAGAGACATTGCCATGGCCACCATGTATGTATAAGATGCTTGTTGCCTTTTCATCTGTGGCGTTATCTGTTACTAGTGTAACTAGGGGCATTTATCATTATAACAAAGTATATACTGTATGATTAAAAAATATTGACGAAGTACTAAGACTAAATTAAGACTAAAGGGTTGAAATTAAAATGTCACACTAAAGGATACAACATGTACCTGTACATCATCACTTGTTTTTTTTTTTGTTAGATATGGGCAACTTTATGTTAGGTACTTGAAACATCATTCAAGAACGTTAAACAGTCCAGGAGCAGAGGTTGTCCTTTATCATCTACCCAGGTAAAATGAGTTGTGTTTCTGAACCTATAATTTATCCTTGCAAATGAGCATACTGGATGATAATTTAATGTGTCCCATCATCGTGTGATACAGGGAAGGCACCTGTAAGAAAATGCACGTCTTAAAGCTGAACACCACTGGCAAGTTTGCTCTGAATGTGGTGGATAATTTGGTGGTGGTTCATCACCAGAGCTCCCAGGTGAGTCATTTCACACTTTTAAAAAGCTGATTTTGTTTGAATTTCAGATGGTTCAAGTGGTTGTAGTTAACAAAATAATTTCATAAATCTTACCAGCTTTTATTCACTGTATATAGGTTCCAAGTGTGCATCTTACTGCAATCTATTTTCATTTCAAACCACAATGTCTGTTACCATATTAGGTTAAAGAAAACTGTTTTCTTGCCTTGTTTTCCAGTTACTACTTTATTTCCAAGCTCATTTCACCTCAGTAGTGTCTTCAGGCTCAAATCATCTAACTGGCTGCAAGCATGTCGCTCATTAGGGGAAGCAGCAGGTGGGTTATTGACAGGAAAGAAGGCCTTGAAGGGGTGCAGACAATCCTCTCCAGGTGAAATGACCCAGGAAGTTTATTTAACCTATTGTAGTACTAGATATCAGGATTTGGAAAAGAAAATGCATGTTTGCTAAAACGTGTTTCTTTCAAAACTGCACATTTGAGACCTATAAAGTGAATTAACATGCATGACGGATACAATTTATGTAACTATTTTGATAGCTAGAATTACTTCTAGCTATCAAATATCTGAATAGTGTTTTATTTTTTATTTTACAGACCTCCATGATATTTGACATTAAGCTACGAGACACAGAAGGTACGGTTAACATCCATCAGCCAGTGCTGCCTGCTCGATCCATCCACCCATACAAGATCCCATTGACAGGTAGGCAACCGGCCTGACTAACCTTCAGACAGCATGTCAGTGAAAAGAAGATATTTTCCTCTCATGATCTTATTGATTTATTTTCTGCAGGTCCTGCAGCAGTAACTACACCAACTCCTGTACCATGTGAACTTTGTATCCTTTTTGTAATACACAAAAATTGCCTCAAAACACTACTGCAATGCTTAAATCTCATGGTTCAACTCATCAAATCAGATTCCGAGTTGAGCTGTCATTATCCTTCTGCACCAGAATTTCTCAAGGTTGTATGGCACAGATCAGAAAAAGTTACCCATTATTCTCAGAGAACCAGAATATTGCTGTTAAAAACTGTCAACAGTAGCACAGCAAGAAGCTGTTTGTTCTGTAACACTTTCGTTTTTAACTTTAGCTTTATTTCTGCATGATGCTTGTCATTTTCTTTAACGTTTTAGATTCTTCTACTTGGAGTGTCTTCCAGCCAGACATCATAATCAGCGCCAGTGAAGGTACCTCTTTTGATGCTTTGTCCCTGTGCAGTCAGTTCATTTATTAAATTGAGATTAACTAAAATATAATATGACATTAGAGCTTTCGATTTTATTATAGTTTTAAAATAAGTGGTGTTTTCACTTTTCCACAGCAGACATGCAGTAATAGTATTTTATGTTTAATAAAATAGAAATTAGCAATATGTAATAGTTGTATTAGACACAATGCTTAACATTGTTTTCACTCTTCTTAGAGAGCAGATCTGAGAAAAGGGCTTGGAGAAATAACTCAGTTTAAGACGACAGGTAGCTAGTAGTCTGGGGTCCCTAAACACTATTCTCTCGCCATTTGAAGGGGAATACATTAATCTGTCAGATATCTGCCCTAACTGTTTATCCACCATGATCAACCTCTGCATCAGTGTTAGTTTATTATTGGACAGAGAAGATCAGTTCAGATATTGTAGATCCAAGCAAAGTTTCCGTACGCTGTGTTGTATGTGCTCCGTGCTCTGACATTGCTGGTAGTGTCATGTGAGCTGTTTAGTGTGTTGATATGTAAATAAATCCTGTTCGCCTGTGGGCGGTGTATCAACATAACCCTCCGTCTCGATCTCCTGCCTGTCACTCAGCAGTGAATGCACGCACCCACACGGCAGACTGTGTGAATATAGAAATTGTTACTTCTGTGTGCAATGGTATTTAAAACGGGATTCATTAATCCATTTTTTTACATCTTCCCTTACTGTGGTCCCACCAGAATCAGATATGCGACGGATTACTGCAATTAAAATTCAGTCTTTTTATACAAAAAAAAAAACGGCACTAAAATAACTTCCTGGTCCAGCAGGTATTTGTACAACATGTTTGTTTTAAGAATAGTGCAGTGTTGTCAGTGCTGTGCATCTCTTAATGCCCCACCCCCTCTCTCTAGGTTACCTTTGGTATCTCCAGGTGAAGCTGCAGCCTATTGTAAACCTTATGAAAGATAAAGGAAAGCTAATGGACTTTCTCCTGCAGAGACGGGACTGCAAGATGGTGATTGTGTCTGTTTGTTTCCAGAGTACGTTTCCACACAGACAGTATTTACATAAACAGCAACAATGATTACCAGACAGCTCGAGGGAGCTTGCTGGAATGCACCTGGGAGTCCAGAGGCACTTACTAGTTTCAGAGAACCCAATTAGCACTAATCTTGGAATACCTTACCTAAGGTAACATTAGGTAGTCCAAGATATGTGTGAACAATCCTGTCATCCAGTGCTTATTTTTGGTTCATCCTGATTCAGTGTAGAATTCATAATTTTCTTGTATTTAATTGTTAAAATCGAATGTGTTTTGTCTAGTCGGAAACACGGGTAGACTCATACAAGTTTAGTACAATTCTAAGCCTTAATGGCTGGTTATATTGAGTATAGTATAGGTAGCCCAAGATTGTTTGCTAATGAGGGTTGTTTTTGTAATAATATTGACTTGAATCGTTAGCGCTTGGATTTAGGCTTTTGAATCTGAGTAACTCGATGCTTCCTTTGCTGGATGTTTCAGCTTTTTAGCTGGACTTTTTTCCTTTCTATTTTAGTGCTCAATGGATCCGACAAAGGCAACCTGTCTGTCATTGCCACCGTGTTTGACAAATTGAATCAGGTGTATAAGGAATACCTGGAAACTGAACAAAGCTACAACATGGTGAGCAGGACTTCTGCTTACAGAATTCATTCATTTGCATGGTAGTGAAAAATACGCTTCCAACCCATATTAACACCCCCTGTTATAATCAAACCTAACTATAAATTATACTATAATAAATTAACTAAACTATAAATTAACTATAAATGATGACTGGTGGTATTTATACACAGGATACACTAATCAGGCTGTAACTGATCAGTGCTAGAGAATGCATTTTAGTTTTCTTGCTCATCAGTAAATTCTGCTTCTTTTTAGGCAGTGGAGGCTGGTCAAAGTCGAGGTAACCCAGCGCAGATGAGACCAATAAGCACGCAAGCTGTGATTGACCAGTCCGACATGTACACACATGTCCTGTCCGTGTTCACAGAGAAGGAGGTAAGCAAACATGTATATGTAAGATTTGTTACATGTGAAAAAAAAAAAGTGTCAACAGACAAGTTCATTTTTGAAAATATACCCCATCGTGGTTCCATAGAAGGCAAAACAACTTCTATAATAAATACTTCATTTTTGTCTGTTAATTGTAGGCAAAAGTCCCACTAATAGACCCTTGTCCTGTATATGTGCACAAGCTGAAGTGTTCCCTGCAATACCACAACACTGTTCCATGTTCACAAGATGTTACTTTAAATACATCACAAAAGAAAATTGTTTCATTCTGCTCATGTTTTGAGTGTAATGCTAAAACTGCAATGCACAAACTGCAATGTACTCATTTCTGTTTCAAACAAAAATGTGTGGTATTTTCTTCTGGTCTAACAGAAAACTGTATTTTTCCTTAACAGGATGTGTCTCACAAGTTCATAATTGCAGTGTTAATGGAGTACATCCGCTCACTCAACCAGTTCCAGATTACAGTGCAGGTGTTATACACTTCTACATTTTAAATGAGAATCAAAAGGATAACATTTTAAATAGTACGTTTTCATGTTTTATTTTCAGTTGTCAATGTGGCCTCTATCCAGAATGACCTGTGTTCTGTTTTCCAGCATTACCTGTATGAACTTGTCCTCAAGACTCTTGTCCACCATAACCTCTTCTACATGCTTCACCAGTTTCTGCAGTACCATGTTCTCAGTGACTCCAAACCCCTGGTAAGAGTAACCGTCTCTTCAAGAACCAGCCTTTTAAGTCAGCATTTATATTTAAATACAGAATGTAATGATTCATTATGTATTGATGAATCGAGATACTTTCTTTACATGATATTTCATATAATATGTGTCATCTGCATGTCATGATATATATATATATATATTTGTATTGCGACACAATAGATTCTAACAATTACAACACTCTACTAGAAATATCTAGCATGGGTTAGGGCACAAACACTTTGACACACTAATTACCAGGGCTCAGTTCAGATAAGTTTAGATAATCAAGGCTTTACTGCAATTTCATAAATGTATTCATTAAAAATAAGACTTTTTCACTGTCCCTTTTCCCACAAAACAATTGTTGCCTTTTTAGAATAATAGTCTGTGTTAGAAAGAGGGGTCTGTGATCATGATTGTGTAAAAACAAGTACCATGGATAACAAATTATATTTTAATAAAATCTTTCCTACTTTCACCTGAAGAAGAGACCGTTTTGAGGTCTTGAAAGCTTGTGATTTGTTTAGTTAGTCCAATAAAAGGTGTCACATCTCATTCTCTTTGTTTATTTTAATAAAGGACTTCTAAAATGTATTTTATACATTTAAAAAGGATTCTGCATACACCAGTGTTTTTTGAAGCACTCCTTAAAGATCAATATCTGATTTAACCCTTATACCAGCTTAACAGAAATACTTGACATCTGGCTAAACTAGTCACTAGTTATTAATTAAAGAAAAAAAAAAGGGTCCCCGAATGACTCATCCAGTTAAAGTGCTGCCGCTGGGAGTCATACAGTTTGGGCGTCACCAGTTCACATCCACGCTGTGCAAAGAGGCTGAACTTTGCTCTGGACTCCAAAGGGGGTGTCACATTGGCGTAAAAATGATTCTTGCTTTAGGCTTGTGAGATCGGAGGATGCTCACATGTCCTCAGAATGTCTGTGCTGTGTGGGCACCCATTGCAGTGAGGAGAAAAAAAAACAATTGGACATTTTAAATGGGGGGGGGGGGGGATATAAATAAAAATAATAATTGCACTCTAATATATTCTTCTTTTTTTTTTTTTTTTTTTAACTTTGAATTTTTTACCTTTGTGGTTTCTCTGGGCTGATGAAATGTATGTTTTCTAGGCTTGCCTCTTGCTGTCGCTTGAAAGCACTTACCCGCCAGCTCATCAGTTGTCTCTTGACATGCTGAAGGTAAGTCTCATAACTTGTTGATGAAGCATCGCTTGCTATACATGCAGAAACTTAACAGCAAGCAGAAACACACATTCACAGTAAAACAGACCAGTCAAAAGAAAGAAGCAATTTCATAATAAGCACAAACAAACAAACAAACAAACAAGAGGCTTGGAAAGGAATGACAGCTAAAATAGGGCTCCAAAGAGATGCCAGCAGACCCAAGCAAGATGAGGCTTCTGATCAGCAAGACCAGACCGATAAATACCGAAAAGTGCAACAAGTGGCGTGGGGTTCAGTGGACAATTACATAAAAGAAGACTTAAGAACAGTACATTATAAGTCATTTCAGCTTGGTAGTGCACCCAAGGTGTCATCTCATCTGGAAGATCCAAACACAAACCTGAAAAGAAATATCACAAATGCTGGCTCACCATCAGTGAAACTGGAAATTACATTTGTGTGAACTCTTGTCTTTTTGTGACTGCAGCGATTATGTTTTGGCAGAGATTGTCTACAGCCAATGATGAGATAGTGGAGGTCCTGCTGTCCAAACAGCAAGTGCTGGGGGCACTGAGGTTTATCAGAGGCGTCGGGGGACATGACAACATATCAGCACGCAAATTCCTGGACGCAGCAAGGCAGACAAGAGAGGAGATGCTCTTCTACACCATCTTCAGGTTTTTTGAGCAAAGAAATCAGAGGCTACGCGGAAGCCCACATTTTACTCCAGGTAACTAACTGCAGAAGGGACCGAGTGTTCCATTGTTTCTGCTGTATTGATAAACAGAATCAAACAAAACCATAGGCAAATTCTAATGGTATAGTGCTTTTATTTAAAAATCTTGAAGAATGGAACAACAAATATTCATTCTCCATACAATATTACCAAACACTCAATTTATACTGCCCAAGTTTCACCCATTCAACTTCACACTTCCCCCCCCAAAAAAACAAAAAACACCTGTAAAATGGCATAAGAGAGTAAAATGCATAGGGAAAGATAAAAACAATACAATGGACAAAATAAGGACAGATGTCCTTACTGGGTAAATGTTTGTGGTCTGGACAGCTTTAATGAACACAATTCTACATTAATGCTGAACCGTAATCCAATATACCAACAGTATTGGTTTTACAACAAATCTAAAATACTTCATTTTAGGAAAATAAAAAAGATCATTATACAATTGGACAATGATTTTAAAAACTGTTTTTGTTCAAATTAGTCGAAATTCATGCTTTACGGTGATCACACCTTGACTGGGCAGTAAAGCCATTAATCGGCTAATACCAAAAAAAAAAAAAAAAAAAAAAAGTCTAGGTGAGGGTGATCAAGTAGATGTTGACCGTCACTACAGTGAACAGAAGTAACTGTGACTTTATTTCCTATAGATGAGCACTGCGAGGAACATGTTGCTTACTTCAAGCACATTTTTGGGGTGGAAGCAGTAATGAAGCCCACAGCATCATGAACCAACATGTCTTGCAGCTCTCTGTGTTTAAAGTTAGGCTGTACACTTAATTTATTGTATCTGATCAAAGCTAATGAGCTTTATCAGTATCTGATTTCATTATGTATAAAAATGCTTTCCTGCTTAATAAAATTATATATATATCACACACACACGCTTTTTCTGTGTTCTGGCAAGTAGTAAAAGATACTAGTACACCGGTCTCTCCAGCTGGAGCTTGCTGGCATTTTGGTATTTCCCCCCCAAAAAATTAGCAAAAGAAATTGCATTGGTTTTGCATTTTTGAAGACATTAATGCATTTGATGCAGATCTCACAGGACGCCCACACTTTGAGCTTTAGCTTATAAAACCCTCCCTGATCAATGGCTGTATAAAATCCCAAATGGCCGTGAGTAAGCAAAATAAAAAGTTTAAATTTAAACAAAGAACTTGACAAGATTCCAGAATCAGTACAAAATGAGTCTCCAAACCTGTTAGGCATCTGATCTCCTGTAGTACCTATGCCTTTTAACTGCAAAGCGATGAGTGTCCTGGCGTCTCTTTTTAATGGTGTATTAGTGTGAAGGTAGTCCACTGCATCAGAGTCAGTGGTTCATGGATCTCAAAGCTGCTCCACAGTTCAGTTAAAAGAAAAACGTAGCATCTTAAAAAATGACTGTTACCGCCATGGTCAGAAGTTCAAGAGCCTCTCTCTTTCTGTGCCTTTGTAACGGTTGTTTTCAGCCAGGACCTTTGCTTTATTTACTGGTGGACCTGGAAATTAAATATATATAAAAATATAATTTTTTTAGTAAATTTATATTAAAAAATGATTTTACTAAAAGTACAAGCATACATTATATAAACAGTCCGTACACCAACTGTATGAACATGACAAAACAACAACTTATACAATGAATATACGAGGTACATTTGGAAGTGTACTTTGCACTTAAAATAATAAAAAAAAAATCAGGACATTTTATTCTTTAGCTCCAGCAGGTGGCAGCCTTTTCGCACATTTAGATCAAACACTGCCATCAGTCATATCTACAGACAAAAATTAGTTTATTAACCCTTTGCAGTCCATTTATTCAGCGCTTGTCAGGCACGGCAGGGCCAAATTAGTTTCACACGTGCTGTTTAAAATATTTTCTTTTCAGAGTAAAACAGGTTTAAAAGGCATTGAAATCGCAACAGGACACTTGAGTACTGTATCTCCAGCCAAGCCCCACCCCTTGTCGCTGTATTTTTCACATACCTCTTTAGTAATGTGCGTACTGATAAATCCTCTCCTGATCACTTGTTTTATCACCAAACTCCTCAATAATGTGATCCAAGTCATTATTTTATTACTGTAACATCTCAAAAAGCTTTTCAAATGTCTGTGATATTCTTTGAGCCCTGGATGCAGAAGCAGCTACCTCCTTTATGTCCGTGTTATCTCTAATGCATGGGGCTATGAGATATGTCTTTTTTTCGGCTTCATTCGGCTCCTATCGGTCTCACTTGGCCATTGAAAGGTTCTCTTGGCTTTTTTCCGGGTAAAAAACGACTAGAGACCTGTGCTTAACGTCTTTTTTATGATGTCGGACCGGGTCCGACATTGGACTGAAAAGGGAAAATTGTAACGTTCGTCCTGGTCAGACATAGGACTGCAAAGGGTTAAACCAAGAGCGTTGGCATGCACAGGATAATGACATGGGGAATATACAGCTGACACCCATATTTGATTCATCTTTGACATTTCCTAAATGTATTTTTGATAGTTTGTTAACTATTTCAAAAGTGTGTGATAATATTAACAAGAAAGCAGATTAAACAAAAGTTTAATTCCATATAGTTTAAATAAGCCATATAGCCCTGGTTCCTTACCTATATAACTGAGAAGCACAGGCAGAAATATCAAGCCGTGGGTAGCTCCCAGTAGTACAATGGCCAGGTACATTCTGAAGTAGAAGATCTGGAATATCTGTGACTTGGAAAGAGCCAGTATAATGATGCCACCAAACTTGGTCAAAGTAATACCACTGAATACCTGCAAATAAAAACAATTAGATACAAAAGTAGTGATTTTATTTAAATCAATGGCCATCAATAGTGTGTGTATCAAGTGACACTCAATGGAGAGTCATTTGGTACAGTGTATATTTTAATTCACAGTGTTATCTGAAAAGTACAGATTTTTGGTTTCCATACTGCAAAACAAAAAAGAAAGTATTATCTACCTAAGAATAAGTGTTTGTTAAAGAAGTCACTTGGGTGTAAATATGACGCTTTAGAATTGAGCCTTTCAATGGGTTAAACTAAAGTGTAACTGGCCTACTTACTGAGCTGCCCATATAAGCCAGCGCTTCCTCGGCGCGCTCCACTCTGGTTTTCTTTGTACTGACAGAAAAGGCTCGAACTATGTGACTGCAGAACTCCACCGAGATTCCACAGCTCTGGAATATGAACGTAAGAGGTGAAGGGGTGGAACAGTTCAGAATGCAGCTTTGTGTTTTAATATGACCACACAAAATAAAAAAACTGAACAGGATGTGAAAATGCATTTCATAAGCTGTCAATAAAGACTTTGCATGTTACTCCACATTCTGCACAGAGAAAGCATATTATGAATCCCAAGTTATTGTTATTTGAAACATGACTTTAGAAGAAAACAGCTGAGCAAACAAAGCAAGCATTTTTAGTGTTTAGAAGTTTATTAATGGCTTGTTAAGGAAGTCATAAATAAATCAATAAATAAATAAATACTTTTCAAACATAATGCACTTGAGACACCATACACAATTATAAACATGAATGCTAGGGATGTAACATTTTGGTAAGTATGCAACCAGAGAAACTGCTTTAAGAAACCCCCACCCCCTGGTCCCTCTCCCTGGCCCCGCTCCTCACCATGACTAGGTTGACCAGCGAGACGGC
This sequence comes from Polyodon spathula, assembly GCF_017654505.1. NCBI lineage: Eukaryota > Metazoa > Chordata > Actinopteri > Acipenseriformes > Polyodontidae > Polyodon > Polyodon spathula. The sequence goes on along the minus strand of NC_054536.1, from coordinate 82,877,116 downwards.
GTTCAGGCTGATGCTCCAGAGCCACATGACTCCAAACATGTTGACAATGATCATGGCGATAGTCAGGGTTACCATGACAGCTGACCAGACGTCAAACCCCAGCAGGACCGTGGTCACTATGAAGACGGCAGCCAGCGACACGCCCAGGTTGAAGACGGTGTCATTCACAATGGTCAGGTATTGTTCATAGAACACATAAAACACGCTGCAGAGAAGAAACAAACTAAATTAAAATCACAACACTGTCAGCTGCGCTGTCACCCTGGTTACCTCCCGCAGACCTTTACAGGCAGGCTGATGTTGCATTTGCAGTTAATATACAACTGCATAGTTATTATACAGCAGTTTATGAAACATCCAGGAAATGATCCTGAACAGAATTAAAGCAGTACTTCTTCTACTGATACAACCAACCTCTCATAAATTTATATTTAATTGAAAATGTATTGAGATAGTAAATTATAGAAGGCTGTGTGGTCCAGTGGTTAAGGAAACTGGCTTATAACCAGGAGGTCCCCGGTTCAAATCCCAATGACTACATAAGGAGAACTCGTTAATCAAGATGTATGTTAACGAGATCAAGAAAAATTAAACAGAATTCAATGTTATGGAAACTACTAGTGTACAGGGAGGCGGCTGTCCCACCAGCGAGCAGCAGCAATAGGGAAATAAAAAATAATGGGTATAACATCTACCGTATGTTGCGTATAATTTGTAGACTTCATTTAAAATTGTGCATTTTGTCATGCAGAATGTACATTTATTAAGAACACTTCACATACAAAATGCTGATTTACAATTATCTGGCATGTGGGTAAAAATCAGACGGCACGGGTTAAAAATAAATAAATCAAAATTAAACCCCACTAGTCAATTTACCCTCTTTTTTTGGGAGGGGGGGGATTTTGCCACAGCTTACTATATACAACTCTCTTTAATGTAAATTTTTCAATCTTTTTTGGTTAAAAAAAAAAAACCCATAAGGCCAACTATATATATTGGTTGGAATTTATTTTCTTGTGTTGACATCTACTTTTGTGTGAATTTTAGTATTACGATTGTAGGCTATAAATAAATATGTTTGAAGTGTCATTTGTGTTTGTAGTTATTGGCTATATGATGCATGTATACCATGTATGTAACGCTTCATTATTAAGCTTTTAAAATTACGATGGAACTTCCTACCCAGTTTGTTTATAAATAATTGTATGGTGAATCTTCTAAATCATGCATTTTCTCTGGTACTCTTTGTTTGTCTCCGCAATAAATAACATGATTAGAAGTAGCCACCGAACACTTCCAGTATTATAAGAACATTTTATATGCATTGCATAACATGTGAAGGTGAAAGTGTACATTGTACATAAAGTCAAAATCCATGTCAGTGATCTCAATCACATCCTAGTGGATCTGTGTATCCTTGTTTGCCTGTTCTTCATTCTTGTGTGGCAAGGACACAATCACCCAAGAACACTTTATTGTAGTATCTAATATGCAGTATTCTAACCAAGATTTCAGTTGTATAATTCAAATAAAATCTACAGTAGAGATCACCTGTCATAGAATTAGTGTTCCGCGTTTCAGGTTTATTCTGAATTTTACCGAAAAATTACAGGATTTATTTATTTTAACTGAACGTCTTTTTTTTACTGATTTATACCTGATCTTTGTCTGTTCAATATTTTCCCGATACTACTTTCCATGAAATGCACACATTATCACTTGATTATGTTGGCCAGTCAAAGTCAAATAATTGTGGCAATTGCTGGGCGTAGTAACTACTAGCTTGATCAAAAACTAAACTGAAATAATATAATATTTTTAGTTGATGAGGAATGGGGAGAAGACGTAAATCAGTTTATTAATAGTCAAAAGAAAATTAATGTTTCGAAGTATGCAGAAAGCAAAAATTGGGAGAAAAGTGAGGCCGATGATGTATATCGCTGCAAATACTGCTGCATTGAGGTACATGTTTATTGATCAATTTTCATTTATTGTGCTCCTATGTTAAAAAATAAATAAATCAGATGTCAACAGTATCAATGCATTGTTGTTTCTTTAGGGCATTTAATCCTGCCTGTAAAAATGTTAAGCCATGTTAAGACAACGCTATTTAGTTCCACCTCCATAAAATCAACTGAACAGACCGCAAACTTCTCCTAAATTAAACTAAAGCCTCACACAGACTAGTCCAAAACGAAATTTACAAATAAGTTAAACATACTAGTAAAAAAAACACAAAAAGGTTCAAATAAAGTGTGTATCAGCCACAACCTAGTCCCATGGAACAAAAACCACCTGCTACATCTTCCTTGTTTTTAACTCTTCATGACTTCTTTGTAGCATGTTGTCAGCAGCACACTTTGTATTGCTGTAAACCCTTCAGGGGCTTCTTTATCTAATCAGCTTAGCAACTGATTTATGACTGCAAAGCATGCAACAAACTTGCTTTTGCCAAGGACCATTTACTAGAGTATAAAGCAGTTTCTGCAGCAGTACCTCTGAAAAATAAGTCAGCAGTGTAAGACAATAATCTACAGTTGTGGATTTCAGCTTTGGTCTTCAGATACCCCTAACAGCCTAGGATTTTGTCTCTCCAACCTATTGTAGGACAGAAAATAAGTCATTTCTGTTGGTAACACTATGTTTGAAATGTGTGTCTACACCTTTAAATTCCTGTATATTGAGTAGAGTGGTCTGTTAATGTAAGGGAAACAGGAAGTGAGAATGAGAGAGAAATGCGAGCGAGACTTGTAAGCAAGACTAAACAGCTACACAATGTCCTTTTGCTGAGTACACCTCTTGATACTGTGTACTCTCCTCCAATACTGCCTTATTGTGAAGTAATACACCAGGCTTACATTATCTACACGCATAACCCGTAAGAAACATGTAACTGCTAATACTGGTAATAATAATATTAATCTAAAAATAAATAATAAAGCGTTTACCTGTAAGGAAAGACCCGATAGTCTTTGCCTGTGAGCCCCATAGATTCAGTTATGTTATCTGCTAAACTGCGTGCCTTCTTCATTGCGTCTATGAAGTCTGGGGAGGTTTTCAGTACGGTGTGGTAGGTCATGAAGTAGCTGGCTCCTACATCTGTCTTATTGTTTATCAGGTCAATTGCAGAACTATATGCTGCATGGCCCCTGCACCAAGCAATAAAAAGAAAGAGCATTAGAGCAAACAACCAATCATTCCCGCTTGGTTCATTCGTATCCAACATTAACATTATTTCAGGGATTATTTCCAAGGTTTAAAAAACACATGTCACCATTTAAAGGTTATCAGCAGCTATCTAGTGCCAGAAACAGTCTCAAACTATAAAAAAAAATCAATGTTTTGTACATTTCTTCTATAATATTAGCCCTTAACATATTTAAAAATGATAAACCTTAAAATAAGTTATGTAAATAAATTATATACTTTTATATTAACCATAGAGAAGTTGGCATGGGGGGTGCTCACCAACAGTGGTAGTGAGCCACTGCATGGTTGATCAAAACTACTATAGAAATGAACCACATGGAATACTGATGGACACTCTGAACGTACCCTTTCCCACATTTGGGGTTAGGATTGTCAGACAAGAACATTGGCAAAAACTCCATGAAGTCTTCTCCTTGCGGTCTCTTCTTCCCCTCATCAGTCAAAGGACGGCAACGGACACAAGAAGAGTTTACCACTAGAAGAGGAAAGAGACACCATTTTAAAAAGGACTTTTTTTATTGCTATGACAACAAAAGTATGCTTGCATGAAAAAAGAAACTCAGAAGAGCCTCAAAACCGATTACCAGCTGAAGCCGTATGTTTAATAGAAGTTGTTTGGGAAGGTAACAGATTGTTTCCCATCACTGACAAGTGAAACTAACCTTTGATCTGTAATAAATAGATCCCATATACACGTTTACCTGAAGCATTGCAAAACTGTATTGTAGTGTTGTAGTATCTGCAGCAGGCTGACTGGGGTTTAACCCAGTCGAAGTAATCATCAATCCAGGAGGAGGGGGAAAAGCCAATTCTTGTGCTAGAAGATAAAGAAAATTAGCTATCGAAAAGAAAACAACAAACACATCTCTTTTGGAGTGCTATCTTTAACACGCCACTAAAGCAATCTTATTGAATCTTTCTTTTGGTCCCTATACAATACAATGGACTTTTTGCATAAGCTCACAGGGATAGGATTTTCTGAATACTTACTAGTTGTCGATTTCTGCAGCCGTGAAGATCTGCTGTACCAGAGAGTTATTGTTGCAGCCAACTCCCCCACAAACCATATTCTGTCCCTCCAGTGAAGTGTAGTTGTGGCCTTCCTCTACTACAAAGTACACAGGTGGGCCAGAGTGGAGGTATGTGCTTAAGGACTCAAAGTAATCCACAACATAGGAATCCTACAGAAAAAAGCATAATGGGGTGTTCTTTTATCCGTTACAGAGATTTAAGGAGAAGGTAAAATGACACTGCCGACCTATGTGTCGAAGTTTGATCATACACATGAACAAGATTAAAAGAGAACAATCAGGGAGTGTTGTTTATACCGTTCTATAAGTTAATAAAACATTTGTTTCAAATTGACAAAGTATTTCATAAATTAATTAGTCATCTGTTACTATATAACAAAAATCAATAATGCCATACTGTATTGTATTTGTATTTGTTAATTTAGATTCCACCTACATCAGGCATTGAGAGTTTCTGGTCCAAGCCAATCTCCACTTTGTTGACCACAGCAATACTAAAGGACAAAATGCCAACAAACGATGCTATCTGCAATAGACAACAAAAAACAGTACAGTTACAGTTGAAGCAAACATCCTGTACAGTACAGTACACCCTTGAGGTCTTTTCTGACAATCTACCTACTCACTAGATTTTAGCAGCTTAATAAACTGTGAAAAAATAAAATAAAAAAATTTTATACCGAAACTTTTTTTTTTTTTTTTGGGAGAACTACTGTATTCATGTGGCCATCTCTGTGTTTTTATTTCATTGTTAACCTGGAAATTAAAAAAGGAACAGCAGTCTGCCATAAACATCATTCTTTGAAACTTAATATGTGTAGCCTTCAGAAATTGGAACTTGACGTCAGACCAAGACAGGTCTGTGTTTGCATTTTGCAGAAGTTGACAGGAGCAAGGACTGGTTTAAAAGCACAAAGAATGACTCATAATAATAAAACTAGCACATGGGATTCTAATAATATTTTCCTTCATGTCCTGTCTTACCACAATAGGCCGCACCCACTCTTTCAGTATGAATGGGGCATAGAAGGTTTTAAAAAACCAGAAAAGAAATCCATCTGACTTTTCTTCAGTGCCCTCCTCCTGTTTCAGGCAGCACAGAATATCCAAGCGATTGCTCTGTCAACCACAAAAAATGCAATATATATTAAATATTTAATGCTGTAAATTGCCAAACAGTAAACCTACTTTCTTTAATTTATCTGAAAAGTGTATTTGAATTGCAGCATAAAGACAGAAAGCTGGTTCATGGTGGAGTGCAGTTACAGTACTAGCTAATAAATTTAATCTAACTCCTTCCAGCAACTAATATATATCCATTACGTTTAGTTCTTTACACTTTCTTCAGAAGAGAGCCCTATGTTTCTGGGCTCGGTTTTCTGCCTGTTTGACTGTCTCACCTCCTGCCGCTTGATGTCCAGACCCAGAAGGCTCACAAAGCATGTGATTTGAAGCAGGAAGTCAATAAACACTGCCAGCCCCGCAAACAGGGAAAAGGTGCGCACAGCAGGCATGGTGGATAACGCACCTAAACAAGAAATTCAGTTCAAAACGAGAAAAAACTAAAACAAAAAGGAGAAGTGGGGAGTAATTTGCTACATTCGACCACAGTGGTGTAATGAGTGTTCTTACCCAGGAAGAAGGCAACAGTCTCAGATAATGAGGACAACAACATACTGGGCGCCACATCGCCAAGAATTCTACCAATCTGCTGGTGGAGCTCCTCCCGAGACAACCGCTCATCTCGCTAAGGAGGAAACAACAGTTACTGAATGACTAGAAAGACGTGGTCGCTCTGTGTTAGAAATTACACACAGTCAACCTTGCTAAGCTTGACACCCAACGGGGAAGCCATTTAGTGTCGAGTTAACCACGGGTGCACATGAGCCATGACATTAACATGCACATAACTAGCAGAACTCACACATTTACAGTATTTACAAGTTTATTTTTAGTTAAATGTCCTTATGAAAATGGTTGAAAGAACTGCAGTGAATGAATCAATTACAATACACAGTGCTGTGCAAACATGGTACAACTCATACAGTTCGATTGAAATAAGAATGAATAAAATAACTACAATGTTATTTTTACAAAAACAATCCAACCACAAACTGCTGACTGTACTTTTAGGTAGTGGCTTGTACAGTCTAATATGAAGGCTTAAATAGCGAAAAAGTTATCAAATGTGCATTATACAGAATTAACTCTGAACAAAAAAATAAACAACTTATAGTTTTACACAAAAATCAAAATTGTCGATTGAAATTAAATATTTATAAAGTAGTAACTGTACTTTGACAGTTTGAATGAATGAATACTGTACTTATGGGCACCACTGTGTTTTTAACTTTGCTTTGTTTTAAAAATGCGGAGTAAAAGGCAAAATAAACCGGCTGTAAATTTGAGGAGATAACTATGAAAGATTTTAAAATCAATACCTGATAGGTCTGGACAATAATGAATATATTGTCTACACCAACAGCTAGCACCAAGAATGGGATCACTTCAATGACAATGAGCGTGAGGGGAATTCCCACGTAACTGAAGATACCAAGGGAACAGGCAACAGAACTGAGCACAATTAGGATGCCGGCAATCCCCAGGGAGATTTTAGAGTCCACCTGACAAAGAAGAACAAATAACATTACATACATACATACATACATACATACATAAATGCTTACTATTTTATTTATCACATTTGAAAGACTGGATAGCACTAGCGAGACCAGGCAGTCTCCTATACAATATGGTCTCTTTGTACTCAGTATTTCTCACTAACTATAACTGCATGCTGAAGTAGTATGCATTAGCAAGAAACCTTTATGTTACAAATGCTTGAATAAACTTGAGAATTAGAGAATCTTCTGCTCCAGTATGAAGCTTACTCAAAGATGAACACAACTGAACATAAATAAATAGGCCTCACGCACCAATAGTCTGCGACAGCTCTTGATGTGTCCCAAGGCAATGGATATGTAGGCAAACATAATGGCGTAGCTGATGACAATGGTGCTGATATCACTGCTGCTTTCACGGTTTATTTCGTCTTCAATACTCCTCTCGGAATTGAAAGAAATGGTCAAATTGGGATTACTGTAATTCTTCACAAATTTGACAAACCTGACAAAAAATGCAGGAGGTGATTAGTTGAATATTTTCATTGGCAGGATTGTGTAGTGAATCATTTGTTAAGCATTATTTAAATTGCTGTTTTGTTTCCCTCCCTCCTGTCTTTATTCTAGTGGACCACAAGAGACCGTTCAAAATGAAGTGGAGATAAGACAAGGCAGAGGGAAGGAGGCACTTCTTCACACAGAGCGTGCAGAGTGTATGGAATTGGCTACATAGGCATGCTGTCGAGGCAGAAACATTTGAAACCTTTAAGACTCAACTTGACAAAGTTCTGAGATCAATCAGCTACTAGGAACCGGACAAGCTTAGATGGGCCGAATGGTCACTCGTTACTGTTCTTATGTAGTAGGGTAAAGTGAAGGACCATGGTCACACAATCAGTAACAGGATAGGATTTGTTTTCCTTATATATCACAGATTTAAATCGTTGGACATATAAAAGACTAAAATATAAGCCTAAAACATGTTATCCCATTTCTACAGGCATCCTAGTTATATTTCTTAAAGTAAACCCACTCTTTCTCCCAGGCCAGGGCTTTGTTCAGTTTCTCTGTGTCATTGTGGTAGTTGTTCACAGGGAAGGTTATCACCAGAGCTGTGGCATTGTTGTAATTGTCACCTGCAACATTGAAATTCAGAATTAGTCAGTCCTGTCCTTTCAATTACAATGCTGTTTTGTTCAATTACAAGTAGTTACAAATATGCTGCAGTAACTGCAATTTTTATTATTATTATTATTATTATTATTATTATTATTATTATTATTTATTATTATTATTATTATTAATTAGCCATTTAGCAGGTGCTTTATCCAAAGCGACTTAAAGACTAGCTGGTGAACTATGAATCATCAACAATTGTTGCAGAGTCACTTACAATAGGACCTGGGTTTTACATCTCATCCGAAATAACAGTAAAAAGTAACAAACAGCTCCACACATTAACATGTTTGCTCAGTTTATTCTACCAAGCAGGAACCACAGACACAATCCCAGAAACACACTATAGAACATTTTTTCAAACAAATGGGGTCACTAAAAGTGGTTGAAAATACAAGAATGTTCGCTCAATGCAAAACACTAAGCTTGGAAAGGTGTGGAATTGAACTGATGTCAATTGTAATTGCAATTACAAATACAATTACGCAGGTGTGCAAAGATTCGACTACAGTAACAAATTACACAACTACATGCCAGAATGACAGAAATGGAGACTGTTACAGTATGAGCTTCTACCTCACCCTACTTATTCAATTAGCATCTTCTACACCCTGTGTTAAAGGATTTGTGCCTAACAAAGGTAATCAAACCAGAACATCAGTTTCTGCCCAGCAGATGGTCCAATATATAAATGTTTGTTTCATTTGTAAACTAAATTTTGTACCCAATTAGCGATTGATCAATTGGTAATTTCCCTGTCATACTTTCTTCTATTAAGGAAGTACTTAAGAAAGAAATGCTGTTGAGAAAATTATCCTTTTTGACTGCAGTATACTGATAAGCTATCTATCATCTTTATTCACTAGTCACCAATTAGATGCCATTTTTACCTCAGAAATACTTTTGCATGAAACAAACATAAACGTTGGCCCTCATGCTGACTTCAGGTAAAAAGGTGTTCATTCTTTTACAAGGAATATGTTTAAGGTAGAGTACCTGACATGCCCACCCAATCCTACCCGCTTTGAAATTACAGCTCCTTATGTTTAGTCCACATACAACCAGAAATACTGTAAACATTAAACTTACTATCATAGCCTCCCAGTACCACCCAAGGGAAGATTGGCCCACCATAGGTACCCAAGCAAGGGTCATGGAGCATACTAGTGTCATTTAGGGAAGCTGGAGCCCTGAAAACAAAACCCAGTAAGAAAAAACTTTCATATAGTAGCAAATAAATATTTTATATATATCAGTACTGTACTTTAGGCAGGTATGAAAAAATGCTGTAAAGTAAGAATGCTTTCAAAAATAGACATGTTAATAGATTATATTTATCAATTAACTAAATGCAAAGTGAGTGAATAGAAGAAAAATCTAAATCAAATCCATATTTGGTGTGACCACGCTTTGCCTTCAAAACAACATAAATTCTTCTAGGTACACTTGCACACAGTCAGGGATTTTGTAGGCATATAGTCAGGTGTATGATTAAACAATTATACCAAACAGGTGCTAATGATAATCAATTCAATATGTAAGCTGAAACACAAGCATTAACTCAAACAGAAACAGCTGTATAGGAGGAATAAAACTGGGTGAGGAACAGCCAAACTCAGCTAATAAGGTGAGGTTGCTGAAGACAGTTTACTGTCAAAAGTCATACACCATGGCAAGACTGAGCACAGCAACAAGACACAAGGTAGTTATACTGCATCAGCAAGGTCTCTCCCAGGCAGAAATTTCAAGGCAGACAGGGGTTTCCAGATGTGCTGTCCAAGCTCTTTTGAAGAAGCACAAAGAAACGGGCAACACTGAGGACTGTTGACGCAGTGGTCGGCCAAGGAAACTTACTGCAGCAGATGAAAGACGCATCATGCTTACTTCCCTTCGCAATCGGAAGATGTCCAGCAATGCCATCAGCTCAGAATTGGCAGAAAACAGTGGGACCCTGGTACACCCATCTACTGTCCGGAGAAGTCCGGTCAGAAGTGGCCTTCATGGAAGACTTGCAGCCAAAAAGCCATACCTCCGACGTGGACACAAGGCCAACCGACTCAACAATGCACGAAAACACAGGAACTGGGGTGCAGAAAAATGGCAGCAGGTGCTCTGGACTGATGAGTCAAAATTTGAAATATTTGTCCGTAGCAGAAGGCAGTTTGTTCGCCGAAGGGCTGGAGAGCGGTACACAAATGAGTTTCTGCAGGCAACAGTGAAGCATGGTGGAGGTTCCTTGCAAGTCTGGGGCTGCATTTCTGCAAATGGAGTTGGGGATTTGGTCAGAATTAATGGTCTCCTCAATGCTGAGAAGTACAGGCAGATACTTATCCATCATGCAATACCATCAGGGAGGCATCTGATTGGCCCCAAATTTATTCTGCAGCATGACAACGACCCCAAACATACAGCAAAAGTCATTAAGAACTATCTTCAGCGTAAAGAAGAACAAGGAGTCCTGGAAGTGATGGTATGGCCCCCACAGAGCCCTGATCTCAACATCATCGAGTCTGTCTGGGATTACATGAAGAGAGAGAAGCAACTGAGGCTGCCTAAATCCACAGAAGAACTGTGATTAGTTCTCCAAGTTGTTTGGGCCAACCTACCTGCCGAGTTCCTTCAAAAACTGTGTGCAAGTGTACCTAGAAGAATTGATGCTGTTTTGAAGGCAAAGGGTGGTCACACCAAATATGGATTTGATGTAGATTTTTCTTGTGTTCACTCACTTAGCATTTTGTTAATTGATAAATATAAACTATTAACATGTCTATTTTTGAAAGCACTCTTACTTTACAGCATTTTTTCACACCTGCCTAAAATTTTTGCATAGTACGGACTGTATATATCACACACACATACATGCAATAGCTTATTTCTTATTATAAACATGGTTCATTTCAACTAGCTTCATAATAACATGAACTTGAGAAAATTACACTGTGCATTTACTGTATCAAATCAATGAAAAACTATGCTGGTGCATTAAGAAAGCTAACTCACATAATTAGAACTATATATCTGATCAACCTACTTGACACAGTACAGGAAGTGGGTGTGGTAATCGGCAAAGACCCAAAAGTCATCCCCAACGGTGTGATCCAAAACGGAGTGGCTGTTCTGGAAGTAGTTCAGGACACTCATAATAGTGCAGTTATTGTTATAGGGGGCAAGAGGTGCCAGGCAGATATCACTCAACATAACAGTCTCATTCTCATAGGTGGCTTCTATCTTCTCAATGTCATCCTGAAGGTCCAGCACCTGAAACAAGGTGCAGATACAGAATTACAGTGCGGAAAGTTTACAATTACACCAAATATTGTGGGCCCTCGATTGTACTAGATTGTGAATTTGGCAAAAAGTCTCTGTAAATGGTATTGTTGAATTTACTGCAGTTAAGTGTACACATTTAAAGAAATGTGTTCTCCGTCCATAAATACAAAACATAAAAAAGAAAATAGTATCACACTTTTTTTTGACTCATGTCATGACATCGTGTGCCTCCCAGTGATGTCGTGAATTGTTTATCATCACCTCAGAACAGCTGTGCAAACCAATCCGCACATCAAAACGACATCCGCAGATGCTTTTACTACGAGAAATGCTTTTAATGCATTAAAAAAGGGGTCTGGATACAGCATAGGGTTTTTACAGGTTTTCACTTCTTGACTTGTGACCTTTTTTTTGTCTACAAACCGCCATTGTTAATTACCTGGTGCAGGATACTTTTGTCCAGTGGAGGGCCAAAAGGTACATCCGATCCTCCAAAGTAGGGCGAGTATATTGTAACATTGCTTCGCGGGGCAGTAATAATGAGCTGCTCTGTGCGGAAGAAGGGCCCAAAGTGAGAGTCGAAGTAATCTTTTTCTTTGCGTGCTTGGCTGCTGGGGGATGACCAGATATCCACGGGGTTGGTGGTTACCTTCATGTAAACCAGGCCAGAAGAACAGATGGCAATGAAGATCAGCGTGCACAGCACGACGGGCAACGCGTGCCGGACGCAGAAGGACCCCCAGTTAGTAAAGAGGTGCCGTAAGAAGTTCTCAAATCTCTCGCCGATGGTTTCACAGCAGGAGGTCTGACCTGTGAAAAAGATAGACATCCACTAGGGAGAATGAATCTGGGAACACTTACAGTACTTAACAGTTACAGTAACTGGTTACAGTAAGGAAGATGCCATGAGGACTTCTCCTCGTAGCTCTGCTAGTGTACTTCAATCCTGACCCGAATCCTGCACTCTCAGTGCTAACCGACTGGCAAGCAGACATTGGCATTGTGACATTGTGTGTTGGTTTTGTGATGTGGACCAATACATACACCGTTGGCTCTTTTGAGACTTGCTAACCTCATTTTGCCCACAGGGTTGAAAGACAGTAAAGCTAATGTAAACTAGCCTGCTTCACCAACTTTCTAATAACTTATTACATTAAGACTGTCTGGTTTACTTCAAGTTTTACAAGATACATTTATTTCTAAAACTAGACATGCAGCATCTCATTATCACAGACAAAAAGGGTTGCCCACCTTGATGTTCGCTGTCTCTTTTGACTGAATTAAGAGAATTGTTGTCGAGAATAGGTCCGTACTCTGACATGATTAATCTTTTTCTGCAAGAGAAGCCATATGTACATATATATAAAATACCAAATTTAAAAGCAAGAACTGATGAATAGATTAAAAGGCCAATTAATTAGTTGTCTTTTTTTTATCAATATTTAATACATTTTTAAGTAACATACATAAAATCTTATAATACAATTCTCAAATAGTCTTGCAAACTGAGATTTTAATCAACTGTTTTATCGTAAGTATATTATGTTTTAAAATGACTAAAACAAGCATTTCTCTCAATTCTTTAAAATTGCACTTGACACCATATAACAGATGCATGTGCGCAACAGGTCGGATTTTAGGAATTATTTTGTCAGTTGCAATCATTTTAAAAGGTATTCAGTAGTAATCATTTTTTGTTTAGTGTCCATATCTGTCTTGTTAGTCTGTCAGACTCTACGTGGCTAACACAGCTGCCTTCTACAGCCCTTTAGAATTGCAATTGGGTACAATAAACTGCCGAAGATGAACAAGAACAAAAAAAAACCATACTTGCCTGTAACACCAAGCTCCCAGGACTGCAACGATGAAGATCAGGAGAAACACCATGTAGGAGATCCACATGATCACCACCATGGCATCCAAGCCAAATATTGTCCATGGTGTTGGGGGAGGGGGCGGTTGAGGCTTGGGTCCGCAAACAATAGAACAGTCTTGGCAGCTGCAGGGCCCGGAACTGCCGTCCGCGGATTCATTGCAGCCTTTTGTAGCATCGTTCATAGGACTCATTCCTTCGACTGGGAGATCTGCAAAGAAAACCACACCTTCAATTAGCACTGGCTGATCCGAGTGCACCTATTTATTTGAAACCGTTTCAGACAATCACCTAGATTATAATTAGGCTTGCTACTTTTCGATATTAAAATTGGTAAAGCTTGTTAAACATCAAACTCCAAAAAAGGAGTTCGACTGAAATACATTGGTAAAACCACTCCCTATCATTTAGAAATCATCCCTAGTTTGTGTAGTTTTTATACTTTCTGTCTGTCCCACCTGCATTCCGCTTTGAATGGCTAGGGGTAGCTGTCAGTCATCTCAGTGGTCCGTTAGTACTGTAGTTTCACCGTCACTGTCATTTCACCCTATTCTGACAGACCTCTTTGTCTGAAGCAGTAGTACAAAGCTCTCATTCATCTATCGTTAAGACCTGCACCGACTGTGCACTTTCATTTGCCAGCTACAGCGGCTGTCATTCAAAGCGCCTACTTTGAAATGAGTGGGTTAAGGTGTAGTTGAACTTTTTCTATAGGTATACCGTGACAGTTACTAGTTTGATTTGAAAATGGGGCGCAAGAGGAAAACATTTAACGAATACTGTGCACAATACCCTGACCGACGGCTGAAGTCTCTGAGGCAGGACAAAGCGGGCCCGTCTGCCTTGCCTTCCAGAGACTCTGAGTACAGCTGTGCTGAAGCAGGAGAGGGGGAGCTCAGACTTCGAATAATAAGTGCAAGTTAGTTCTGTTCAACTATCTAATGTTTTGTGCATATTATTTTTACTCGTAAATTTAAGCTATAAAAGGTCTGCGTAAGACAGTTTTATATGCTGTGTTTTCTACGGTTTAATTGAGACATTTTTTTTAATTTGTGTAGGATCTTTATCTTTACAAGGCATACAGTAGCTTTGCTGTGATCAAACGTTATTACAATCAGAATGTTGGTAACCATGGTTTTGTTGCATGCTGAATATGATAAAGGGGTTTCGATAAATGACATGTTTCTCAAATTAAAGCATTAAGGTTGATTTCACCTGTTCTCTGCTTGAACTGAAAATAAAGATTAAAAAAAAAACAGTAAATTCTTTCTAAAATAAATGTCGATATTTTGGCAAAAATAAATAAATAAATAAATCGAACAGTATAAAAATTAATTATATTACACAAATCTAATAAAATAAAAAGGTACAACAACATTGTTTTTGCGATAACTTTCACTGAGATTCATGTTGTGTGAGATAGATAGATAGATAGATATGTAGTCAAAAGTATTCATACCCTTTGATGCTATGATAGTGTTGGAAAACATATTGAGAATTGATTAGGGGTTTGCTACGCATGTGGACTGGCAGAGCTATACTGGTGTTCTTTTCTGAAAAGAGACTAATATTGCAGATAGCAGACTGTTTGGTTCAAATTGCATGTACTGCTTACAATTGATAGAGACGATGCGTCTACAAGTTTCTTGCCCAGCATTGACTGCAAGCTAAAAAGATAACAATGCTGTGGACTAGAAGGGGCCAGGCTGTAAGACTTTGGAATGCAAAGCATAAAGGGGCTAAAAGGCTCCCAGGGACTGGCATTGGACCCAGAGGTTCTCAGAGAGATCGAAAGAGATAATGCCACTGGGATCAAAGGGGCAGATTTATGGACCTTTTTTCTCCAGGAGTGTGAAGAATGCACTGAGTTCAGAGGTTGTCACACTAGACTACACACACACACACACACACACACACACACACACATACATACAGACAGACACACATTAACACTCACACAATAAATTAAATTACCTTGACCATTGGTTAAGTGTCAGAGAAAGGGGAGGTGGACCATCTATACAGAAGGGTATTTAATGTCATGCAAACATTGTAATGATGAGTATTGTGTTTGTCCTGTACCTGGGACCAGACTCCCTGCATATTTCAATAAACCTGGCAACTGACTGAAGAAAAGGACTTTCAATTTTCTTGAATCTACTTATTCACCATATATTTTTTGCAAGTTACTTCAGATAGTATCGTCTACAAGGTGCTAAATTTCAATACGATAATGCAGAACCTAATTCTAGAAAATACTGGATAGGCAGAAAATTATTTATTGTTATAAAGCTGGAGAAGGATACAAGATTTCCAAGCATTTGAGTATCCCAATTTTAACTATTGTTTCTATTATCAAGTAGTACAAGACTCATGGTACTGTCACAACACTCCCTTGGCCTGGAAGAAAGAAGGTTCTTTCACCAAGAACAAGTAGAAGAATTGTGAGGAAGGTTAATAACAATCTGAGATTAACTGCCAAAGATATTCAAAGTGAATTGGATGCAAGTGGCCTGGGGTTTCCATTTCAATCACAGGTCGAGTATTGCATGGTGAAGGACTCAATGGTCGCACCAAGGAAAAAGCTACTCTTAGGAAAACGTCACAAGGACAATCGCTTAAAGTTTGCAAAACGGCACTTGAGTGATGGATAGGAGTTCTGGTCAAGGTTTTGTGGAGTGATGAAACAAAGAAAATAAAAACAAACAAAAAATAAATAAAAATCGAGCTATTTAGTCACCCTGATAGTCAATACATTTGGAGAAAGTGTGTTGAGGCTCAGTAAGAACAGAACACTATATCTACTGTCAAGCATGGAGGAGGTAACATCCTTCGGTGGGGCTGTTTCTCCTCTAATGGCACAGGAAATTCTGTTCTAAATACATGGTAAAATGGATTCTATAGCATATTGGCCAATCATCTGAAACCCTCCGACACAAAACTTGGTTTAAAGCGCAAATGCACACCTCAAAATCTGCTTCAGAATGGTTAAAGAAGAATAAAATCAAGGTTCTGGAGTGGCCTAGTCAAAGTCCTGATCTAAACACGATTGAGAATCTTTGGTATGAGTTTTGTGTTGAAGAATGGTCAAACATCTAAAGAATCATTGCAAAAGCTCATTGACAAATATCCTAATCGTTTAAATTAGGTTATTATTGCTAAAGGTGCCTCAACTAACTATTAATTTAATTTTCCTTGTCAGGGTATGACTACTTCTGAATTAGCATTTTTGCAGTTTTGCAAAAAAATTGCTGAAATAAATAATTGTAGACATTTATTTCTTGTAACGTTTTTTCCTCATCCACAAAAGCAACACTTTTGCTACAAAAGATTTTTCTTATAGTTATTTGTTTTAGAGAAATTTGTAGAAATTATAAATTTCCATCGTGTTTTTTAACCTTTTCTACAACTGTATATATTTAACTTAATCAGATTTCTTACCTGAAAAGATGGGATTGATTGGAAATGGCGTCTGTGAATTTTTTACACTGAACAGGTACTGGATCCAGTTAGTGGCATTGCAGTCTTTGGCATCTTTCCCACACAACAGCCCCAATGCTTTGTCATTACTAGAAGGAGCCTCAACGTCTTTGCAGGCATTATACATAGCTAACAAAGAGCAAGAGAAAATGCACTAAGAAACACAGTTTTAAAAACTAAGGGTGTTTGACCAACATGGCAAATCAAACCCAACATGCTCTCACAAACAGATAAATTAACAGCCAGTGGGTGCTTTGGGGGAACGTTTTGCTATAACACTCAGCAATTGAAAAAAAGTTTGCATCTCAAAGTTTCAAAGATTTATATAGTAGTTTGGTTATAAGTTTGGAAAAACAACACGGTTACAATTTCAAAAGTTAAAAATATACAAACTGCATTTTTCTGAGAATCTATTAAGAATCACCACATAAAAACTTGAGAGATAAATCCTAAATTCTAATTGCTAAAGCGAGTTCCTTCACTATACAAACACTTTTAGTATTAACTCTCCTACACTACATAAAAAAGGAAGATAGAGGCATACAGTTGGCCTTTTCACCCGCTCTCAGTGAGTTCATAACTCATGACTAAGGCCATGGCTAAATACATGGTGTACAGAGCAGTCAAAACCATGACTTCTTGCCTAATACTATTCATACACTCCAGACTGGTATTTCAGACTATTACGCCAAAGAACCGTGTTTTTTTTTTTCTTAAGTTTCCTCACCATTTGCAAACGTGCTTCCAATGTAATACTGTACTGCAGTAACACTGGTTTTGTTTTCTTTTGTGACTGGATCCACGTAGGGCTCGAACTGTGTGGCATTAACAAAATCACTCTGATGAGGACTGCATGTTAACTCACAGAACAGGTTCATCAAGTTATAGAAGCAAGATGGACACCTGACATGAAAGAAACAAAGACTCAGAATAGATCCCACAATAACTTGCTTTTATTATCAGTGTGACCAACCATCATTACATTACTTTTACCACCAGAGCTAGCATGAGGTGTCAAATTCAGTTATCTTGTTTTCAGGTTTAATAAGGCTCATTCACCTAGATGCGTTAAACAGTTAAAATGTAGTACATACTGCAGTACTCCTCTATGACAAAATGTGAGCAATGCAACATTATCAATGCTGACATTTCTACACAAGCCTGTGACCATAGTGGTTCTGCCATCAGATGATAAATGAAAGTATGGCGATGGTATAATGAGCTGTACTTTTTAATGCAATATATGATCCCCCCCCCATTATCTTAACTTTGGGGTGACGTACCTGGACAGAAACTGGAGAGGGAGTTGGAGATTTCCTTTGAGGGTCTTAAGTTGTTGCACATCACAACAGAGACTAATATTCTCAGTGCCATTCAAAAAATCTGGGCACAGTTCCTACAAGAAAGCAACAAAAACATAATGCATTCTAATGAATTAAGGTTTCAGTCAAGTTATTCTGTTCAAGTGATTTTTCAAACCTTGTCCATTGTATAGTTTTGTGTTTGAAGCACTATAAAAGGATGTACAGTACTACAGACAGTAAAGGGTCTTAAGATTCTTCAGTAGCAGCAGGTATGTGTTCCACTGCTCCTTTCGACTTCCTTGTGCACAAGTGTGCAAGAAACATTACTCGGCATGAACAAATCAGTAGCCTAAAGCAAAGACAAGCACATGCAAGAACAAGGTGTTGTCCCACATGCAAGGCAAAATCCACAACAAAGAACTTTTGAGGAAATGTTTTACTGCAGCAATACAAAATGTGAGATCATTCTCAAATTAAAAAAATTAATGTTTCTGATTTGTACATGCATGCGAACAAAGTATTAAAGAAAGACACAAGTCAGTAACAAAAAAAACAGTAGCTTATTGTTTTTTGCAGAAGAAAAAATGTCTTTATCCTCCAGTGTTTCAAGATTGCAAATCTGAAAATGACAATGTTCTCTGTCCAGTAGCATTAAGATACTGTGTGGCAGCTGTGGATAAAAACAGAATCTTTCAACTTGTTAAAACTAAAAATGTTTTTTTTTTTCTGTGTGAAAAACCAAAGAAGTCACCATCTCAAACAGTGAATGAGATACAGCATAAGCAGTTGAGGTAGCAAAGCGTTCAAAAGAACATACTGTATTCTGCCTTCATGGAGATGCTTAACAGCATCACACTACTTCTTATACGTGTGTGTGCATTTGTGTGTGTTTTGTTTTAGCACTTCTGTGGTTTGGATTAGGCAAATAAATGTTAAAATATTGCAATATTCTAAACATCTACAAAAGATAAGGCACTAGCGGGAATGCCTAAAGTTCCTTACCTGCACCAGTTCATAACCCTCCTGGAGCAAGGGCTGAGGTGGCCCTGTGTAGTTGCAGTTAAACTTCTTCTCCTCTGTATTTGGGACTGTCTGGCACTCTCCATACCACACGCAATGCTGAGCCTGGACCTGAAATGAGACGGGGGGGACACCATCCAGGAACGACAAGAAAACTCACTACTATACAGTACGAAAAATTCTCCAAAAGAATGGGAGAAGAATGAAAAGCAAACAGAAAGCTCTGTGTTTAGGATTCAAGCCTGGTGGATTACAATATATACTGTACAGTGTTTGTGTATTTCTAGGGTGTAGTGTTCTTTCGCACAGTATTCATCTACACTGAGCCCCGTTATTAAAGCAATCCGTAAGCTCCTGCTGCACACAGGCACGGCACCTTTTCATCATTCTAATAATACATTTGTGAAAGCATTGAGTGAAATGATTTTAAACCACCTCTATTTAACTTCACTTGCACCATCATCTCTAAAGGCACAATTTTATTTTTGGGGGAAATTCACAAATACTGCATTTTCTTTGTAAGCCATCCCAGCAGCCCACATTAGGAGAGGTGAGACCTTGAGCCAAAGGCACAGAAGGTTGACATTCAACTACATGGTGCTTTCACAAACATCAATATGCTTCCCTAACATGTTGTGTTTCTGGAAAGCATTAAACTATACCCATTAAACAGTTTAGTTTATCATACAACAATATGAAATTCCATCCCCAGTCCCTTCTACAACAGTCAGATCAAAAACAGACCCAACCATTACTTACAGTTTTTTGTGAGGGTTAGCCTGTAGCATGAGAAGCAATAGCCAGTGCTAGAACAGAATGTGTGCAGTGCAAAAGACGGACCAGAGGTTAACAAGCATATCAAAATATCACAAATGTAGGTAGTCGTAAGTGCCATAAATCTTTTACTTGGTTTAATGAGAGTAAGCATAGTTGCTAGACACAAAGGAAACTCAGACAAACACACAATTCAAACCATAATGTGTAAAAGTCTATTTGCTTATTTGCCAATGGGAAAACCTTGACTAGGATCTAACACAGTGTTAACGCCAGCTCATTTTAGCAAGAACATATTAAGCAATGCTGTATATGTCCTTCACATAGCTTGGAGGGCAGGGCGGTTGGAATTATAAAGCAGAAGATTGGGTCCTTTTTTCATTCCTCCCAAGGTCACAAAATCACAGTGTTGCTCTTCTAGATATTCCAGCTTTTTGCCTACTTGTCTACTTTGACAAAAAATGAAATGCTTAAAGTTTATTTGAGGTCTACACTGTGCTATCTGAAGTTTATTCTTAGCATGCCTCTTAAATTAAGGAAGGAAACTAAGAAAGAGCTGCGATGTTACCCTTTATTCTAGAACAAGGGTTATAAGAGGTCAGAAAAATACAGGCTCAAATAAGAGGTGTCCATTCACACATCATGTGACAATCAGATGATTTCCCAAAGACATGTGCTTTTATTCAGTGCTTCTCTTTCACTCTGTGTTAGCCTTAGCAAATGAATGTAGCCAGTTCGGCTTGGGCGATACAGAACAGTTCTCAGTCTTATACAAATAAGCCTGAGCGGTAGTTTATCACACACCACAGTTATAATTATCATACTTAAACACTGTATATTGTTTCCATCTATTAAAAAAAAGTATTACAATTTCTGAAAAAGACAGCTAATAGTAGTTCTTTCCAATGGTCAGAAGCCCTTATTACTGAAGTAGCCCAGAGCCTTCTCTCTCTCTGCCTGACTGACTTTAAACCCTACTGTATGTAAATAATAACAAAAACAAGTGTTATCTGGAATACTGCTTTTACACTTAGGAAACAGTGCAGTCTAACTGAATAAGTTACAATTATAATTATGATTAAATAGACAAAGTTGTGATGCCTTGATGGTCTTTCCATCTTTGAGTGGTACGGGCAGTGGACGGTCACAGCTGGTGGTCTGTGAAGGAACTGGAACTTCTGCCCAACACATCAACATTCTCCAAGAAAGAGTTCTGCCTGCCTACACTAAATGGTCAAATGTCCAAAGAGGGTAGTATTTTTATGGAAGATGATGCCCCAGCTCACAATGCCTGTACAACGCTAAGACAGAAAGAGAGTCATGGCATCACAACTCTGTCATGGCCGGGCCAATTACTGGACATGAACCACATTGAGCATGTGTGGGCTATCCTCAACCGATCACTGTGAAAGCTTCCCAGTAAACCCACTTCCCCAAATACAGACTGCGTGCCAGGAATGAGCTGCAATCCCACAGAACAGGATTGGTGATCTCATCCACATAATGTGTAAGCACGTTTCTGCTTTGCATAAACCAAAGGGCTGCACCACAAAGTATTAACCCACTTATATTACGCCAGTGCCAAGTGTGGTTCCTATTGTATCTATTTACTCTATAGGTTCTTGGTCTGCATTTTCCACTTTCAAAGGGTTTATCTCATACTTTGCAAAAAAAGATCCTTGATGTCCCACTGTGGAAACAGGTTAACATTGTAAAACATTAACAAGCTGCTTTTTATTTTCTGGGTCAGTGCTCCTAAGATGATGTCATTTATTTAAGCATTAATGTCTGACGCAGTGTCCATTATGCTCCAGAACAGAAGGTGAGGGCATTTTACTGATTATACTATACAGAGGGAATCACCACTGCTGGATAATGACTGCTCTACTTGGAAATTGATTGGCTGAGATTCTTTGACAGCTTCGACTAGGTCTTTTAAAACATTGGCAAGGAGTTTGTCAAATAATCAAAACATTTTACTAAGTTTCTTTTAGTAGTACTACAAATCGTGTCCAACTGACAGCCACCTTATATACAGCATTCCGTATATATTATGTGTATTTGTTATTTTATTTAAATGTTAGTAAAAGATATATTATTATTAAAATATCAATTCCTTTTGCTGCTTTACAAACTTCTGATGGATACTTGGCTGTATGGATCTCTGAATGGATATTCTGAATAAATTTGGCTCCAGTGGCATTCTTCTCAGTCTTCTCTGTATTTTGGTGAGAAAACTCAATGAAGGACCCACAGCAAATCAGTGAATATGAAACATGCTGGGTCTGACCTTCAAAGACTTGCAGGGCTTTAAAATCACAAGGAACAGATGCAGAAGGGAAGAGAAGATGGAAACCGAGTGCAATTTATTTTTTTTAGCTTCTCAAGTATTAAAACAAAACAATTTTGGGGAATATATGAAAAAAAAACTAGACTAACATTAATATGAAATATCATACTGTGTATGTAAAAAACTTTAAGAGCCACCTTGGTTATTAACTTACAGTACACTAGTTAAAAACAACTAACGTTCTATCGTTTAGATTTCTGGCATTCAATCAATGTTAAGAACAAAAAAGGCTCTGTTCAAAGCATTTGAATAATATCAACCATTCTTCTCTTATTTATGTTTGTGACAATAAAGAGTTTCCTGACACTTCCTGAAAGACCTTGTTTGAGTGGGTCGATGACTGAGCCACAACTTTTAATTATTATTTTTTTTTTTTTTGTATTCTTTATATTTCAGCTTAGAGTTGTACCCGGCCACCCTACATTCTGATCATCATCACCAGGAATCTGCTGCGTTGAAAAAATAATGTAACAGCACTGCTTCCACAGAATTTTAATGAGAGAAAAAGAGGAACACAAAGCTGCCATTTGTTTTATAATAAACAAAAGCCTCAATAGAACTTTGTTTGGTGTGCTGCAGTTCAATCGTCCCACTCCATCACTAGGTTCTCTGACCATTAAGTTCTGGCTTCATCTTGGCATACTGTCATCATGCAGCATTTCTCCTTTGTTACTCTCATTGGAAACTACATACTTCAGTAAGACAGTGGAGGAGGCACATATCCCATTCAATTCACAATCAGGCAAACATGACATGTTTACAGTCTAAATGCACTTACTGCTGTGGTAGAAATTAATCTTTCCACTGTATTAATTTAAAGTCTGTAAAATAGGTATATGTAGCTGCATTGGTGTGAATAGCCTAAGTAGTATTGCAAAAAAAGGATTTTGGATAACATTTTTGTTAGGGATGAAAGTAAGGCTTTACAAAAAAAGAAAATTGAAAGAGCTGTAAAGAGAGTGGCACAGGTTCCCACCCTCTATTTAGTCATGTGGAAAGGCCCTGCAATGAAGTGGAGCCCTGAGGAAAGTAAAAGCCAGGGTGCCGGGTGAAAGAGTTCCAGCAGAAGAGGTTTACTGAAACCTGTGGAAACTGAGCTGTGTTTTTTTTTTTTTTTTTTTTTGCCTACTTTGAGACCAAATGACAAAGGTTTCCAGGTCGCAACCTTGTTCTGCTTAATTGGACTGTGCTACTGAGGGTTCTTGCCATGGGTGTAAATGTGTTCAGTTCACATGTCCATGTGCCAGAGAGGGACATTTGGAATTACAGAGCTTGAAATAAGATTCCCAGACTCTTGTATTCGAACAACTTGGTTTATGTAAAGGTTGACTGACAGCAGAAGACAAACTCTCAAACGCCAAAAGTTATATAACCATGTGCTTAATAATTAAGTCTGGAATGGGTTGCGTTATTTATGCGTTTTATATAATATTTATATCATCGATAACAATCTAAAAACAAAGAATAACGTTTCGAATCTGCATAGGCTACACCTCTTAGTGTGCAAAGCCAGCATGAATACCTTCACTGAGTTTGTCGCACAGACTAGATAGCTCTCACATGATGACAGCTCAGCAACTCGAGTGTTTGTGGCTTTGCAAAAACAACACTCAATAACACAGATATAGCACAGGGCCTGTCTGTTACTCACACAGATTGAGATCAGTAATACAAAACACAAACCAAACTTCCCTGGCGGTATTCTTGTCCCTGCTGTGAATTATAACCCAAAACTATAATTATTTTGGTCGAAAACAAGTCCTGTAAACAAAAACAAAAAAATCCACACTTCCTGCATCATCATCATCATCATCATCATCATCATCATAATAATAATAATAATAATAATAAATACAGTCTAACTCTCACTGAGAATTATAGTAGCACATGACTTACCCAATGATAGGATGCTTGCAATGAAATTATTAAAAGGCAAATCCACTTCACATGATTCCTCCACGGACCTTTCCCCATTTTACTCCGTTAATTTTAAATTGTTGTTTTACCAGAATAACGTTAACCCTGTTTCTGTAAAGAGGACTTTTTTCGTGTGTAACCGGCTCCTAATCTTTCATTACGATCTGTTTCCTGCGTGTCTGTGCGACGCCTCCCGATCCTCCTCCCTTTCCTCGATCGCCCGACAAAGCGCTGTGTTCCTGTCTTCCTGCATCCAGTTGCACAGGGGGTTGAGCTGGCAAACGTCACAACACCACACGTGGTTTGTTTGACAAGGTTACTTACTAGCGTGAGTAATACAGCTCGTTAGTGCCTTCGACACTGACACTCCCTGGTCATTGGGAATTTTTGTAATGATAGTAACACTCCTTCGGCAATATTTTACTGGAGTGCATTATTTGAGCATATAAATTGGAAGAAAGTTTGGAAGGTTTCTAATAGGTATTGTCTCATCAACAAAGTTAAAGAGGTATTTTATAAGATTGTTCATAGGGTTTATCCTGTAAAACACGTCCTGGCTAGATTTAAACTTTTTACAATTGTGTGTTTTGTAATGTGGAAAGAGAAACTATATTTCATTTATTTTATCAATCTATTTATATTAAGTTATTTTGAAATGATGTGCAGCAACCGATATAATTGATCTTTTATTAATATTTGGGAGGTATCATATTCATAGTGAAATAGTCAGGCCATAAACCAAATTTTAGTTTAAAATAGAGATGGAAAACTATATCAGCACCACCAGGACCATTAAAAAACAAAAAAACAAACAAACAAAAAAAAAAACATATGTTTGTGATTTATTCAATGTATTCAGATTATGTATGTGTTCGGAATATCCCTGACAAAGTATAACGTTGTTGTAATTTCTTTAAAGATGTTATAAAATATATCCTCTTGTTGTATATTCTTGTTATATTTTTGTGCTTATGCAATAATAAAAAAGGGTGCTACCTGGTTCCAAACATCATGGCGCTTTCAATATAAACTACTTGTATAGCGTGATACAATGTGAACTGGGTAGTATGACTTAACATGCCTTTGCTCAACTCAGTGATTGATTAGCTA
Source organism: Polyodon spathula (assembly GCF_017654505.1). NCBI lineage: Eukaryota > Metazoa > Chordata > Actinopteri > Acipenseriformes > Polyodontidae > Polyodon > Polyodon spathula. The sequence goes on along the minus strand of NC_054536.1, from coordinate 82,851,977 downwards.
AGGGAGTGAGAACAAAGATGGTGACTGTAACTGCAGCTATAGCTATGTATAGATCTGCTTGAATTAGCCAGTAATGAGTTTTCAGAACCCAACACTCTTGACAGAATCATTATTAACATCACTTAATATTCTACATCAATATGAGTAATAATATTGTAAATATGTTATAATTTAGCTGTTCACCAAGATATACCAATAACTAATGGAGTTTAACCACACAATGCACAACAATAATACTTTCGTTTTAACTTGGAGGGTTAACCTAACGCTGGACCTGTCATTCTAATCAAATTGACTCATTCTGTTCAAAGAATTAGACCATTTATTTCATTTGACTTCTGCTTCAAATGGTAGGGGGTTAGTATTGGCTTTCCTTGCAAGGGGGGGGGGCAGGACAGGGGTCCTGACCTCAGTGGATGTTGTGTAGGGCCAAGGGTAGTAAGATGACTGTGAAGAACTAGGGCAAAGGTAAGTGGGATTAGGTTGTCTTTTTAGAAAGTAGATAAAAGATGCTTCACCTTGATTGACCTGTTATTGGTAAATATGTACCATAAATCAATTCATTTTTAATCTCAGCTTTGTAATAGTTAACTAATGATTTGCCATGCTATGCTTGCTGGTTTGTTATTATTGCCTGTGCTTTGCTTTGCAATTTCACTTTGTTTTCCTGCCATTTGCTAAGCTTCATTCATGATATACCACAGTACATATTTATAAGAGTGTAGACTTCTACAGCAGCATGCATTTCAAAGGAGTCTTGAATTGCTTTCCCTGGTTATTATAATTCCAAATGACAAGCACTACAGACAAAACATTTTTCAACAAGGCAGTTTATGCTGATACCACTGATATATATATATACATGTTTACTCCTAATGCTATACTACCCCCTAGTGGTATAACAACCCTTTAATGACAAGTGTACTGTCTACTACTGCTTATATTTATATACTTATTTATAAACTTTTCACATGCATAAACTATTGATCTCCTTTGTGCTCCCTCATGCATTACAGTCTGCTCTATTAGTTGCTACATGTACATGTGCTTCAACTTGCATTACAACGATTTGCTATGCCTTTAAAATTGTGTACCTTATAACATTTTTGAGTTGGAGTTGTTTTGCATTAGTCTTTAGCTCTGTGTCTTATCGGGATATGACCTGTTGTAAGAAAAAGAAAAGATAAATCCTGAAACTGGGTCACCTTACTGGTCTCACTTCATTATGGCATCATTTCTTTGCAATGTTTGTGTTAGTTATGTATTATAATAACATTCCACAGCTACAGTCCAGCACTGGCTACTTTAGACTTTACATAAAATAGAATACACATATCCACGAAAAAACACTGTGAGACAGGATTGATTTAACAGCAGTGCTCCCCTTTAAGATTTAAACAGGAAAACGTGGTGTAAAGGGGTGTAATACTGTAAATGACAGCAATTCTGTTCTGGATTGTAGGTGCAGCAGGGTGGGGTTTTTGAATGGGATCACTGTACAATTGTACAATGAGGCCTATCTCCTGTAAAGGTACTGCTGATACATCTATCCCTGTTACACAGCTAAAGCTGGACACCTCCCAACTTTGAACATAGTCTCTCTTTACAGCACACACCTCACTGAAGTGTGCAAAACAGCTGTCGTCCAACAAGAGTTAGGCAAAGGTGAATTAGAAAAATCTCTTCAATTTAAAAACGAGCACACAACCAAAATATTCACTAGACCAACACAGGAACCTGTGGCAATGTGTTAATGTTGTTGCTGGTGCTTATAAAAGGTGAGAACATACCCTTATTTATTTATTTATTTTAAAATCATTTTTACTGCAGTCAGCACTTCAATTTACAGTAGCTTGTAAAATCCTGCAACAATGTGTGCTGTACTGTAAGCACTGTGGTTAATAATGAAATGGAGTATCTTGTAGTAAATCAGCAGTTTATGACAATGCTAAACTTCACAGCTGTAAACCAGTGTACTATAGTAAAAACTGCTTTCTGTTTTCATATGTATGGTTGGTTGAAAGTACAACATCACTGTTTAGTGCAGTTTTTACTACATTATACCACAATTTACTGCAGCTTATTTACATAGCAAATACTGTAAAATATTAATTGCAGTACTAATAGCACAGCCATACTAAACTATATTTTACAGTAGTTTAATACAGTACATTGCAATAATTTATGTAATAGCAATATGAAATACTGCTGAATATAACAAGTTTAGTATTAGGCTTCTATGCCCCTTATGAGGAAGCAAACTGACATAGAGTAAGCACTTACAAGCAAAACAGAATTTTTTCAAATGCAATTTTTATATTGTATATAACATTTTAAAGAACAGTAAACACCTACACGGTGAGTGAGCATGACACCTTTAAATGGTTTTTGTGAAAGTGGTTGTATGGGTTGCTAAATATAGCTTAACTGTCCTCATTGAAGATGGGACTAACTGTATCTCAAGGTGGGCATCACAGTGAGTAAAGTTATCAACTAAAATTAACATCTTCTTGAGTCAGCCATATATAAAAATAATGAACAATTCCCATAACAAAAAACAAAAGTTAATAAAAACAAAACAAAAAAACACTTTAAGACAAATTATTAATATAATGCCAGTTAGAATCATAAAGATTATACGGCAAGCACAGAGGTCTCGTTGTCCTTTGCATACGTTATGCAATTTTGCTTTTCAAAGCACAGCCGTTTAAGAAATCTTGGGTCATGTTCAGTGTTTTACTTAGCAAACAGACACACGTTGATTACAAATGCAGCAGTGAGAATTTCCAAAAGATTTAGAAATGTACAGCACCGGGAAAAAGGAGGTTATTAAAATATATATATATATATATATATTGCAGCATAGTTACGATCGCTCCTCAAATAAAGAGAACAAACAACTCCAAATTTTGGATTTTGCTTCATATCACACAATGTGAGGTCTATTTAATTGATCTAAATGGTGGTGAATCTAAATATCGCCATTGTTTCAATCATTAAAAGAAATAGACTTTGACAGACCAACCTATAACAGTGAAACTTTTCTAAGGGTATTTAGATATACTACTGTTTAGATGCACTCAGCAGACCCCGGCATGGTTGTTACTTTTTGGATTTTTGTTGTCCTTATGGCTATTAGTGTTTTGCAAACATTTTTTATTCATAGCAAGCTCCAGAATCTTCTTTTTGTTGTTTCCGCCTGAAAAAGCCATCTTTTGGTTTCTAGTGACTTCTAAAAAGACAGCCAGCGCTTTCCATGGATTACAGAGCCCACTGAAGAAGACTCTGCGTTGGGGTCCTCAGCTGTTTCTATTTGTGTCTTTAGTCCATAAAACTCTAAGAATCCGTTCATTTTTTGTAAGATCTGCTGGTAGTTCATTATTCTGAAAATAAAAAAAGGACTGTATTTAATAGTTTTAAAAAACTGAGGCAAAAAGAGAGATGATTACCAGTACCAGAGCCTCTTTCATTCACTTGTATTTAAAAGTGGACATCTTTTCATGAACTTTGAACTTGAGCAAGGAACCAAGATGTTATAAGGTAATAGTTGTAATATTTATTTTGTATAGGGTGAAATATTCTACATTTTCCTAATATGTAGACAAAAGCAAATTAAATAGTTCTATAAATCATACTTTCATTCACCATATAGCTATCACATGTGCAGTTTTGAAAGACGCACTTACTATAGCAAACATGTATGTTACAAAAATATAGTCTGGTAAATATCAGACCATTTATACCGTTCTTGAGAACTACACTGTATATATCTATCTATCTATCTATCTATCTATCTATCTATCTATCTATCTATCTATCTATCTATCTATCTATATATATATATATATATATATATATATATATATATATATCTATCTATCTATCTATCTATCTATATATATCTATATATATATATATATATATATATCTATATATCTATCTATCTATATATCTCTATTATATATATATATATATAGATATATGATATAGATATATATATCTAAGATATATATATATATATAGATAATATAATATATCTATATATATATATAACCTTTATAAGATTGTATACCCAGTATTATAGCCATAAGGAATTTCAAGATTGTACCCAGTATTAAGCCATTATCCAGAACGGAGGTCCTTATCATCTGGAAACCAAAATACCACATGACCCCAATATTGCATCCACCTTAGGTCAAAGTGAAGAGTACACTAGGTGTTTACATGACAATGATAATTTGAGTTTGCACTCTTAAATGGTTTCTGAGATTTTAACAGCACTAGTTGTGGCGATGACAAGCTCTTAAATACTGGTGACAGATCTGGGGCAACACATTGAAGAAACTTTACAATTAAAATGAAGAGTAAAGCCGAACAGTTCCGTGCAATTTGGATCCTACTGTAGGCACTTAACTAGCATCTACTGTGATTTCTATTTTAGTATGCATACACCTTCACAGTTCAAAGTGAAGGGTGCCAACAGAATACCTTATTTCTTAATGTAGGGTCAGCACCAGCTCCTAGCAGCAGCATCACTGATCTTACATTTCCTCCCATAACTGCAGCATGGAGAACTGTGGACCCATTCTGTGTATGAAAAAGAAACAAAGTACAACTATTAGCTACCATGCATTATTATTATATATTTTTTTATTTATTTAGTAGTCGCCAATTAATTTTACCCTGCTTTTCTCCCAATATGACATATCCAATTGTATTTTTAAGCTCAGCTCACCGCTACCACCCCTGCGCTGACTTGGAAGTGGCAAAGATGAACACGCGTTGTCCTCCGAAGCATGTGCTGTCAGCCGACTGCTTTTTTTTCACTTTCAACCCAGAGCTACAGTGTTGGAGGACAGCGCAGCTCTGGGCAGCTTACAGGCAAGCCCGCAGGCGCCCGGCCAGTCTACAGGGGTCGCTGGTGCGCGGTGAGCTGAGGACACCCTGGCTTAATTATGTTCTTGCTATACAGCTTATTAAACGGGATGAAACCTTTTTTAAGAGTGCTAAATCTACCTTTACCTGTCTTTGAGCATGAACTTGCACTGAGCTTGTCTAGAGAATCATCAGTGCTGGGACTCAACAGCCATCCTCATTCTATTCAAATCATTTGATAATGTGACCTTTCAACTCTTGCAGTCTCGCTATGTATAATAGGGGCTAGCAGAGGTATGAAGAAGCGGTATGTTTTATTGTGTTTATGTAAGGGGAAGAAAATATATGAGGAACTTCTACCATAAAACCTTACATTGGCAGAAATCCTGCATTGATTTATTTACTTGTTTGATGGTACACAGTGTTACTTATATACAGTTAGTGCAGACACGAGCTTGCATCCATGCTGCATTCAAAAATGAATTGATCCCGTGATTTGGGGCACATTGCTTTGTCAGGGTCATTGGAAGAGAACATGTATGTGCTACTGTCTCCTGAAACCATGTGTTAAAGCATTACCTTCAGAAGGCTAAGCGATGGCGAGAATTTGAGCAGCTCCTCTATAACATCTGTGTGTCCTTTGTATGCAGCTTTAAACAAAGGTGTGGAGCCATCCTTTAAAAAAACAATGGTAATTCAGAAAAAAAGGCTTTTATCCAAGATTTGATCTAAATAGTGCAGGTTCTCTAAGATTCACAGTTAAATACCCCATGGGTGTATGCTTCAGTACCAGTGCAGTGCACAAACAAAAATCATTTAAATCTCAAGGAAAATATTATCAACAATCTCAATACATTTCATAATAGGATCTATTTTCATACATTATTGAGTTTACTCTGATTTCACTCTTGGAAGTCTCTTGTACATAATCATAAGCCACTTGCATTGAAACACACAGGCATTGCAGTAAGTCTATCTGCTAGCCTCAGAGTGCATATCACTTTCCCTCTCATGGGCACAGCTTTGAGGAGCTCTGGGTAAGGTGAACAATCAGGTGCCCAGCTTACTTTTCTGTCAGCATCTCGGTCAGCCCCACGGAGTAACAGAACCCTCACAACTTCATTATGTCCCATTTGGGCAGCAATCCATAGTGGAGTAGTCCCATCCTGGAAATGCAGAACAACAAAAATGTTACTGGTGAGACGCAGTAATAGGATATGTAATCAAAAATAAACACCTGCCCAGGGGGATTCATCCTTTTGTACAGAGATTAAGCTTTGGGAAACGGTTTGCGGAAAGCCTCCCCATGTAACACAGGCTTTTTTCTGCGCCAAGACTGAGGCAAACAAGAGCTCAACAGGTATTTATTATGATATAAAACTAGCAAGAAATTACATAGACATAAAAATTGCATGAGCATGATAGGCAGGGCTGGCACAATGATGAGGGGAGCAGTGGAAATGTACTGAGGGTAATAATGGAAGGGAAGTGGAATTCATGCCCAGCAACAACTGTAACAACGCCTTTAAAGCAGATGCAATGCAATGAGTTATTTCTGTAAAATGTAAAAGCTTATTTATTGAACCGTCTTACCTCCCTTGGCTGGTTTACCCTGGCACCTGATGACATAAGCTGACGAACTACAGTCACATGACCTTCTTGCGCAGCAAGGAATAGAGCAGTTGCACCATCCTTGAAAACAGAAAGAGGTTGACGACGGTTAGTATTAATGACCTGGAAGCACACAGTATCTGCAATTGAATAAATTACCATGACTAAATCATAAACCTATAACAGTATTATTTTGTGATGAAAATGCTTCATTGTTCAAGCTGTGAATGTTTTTGTAGTGTGTGTTTCTGTTATTTGATTGGTCACACACATTTGTATCTAACACTCATGGCAAGCCAATCAATATGTTGGATTGCGGTCCATATTGGCAATAACAGCTATGGGTGCAGTGGAAATAAAAGTAAAAATGGCTAATTGTTATTGTTCCTCAAACTGGTCAAAGTGAAACTGATTTGTCCTTTTGAAAATCACCATTACAATGGACCACCATCTAAAATTCAAAAGACGAGAAGTTTAGCCTCCTTTGAAAATGTAGGCTAGCATGTACAGCAGAGTATGTGAGCGAGAGAATGACATTTACTAATGAAGACACAAAAAACACTTACATGTAGCTGGTCGTGAACATTAGAGCCATTCTTCAGCAGGGTTTCCACCACTTTCGAGTGTCCATACTGACAGGCTGCTGAGAGAGCAGTACCCCCATCCTAGAAATATACAACACTACCATTTAGGCTTTTCACTGTGACTGCATGGATGCAACAAAACCCTTATTCAAAGAATGACGAAAGCTCTTCCCAAGCAAGAAAAAGCAGTCTATTATACAAAAGGTGCCTTTGTCAATTCAGCACAGTTGACCCTCTCACTGAAAAACATACATATAGTGATTTCTACAGCCAATTGACTAATACAGTCTAAAACACAGAAATAATCAGGTGCAATAATGCTGCATATTCAGCATTTCCTCCCAGCACACTGTTAAACATATTTAAGGGAAGTAATTTACATAGTCATTGACTTACTTTGGTTTGGAATTCTGTTGATGCCCCAAACTCAAAAAGAAGCTTCACAATGTCATTGCTCCCTCGCTGTGCAGCAAAAAACAGAGCAGTGGCACCTGTCTGGAGAGAAGCCTAGCGTGAACATTAAAGCATAAACTAAAAACAAGACCAACATGATTGTGTAATGGTTAAAGCAAGACCCAAAAACCTTATTGATGAGATACTGAGCCTCAGATGGATAGTCCAGGGAATTCCTTAAAATACAACTGGACAATCAAGCAATAAGTGCAATGATTTCCTAAATAACTCCCCCTTTTTTTAAAGAGAACATGTATTGTTTGAAACTGTTGACAGACACGTATTTCTAGAGAAAAGCCAAATATAACCTGTGTAGGTTTATATGAGCTCAAAGCACTGTATTCTAGTGATGTGTATGAGGCAAGAACACCTGCCCATGTGTTGTCTGGAAAGAACACTTTGAAGATAATTGAAAACATAAAGTGATCCCTTGAACCAGTTTCCGTTTGTACTCAGTAGTTATTATGTCTATCAAAGCATAGTCCATACCACTCACCGAGCCATTAGTATGCCATTAGCAAGCATCAGACTCTGGTACAATATTACACTACTTCAAATATAAATCTACAGAGGTGCTGTGAAGAGAGTTTTAAAACAAAATACTTCATCTGCTTATTTACAGAGACCAGCTGTACAAAGTAAAATACCCAAGATTTAATATATTTGTACTTTTCAACTGTAAAGTTAGGTAAAAGAGTTCTAATCAAGGTTTTTTTGCATCTTAATCATCTCAACACATCATCTCAACACAGTGCATCACCCAAAGAACACCATCCCTACTGTGAAGCATGGTGGTGGCAGCCTCATGTTATGGGGATGCTTCTCATCGGCAGGGACTAGGGCACTTGTCAGGATAGAAGGGAAAGTGAATGGAGAAAAGTACAGAGAAGTCCTTGAGGAAAACCCTCTGCAGGAAAGCTGAAACTGGGACAGAAGTTCACCTTTCAGCATGACAACGACCCAAAGCACACAGCCAAAGCTACACTGGAGTGGCTAAGGAACAAAAAGGCAAATGTCCTTGAGTGGCCCAGTCAGAGCCCCGACCTAAATCCAATTGAAAATTTGTGGCATGACTTGAAGTTTGCTGTCCATCAACGCTCCCCAAGGAACTTGACAGAACTTGAATAGTTTTGTAAAGAAGAATGGTCAAATATTGTTTCCACCAAGTATTAACTCCGGGGGGTGGAGACTTATCCAACTATGATCTTTCAGTTTTGTATTTTTAATATATAATTTTTTTCTCAATAAAAACTTTTTTCCCCTTAACAGTGTGGAGTATGGTGTGTAGATAAGTGGAAAAAAAATCCTAATTTAAATGCATGAAACTCTGAGGCACTTACACAACAAAATGTGAAAAAAGTTCAAGGGGGTGTAAACTTTCTATAGGCAATGTATATATTTATATATATGAAACACAAATGCAATCCAATCCAGATCCAATATATACAGAACAGAAACTTAAAGGAAGATTATTTAATCTATATACTGCTCAGATCATTATGTGCTGCACCATTTTACTTTTGCAAAAATATTCCTTTCAGCCTTTTCAATTCTAAAAGCTGAATTTCTGAAATGAGATTTGAAGAAAGTACTTCAGTACCAATGAAAGTGTGAAAACCCACAGACAGCAACAGGATTTTCTACATCTACAAATCTGTTGAGGGCATAAATGTTTTGTTTTTTAAAGTCAAATAATATGATCAAATATATACGATTGCATTGGCGTCGTTTACATGGGGGACGCAGGGGACATGTCCCCCTCACTTTTTCAATGACGGGAAATGTCCCCCTCGCATTGCAGGAGTACTAAAGCTTATTTCTCAACAATTTATTGGTTTAATCACTACTAGTCAGTATAGAAGTCAATGGAATTGGACCTGGGATCACTGGAGCCGGATCATGAGATGGTGTTTTGCTTAGAGCATCTGGATCAGGCTCCACTGATCTGTAATGCTGATCCAATCCTGCAGCTGCACTCACCTTAACTAGGGAAACTGACCAATGGCGTGGCGTGTAGTTTAAAGAACCAGCTGACAAATTTGTATACAGCCTGAGATCACAGTAATGTTTGGAGAAAATGGCAAAAGGATGGACAAAGATAGAGGAGGATGCACTATGTTGCTGTATCCAAAACACAGGAAAATGGTTTAAGTTTGTAATTCGCTATAGCTTGTGTTATTTACTAATGTTATCACGCTGAGGTTTATGTCTACTTACAGTTTAACTTTTCCATAGGCACCCCTAATTATAAACTTATAAACATAGATTATCAATTACCTCTCTCTGAAGGTTGATGTCTGCCCCTTGCATGATCAGCTCTCGGACACAATCACACTGGCCACTGTAGGATGCTACCATCAGAGCAGTAGTAGCAAGCTACAGGGAAAATAAATAATAGGAGTTACCTGGATAATGTAGGTGGAGTGTGCATTATGATAATACCTTTACTATCTTAACTCAGACTTTAAAGCATCACTGTGGCCTTAATACAACTCTCACAACCAGTCTAACCTCTGGTAACTATTAACACTTTGCCTCCGGTGGATGTAAGAAAATCTAATATTACTTACATCCCCTAGGCTAGGGGCAGAGTGAGGCACAGGCTAGGGAAAAGGTTACAAGCTGGTGTATTTAGAAATGACAAACGTTTTCACTAGAATTCATCACTATTGAGGGTTAACTGGTTATGCATGATACTCTGGTGTACTGGTTGTACTTAGGTTAGACATAATTCTGATAGCTATATTGAGTCAACATTGGGAACTTCAAACTGCTGAGTCACAATCTGATGTGATGGCAAAAACAGAAAAATGTTGCTAAGTTACTGTTAACAACAGGAAGAATATGTTCCGGATATCTAAAATTTTCCACTCATTCATACCAAGCTGTTAAATCCTGTTATTTAATAAACATGGCATGTATAAGACACTCAAGTAGAATGTGTTTTATAGCCTGGCTTCAGCTTTCTTATTTGCCTGTTAACTTCAGAAACGCTGAATGCTTTACCCTGTGAGTGTACAGTATACTAAAAAATGTAGTATAGTAAGAACAATCTACGAAAGCAAGGCGTAGCTATTCTTTAGTTTCCAAGGAATGTTTTTCATATGGTAGGCCACATATGTAATATCCCTTTAAAGTCATATCCCTGTAAAGAAGTCTAAGGAAGTATGGAATTGCATTTATTATTGTCCCATGTGTTTGCACTATGGTCACCCTGCCTTCATTATTTTCTTTGCAAAGAGTGATTCAGTTCATGGCCCATTTTCTGCCATTTATAGTAATCCCCTCACCTGCCACCCCAACCCCTACCCCCTGTCTTAAAAAAGGGCTACATCTTTGTTGCTTTCCTTCCACAGGAGCAGTTCAACTATTTTGACATGCAAGTCCATACACTGTCTTTGCAGTCTACATCCACACGCCCGCTGTTTAACAGCAGTTGCAGGACAGCCAAGTTCCCTTTCCTTGCAGCCCAAAATACAGCATTGGCAAGCGGGGTTTCTTTCTGAAAAACAAAGCAAACATCCTGTCATACAACTCATAGAGAGAGATTTTTAACTGAATGTTATTTTCACGTCTCTTCAAGTGCCATGTTAAAACACAGTTAAGCCCTTAACATCCATACATTTGACATTAGAAGATTAATAGATTAATAATGGTTACCACGAGTAACAGCTTTGTTAAATTCCAGATACATTCATCAGCCAAGTGGGATACACATGGTTCAAGAAGCTCTGATCAAGAAGCTCTGATCAATAAATAGTTCAGCAAATAATAGCACTGCAAAACTATTTGCAAGGGTGACTAAGCAGGGCTGCAGAATGTTTGCGCCCATGCGCACAATGCCTCTGAATATCAAATCTTTTCCGACCGCCGGGGCAGGGTTTTAACTTTCTGACTGTTTTTTGTGTTCCGAGCAAAAAGGAAGAATGAGAACAGGTGCAAAATCTCAATTCCGACACTCTGAGGAATGTTATGCAAATGAAGTGTGTACCTAATGGGTGCAGTGACTCTGGCTACTATGGTGATGAAGCTCAACACGCTGCTAGGGATTGCGATTTTTGAGGATGAAAGGGATAATGTAGCCCCCAGTAAGTAAGGTAAACATGAACAGATACATTGTTATTGGTCCTCAGCCAACCACAGCCCCCCCAACAGTTATTTATCCTCTGAGATGCTGTTCATGTGTGAACAGTCACAGACCCAGCGGTGGGCTTCACATGAACAGTACTGTGAGTGTCCTTTAGTGGGCTAGTATGAAGGCTACTAGCACTGCCCTGCAGGTCCAGTGTGCCTAACAACAGAACATTAACAATCAATCACTGAACACACACACACACACACACACAAACAGAACACACAGTCCAGTGGCCACGCCCTCCTGCTCACGCCATGGCACACAGCAACACATCACAGACGCTCACCTTTAAAATATCTTGTCTTTTACCCAGGATTTGCAAATCACAGGACAGTAGAAGGGAGTAAACTCTGTATCCCTGTGACAAAGTGCCCACCCCTGTGTATATTATCTGTTATGTGTTGCGTCTGGTGTGTTTAAATGTTGATGTATAGACATTGGTACACGGGATATAAACGGGTCTGTGTAACACGAGTGTTTAAAAATGTATATGTGTATTTAGGATTGCACAGCACTTCACTTGCAAGTAAAATGTAGTAATATGTGAGCACGGGGAGAGAGAGAGAGAGAGAGAGAGAGAGAGAGAGAGAGAGAGAGAGAGAGAGAGAGAGAGAGAGGTAACTATAAATCTCAATTGTTTGTGTAGCGTTCGTCCACTCTGTGTTTTGTACGTGTCTATTCGTTTTGTTTGTCTGTTTATTTTGGCGCGAAGTGCTGTGTCCTGTCTTTTGTTTGTTAAACCCTTTTTTTTTTTACAATAAACCGGTGCCAGCCAGCGCCATCATCATTTCATTTCACATCATCGTCTTTGTATATTTCATTCCTTCCTGGTTCTGACGCCGCCCACTTGGCCGTCTTTGTGACAATCCATTATATAAGAAGTGGGTAAACGCTGTATTGCCCAAATTAAAAGTGGGTAAACCTGGGTAGTAAGTGTTATTTCCTAATTGCTTATGCCTCAAAAGTATAGAAAATGGCTATTATTCCCCACAAACTTTGCTTTTGTGACCAGGACAGTGATATTTTGAAATTTACCTATTTTCCAGAACATTCCAGATAGATTCAGTGCTGAGTAAACTTGGAGTAACTTCTAGAACTTTACAGTAATATAAATAGTAGTATAAATACAGGGGCCTTAAGCCCACCAGTTCAGTTTAGTTCCAGCTGCCTAAGTGGATACATATCTGCATTTTTCTGAGATGGCATCAAGAGGCTGCAATGTTGGCATTCCTGATGGGTCTCCAAGGCGGTTTTACCAAGTTTCCCTGCTATCTTTGCCTTTGGGACAGCAGGGACACCAAGGCGCACTACCACAGGCGGGACTGGCCACAGCGGACCGAGTTCTCTCTGGGGACAAACAACATCAAGTGCTGATGCCACCACTGCACATCAAATTGGGCCTTATGCAACAATTTGTCAGAGCTCTAGATAAGGAGTCGGCAGCCTTCAGGTACCTTCAAGACTTCTTCCCTAAGCTGTCTGAGGCAAAGGGCAAAGCTGGTGTCTTCGTCGACCACAGATAAAGAAGATCCTGGAGTGCAATGAATTCCCCAAGAAGCTCACTAGTAAGGAGAAAGTGGCTTGGAACGGCTTTGTCGCAGTGGTTCGGGGCTTCCTGGGCAATCACAAGGCCGAAAACTATGTGGAGCTGGTTGAGACTCTAGTGAAGAACTACGGCACAATGGGCTGTAGGATGTCCCTCAAAGTCCATATCCTTGATGCTCATCTTGATAAATTCAAGGAGAACATGGGAGCGGACTCGGAGGAGCAAGGCAAGCGCTTCCACCAGGATATACTGTACTTTGAACGCCGCTACCAAGGATAGTATAACGAGAACATGATGGGAGACTACATTTGGGGGCTGATTCGTGAAAGTGATTTACAGTATAATCGTAAATCCCGAAAAACTACTCACTTCTAAATCTTTTGTAGTCATTTTTGCATTACTTTAGTATAAATACATGTTAATTTGGATTCATGTGTTGTTTTTTTCTTTATGTGAACGAAATGACCATTTTATCATTGGAAATAGGTAAATTTCAAAATATCACTGTCCTGGTCACAAAAGCAAAGTTTATGGGGAATAATAGCCATTTTCTATACTTTTGAGGCATAAGCAATTAGGAAATAACACTTACTACCCAGGAACAAAAATTGTGTTACATAGTGTTACATAGTAATAATAAATAATAATAATAATAATAATAATAATAATAATAATAATAATAATAATAATAATTTATTCCAAAAACTTTGTTAAAGTCAGGACATTCTTTAAAAAAAATGACAAATGAACTTCAATGGTGCACTTTGAAGCCGGAAACGTTAAGAAAATGCCATACCACAATAACTCAGCTGCATCCAGGTTCAGCTTTTGGCAGAGATACTTAGATGTGATGGGTAGGGCACCATTCAATGATAAGGGATGCAGGGGAAATGGCAGAGGTTAGAAAATGAGTTTTAAAACCTTAGCAACAATACCTTTAGCAAGGAAAAACCTTTGCTTTGTAAATAAAGAGCGTAAAAGTCTACTCTTCTATGAGTCAGTGAATGAATGACATTTACGGTTAAGATAAACATTTGTGTTGGTCACAAAAGCTGTTGGGCACTTCTAATTAATTGTGCTGTGTCACAACAATAAGTGTATTTCATATACATTTACCTTTATATGTCCAGACAAATATCACTGTTTTATCACTCGTTCAGAAGCTCTAGCCAAAAAATCCAATGGTGTGTCCTAATGCTGGGTGTGATCACTGTACATTCTGCATGCATTTCATTTAATCAGCAATTCTGGAAGACAACCAGGGCCATGTTTTCCCATACCTATTGCTATGTGCTTAAATGAAAACAGTAAGGTGTTTTGAAATTTGGTAAGGGGATTTTGATTTGTGTGCATAACCTTAAATGTATTTTGCTCCTCAGTGAGTGATGTTAAATATTTGGATAACAGTTTCACCTGATACACATTTTTCTAAAAAAAATAAATAAAATGAAACACTGTTTGTTCTTTCAATATGAGTTTCCAACATATAGTATGTGTGTGTATGTATAATACGGGGCTAGATATACATGCCTGTTTGTGTATGTAGCTTTGTATTCATATACCAGTACTCATTTATACTTCAAGCCATATATTCACAGGGTGACACATGCTCACTCAATTCTAAAAATAGAAATGCAGTTCTGTAAACTCCTGTTTGCTGATTGTCTGCCTGGATCCAAATGAATTTCTTAAATCTCTGGCCTATACTGCGTAAGAAATTGTCTTCAGATTGTTCATGGAATTGTAAAGCCCAGTGACACATTGCATTGCAGTTTTCTGCCATTTTAACATTCAGGACTTGTTTTTTATGAACTGGAAAAAATACGTATTTTTTTTAAATTAGATTGCTCTTCGCATCTATGCACAAGTAAACAGTAGAATATGGTGAAGTTCCTCCTAAATGCCCTTAAAATCCTAGCAACGTTTTCCAGAAAAGCCACACAGTAAGGGCATTGGAAATACAGTAACAACACTGCTCCGATCACAAACTGAAGGTCAATAGGGGGGATTCCATTACCTAAGCACAAGCTACAGCACAATTTATACTAGTGCAGTGTAACACCCACAGTTAAACATCTGCATTACTCCCGCATAGGGCTCTGAAAAGCACCGCTCCACTCAAACTAGCATTGCAGATAATCTGTATACCGATACCGGTATGTATTTTGTAGCAGCATGCTACGCTTACCTTAAAAGACATATTGCATATCTCAGTAGAGGTTCATCTCAGTTTCAGATGTGTTATTAGCTGGGACACAATCAGTCTCCTTCGGAAACGCGTATCCGCTTTCGTTTAGGGACCCTACTACTACAAGCCGCCTGTCAGCTGTAGGGAATTGGGAGCCATGCAAGCAAGTACTGAAGTGCAGCGCAGGGGCATTCCAGCCAGTATCTTCTCATGGGCACTACCTCCAGTCTTGGCTGCAGCGCCTGTACGCTCTGGATATTTTGATGTCTGACTGTGTGGCGGCAGGACTACAAAGTAGCGTAACCGCTTTCCTTTGGTTTGTTAAATACAATTGATTGCTAGTTGCTCGAATATCTGTAACGGGTACGACAAGGTTCACGTGGAACACTGCTTCCCGGTTTGGTAATGTGAAGAGCCGCAAAATAGTAAGGTTGGCGTGAGCAGTAAATAAAAATACAATATAAAATGTTCTGCTTTGAGTATCTCACGTTGATTCTCTATTTATTTTTAAAGCAGTGGTATTGGTACATTGGACACCTTCAAAATCATTTTACGATATTTGACAGATGTAACTTTTAAAATAAACAGAAGAAAATGTACAGTATTATTGTCAGTGTCTGTGACTGGACATCCCTATCTTCGTAACTCTTTAAACAGCAAACAACCAAACTAAAATGTTTAAAACATTTCATCTACTGAATTAAGATTTACGGCCATATTTCCCTTACAAGTTTACCTTTTTTTCATGACTATATGCTTACTGCTATGCTGCTATCAACCATGACTTTAAACGCGCAATCAGAAAATATACACCAGTATAAACGTAATATTAACTCACTTCGACAATTTGTAGTATTACGTTACTGTTTAATACTAATGTCCTGTAAGCATACCTTGTCTGTGTATTTTCTTTTCTGGCTTGTTTATTTGTGAGAAGGCTATTGAAAACTCCGAAATTAGGTATATTTTAATTCTTAGTAAGCACATGGACATATTATACACCCATGGACGACAACCTATACTGTCATTAGTAATGTATTATTAATGGAACGAAAGTGTGCTGCATGTATGTTTCTAACCTCTGTGTCCGCTGGAATGTCCGGGTACTCCTAAACATTGAATATTTGTAAGCCTGCAAGAATCACATTTCATCCTAAATATGCAGGTTTTACAAGTATAGCTTGTTTTGCTTAAAACTGAAGTATTGTCTCTGTTTTGCACTGTTAACCCTCAAATATATCTTGTGCTAAATGTTCAGATGTCAACAATTAATATATGTTTTCTTCTTTTAAACAGAACCAGTTATTTTATGCTCTCCCCCTTAACATACTTCTTTAGTTTAACATTAATTTCGGTAAGGAAACTATACGTTTGAAAAATAAATCAATATTATAATTTCAGTTTTATCACTTCTCAAGTTTACACATTACTAATGCTGTAAAATAACAAATGGATTAATGCATTTTCATTCTTGTTTTGGTGACGGTTTCAAATGCCAGCAGTGAAACGACCATATGGAAAAGACATGTAATCCAAATGAATACAAAGGTAAGGCGACACAAATACATAAATAAATAAATAAATAAATAAATAACAACAAAACAGACTGGTGAATGAACAATATTCATTCAACAGTTTGTCAAATTGTGACACTGGAAATTATGTACTGGTAATTATTCTTTTGAGGTGAGGTCAAGTGCTCTTGAGAAATACTGGATCACTGTAAACTTTTTTTCCCCTTTTTATTCAATAGACTTGTATGCTCAGCTCTCCAACTAAACATTTGTGACCCTTGAAAGTCTCTGTCAATTTATGCAACTGTAATTATTTGTTTACGTACTGTAGTGTAGAATATAACATTCAGAAGCCTTTTTGAATAATCTGATTGTAACAGGGGTGTTCTGTTACTGTGTGGGTATCCATCGATGGACAAGTGAGACACAGAGGCACTGAAATGCCACTCAGGTGTGAGGCCATAGACTCACATGTACATGAAAATTATACAAAAATGCAAAAACAAAACACAGTGGGAAAACAGCTAACAGCTTTTATGTGATTTCACAAAAACACCAGATGCTCAGTGTTTGGTATTTGAGTTGAGTTAAAATTGCCAAAATGAGCTGATTAAGAATCTGTATAAATAGCCATTTGAAAAGACATGATTTTAATTAATGCAAGAACAGCGATTACAATTGCGCCGCTTGAAGAAAACAATGTCGAGGTCTTGCCGTGGCCATCTTTTTCTCCTCACCTGAGTCCAACAGGAACATCTGTGGGACCAAATCGCCAGTGCCACCCACAGGAGAGAAGCACAACCAGCCAGCCTTCACCAGCTGTTACTGGTTTCAGTAACTACAATACAGTACTGTTGGTGTGCACTATACTGTACTTAATTTAATTGAATATAATTCAATTAAATTATGACTGTCTGCTTCCAATGATACACTCATTTCCACAATAATAATGCGCGCAAATACCCGCTTCTGCATAAATCAGATGATTTCTGCACTATGCATTTTGATAATATACTGTGTTAAACCGCACAGATTATCGGAACACAAATTATTGAAATATGGATTAACAGGAGTCTATATATAATTGTTTAATTATTAATTGGTAATTGGTTATTGTTTGGCCTCATTATTATTATTAAATTAGAGCCAGTTGCCTATACTTGTTACTCTGGGGCTTTTAAACCCCAGATTTAGTTAATTCAGGCAGGGCTGCTACTGTGTGTTGTATTCTGTGTAAAAAGGTACGGTGTGAACCTTTTGTTATAAAACTGTGTTTTTTGGAGGTAAACAGCTTAGCTGTCCTGCACATTAGTTAGGGAACCTGCATAAATGTATAGTAAGTGTTCGCAAGAGCTAGGTGTTTATTTTGTTTTATTTGTTTTTGATTATTTTGTTGTTTAAAATAAAAGTGCCCAAATAAAGCGCTGAAAAATCAAGTTCAGTTTCTGAATCACGTTCTTATAGGGCACCAACCTGAAATAAGGCCATCCTGGTCACAATGTGTATATATATTTACATACACACAGGGTGATTAGAATCTAAGTTTACCACATCAGTGATATGGTGTGTTGATGTGGTAAACTTACAGTCTAATCACCTTGTCTATACTGTATATATATATACACAACTGTTGAGGTTAGGGGTCTTTGAAGACATTTCCAGACTTCACTAACATATTACAAAATATATAGCCATAGAGGAACAGCTCCTGTCTTTGAACAGCTTTGCTGAAACCTTATAACATGCACACCATGCAGGGAAAGTTATTTCCAAACTGCAAAGCTTGCACAATATATAACAGAGTAGAGACCACCAGACCAAAATGCTACTCCTTAATAGTCTATACAATTCATAAAACATTAACAGTTTGGTGCTAACATTTCACTGGTCTTAAATGGCTAAAATAATTTTGAACTCACCCTGACAGTAAAACGCTCTTACACTAAGAGCTGCACCCAGTAGCACGTCCCAGACTAGTGGTAATTGATAGTATTTCACTGTTGCACAGGGACTACAGGCTCTTTTGCAAGTGCTGCTAACACTATTTTTTATCATAAGTTAAAGTGAAACAAGCAGAAAAAAATATTTATAGAAAACAATAAGATTAAAAACACGCGCCTGTACAGTATTCTATTATTATATAATTTATCCAGTGTATCTTCTACTCAGAAGTCAGATTAATATTAGGAAAAATGAGCATAAAAATACAATCAGCTTTTATTTATTTATTTATTCATTTATTTTATTTAGTGTGCCCAATTACTTTTACCCCCTATATTCTTACCAATTTTGAATGGATAATATTTTTTCCCCTCACCGCTGTGATTCCCCACACAACTCAGGAGAACTGAAGGTTCAGTGGGTGTCCTCCGATCCCACGACCAAGCCAGCTTCCTATTTACACCCAGGCACTTGAGAGCAGATGTCAGTGAGCTACCTGCTTCTGGAGGACACATATATCCCCAGAATCGAATACTCTCAATAACTTGATGCTGAATAATGTTAATACCAAGTTCTATAACAATTGGATGAAGTGTGACATGTATGTATGTATGCACCGTCTCCACTGTATCCCTGTCACAAGGGATTTCATAAAATGTAATAAAAGTGAGAATATTTGTTTTTGCTTTGAATGATACATGCTTAGTTTAGGAGTAGAAGATGCCTTACCAAACACGTTTTCGAAATAAGTCAAGAAGAAACCTATATTAGCACACCTTTGCATCATATGCTTATATACCATTTAAAAAGGTTAGCAAAATAGGTAAAAAGGTGTTAGCCATTATAATTTGCCACCAGTGTGTCTTTTAGAGATTCAGAAAGTAGTTTCTAACATACTTTGCGCTGATAAAAAAAAAATAGTAAGCTAATAGACCATAGTGTGTCAGAGAAAATAACCCATTTGAACATGGTGATGATACACCGTAATCATGTATTAAAGTGGGGCACTTTACCTAAATATACACCAACATCGAACCATATAAGCAGGATATTCAAATGGACATCAACACACATCTTTACAACAATAGAAGATGTATTTATTGGACACTTTGTGCTACTACTATATAAAAAATGACCCTTACACGAGTCACCAGCTGGCTGTACAGTATTACACAATTATACAGTACTTTGGCCACCATCACAATGATTTCGATCTCAAGAAAAAGCTGTAACATTTTCACTGATATACACATTTTGAAACACACTGCACTTTAGATTTAAGAACCCCCCACAAAAAAATGATCAACACTATAGAATTACAAAAGAGCGGTAAAAATTATGCAGACCCATGGCAGCTTAGTCATTCACCTAATATATGGGATGTACACATTTTAAAATGACAGTAGTAAATGCATGCATGCAAAATAAAAACCCTACAAAACTGACCTACATAATTCAAAATTAAGAAGCATAGTTAGTGTAGACCAAGGTTTTAAAATCAATTTTCTTACCAGCAGATCTTTGGTGCTTTGCTTGTATTTTATATATTTATTTTCAAATTGGGAAAATGTAGATATAAAAACACTGTCACATATAAAAGTTGCATTTGCTTACTGGTAATCAGACCATGTGACCTACAGCAGCTATTACATTGCACAGTGTATATTTAAAATATCTGCATATCTGTTAATCATTAAAGTTAATTGTAAGAAGCCCTTTAACAATACTTAGCACACATTTAATAATGCTTCAACGCACTTTATTGTACTGCTTTAACCATGCTTTCCTACACTTTGCTTTTGCCGTGTAAATGTTTATGAGGACAGTTTGCTGGACCCTGTGTTCTCCTCCACATTACTGAATGTTGAATTGCTGTAAGGGCAAAGGGCAGCACCAGTCCAGACATGCACCTTTTCTGGGGCAGTCTATTATTTATTTGCCAGTCCCCATTAGCAAATTATGGATTTAAAAAGAATAAAATACTGTTTGCTACAGCATAACAGCCATAATTTCATCAATCACAACACCAGCATCAAATCTCATTTAACTCATGCCAGTTATTCTGTTTACATAAACACGGTTTTAAAAGCACAGAGAAAAACAGTTAGGTGCCTGCAACTTGTGTCTAAAGTGGATTCCAGGCAAGACTGCTCATAGGCTGAAAAATACATATTGTATCCAGACTTGTCTTGTATCATAATTTAATTATTTCTGTTAGGAATAGTTTGGTTGCTTGATAACATCCGTTTTCAATGTTTTCTAATTCTTTGTTAAAAATATACACATAATTCTCTATGGGCGGCATGGTGGTGTGGTGGTTAGTACTGCAGCCTCACAGTGCCAGGGACCTGGGTTTGATTCTGGCCTAGGGGAGTGTGCATGTTCTCTTTATGTTCACATGGGTTTTCTCTGAGTACTCCAGTTTCCTCCCACAGTCCAAAGACATGCTGTTCAGGCTGACTTGTCACTTTAAATTGCCCTCTGTGTGTGGTGCCCAGCTATGGACTGGCATCCCATCCAGGGTGTAGTCCTGCCTTGCACCCTGTGTCTGCCAGGTTAGGCTCCGGCTCACTGCGACCCTGTAAAGGATTAAGCAGTTAATGATAATGGATGGATAATTATCCATTCATTATTTTTGACCTAGTTTGTTGGTTTATAACCTCTCTATTCAGATTTCCAATGGTGGGAAACATTTTTTATTCTAATCAAAACTGTACCCTTGTGTTTTCTACATCAAGTATCTCTTAATGCAGTCCCTCACTGCTGTATAACTACAATCTGCCAGAAGCATTCTATATCATTTGATTGGCGGTAGTGAGCACATGATTTATAATCAGATTTGCTATATGTACTGTGTGGAGTATTTTTTCTGAATGAATAGAGCACATGTCAGAGCACACCCACCGATTAGAAGAATATAAGATCGTTCCTGGGCAGGTGATCATCAGTCAGTGGCTGTATGAGTACAGGGCCTGCAGAAAGACACCTGGAAATCATCCATGTGGTACCTGAAGGAAATCAGCAGCTACAGGTGAGGTATTGCTATTGTTTAATATGGGTACATTATTTGCTTAATGTGATTTCTTTAAAAATGATACAATTTACTTATCTATAAATATAAAAAAATACCTTTATAAAAAATAAAGATGAATGTTCCAACATAAAAAGTGAAAGAGAAAGATTATAGCTTCAGACAAGACTCAATATTGGCAAAACAGAAACAGGCTCAAAAGGTCAAATACCATTATTTACCACTCCTCAAAGAGCAAACAAGTGGTTTGAGATTAATAGCCAGCTGTGAAATTTGAAGAAAAGTTTAAAATGCCACCAGTGACATGACCAAGACATTAATGTAAGAGAAATGAATCATCTCACATTTGCTGTAGTTCAGAGACATATTGGCCAATTCGATTTTGAATTTGCAGATGACCACAGCCACCACGCAGGGAAATAGAGAGGGGTTCGATGGTAAGAGAGATGTTACGATATTACGAGGATGTATAGACCAAGACCTGATATAATATAATTAAAGCTACTTAATCCAAAAAATTATTATGTATTTGTGGATGGAGAATAGAACGTACAGTATGTCAAAATATAAGAGTAACAAAAGAGATAATTCTGTGTGGCACACATAAATTATATGGACTTTAGCAAGGACCTTGACTAAGGAGGGAATTGCAGTATGAGCTCTATTCAGCACCATAGATCACTTGTAGGGTTATTTACAGTCTCCCAGTACAGTATTTATTTACCTGTGCACTGTACTCAATTATCATCTCCTTCATGTAGGTCTTCAGGGACTCACACAGTGTATGGGAAGGAAACTCCAGTTGTGTTGGTCTCATGGAAGTGATGTATACGTTTCTTTGCAAGAAAAACGCTTGGTTTGCTACCTCATGAGTCTCTGTTCTACTTCAGCAGATTCATCATGAAACTCTTCTTTCTTTATATACTTAACCAAAAACTGACAAAGGTGTGACATTTCAAAATCTAACATGAAATACTGTACTACTATTATGGCTTCCGGTAGACTTTTGCGATATTATTTTGTAGTTTCTTTGATTACAGGATGTTCATGTGATTTTTTTTTAAATACTATATATATATATATATATATATATATATATATATATATATATGTGTGTGTGTGTGTGTGTGTGTGTGTGTGTGGGTGTGTGTTTGTATAGAGCTTTGTCCTGTACACATGGTTTGTGCAGAAAACAATGCTATTGAATGTGACTACAGATTACAGTGCATGGTACATTTCTAACCCTTCAATCCCATTCTATGTGTCTACATATTCTATGTGCAGATATCCCTTGCTGCTGCATGGATAGTTCCATCGCTATAGAAACCAAGGAAAGCTGGCAGTAAAATAAATACTGCAGTTGGGGTTTGCCAGCGGTTGGGGATCCACAAAACCTGAACCACCCCTCATCGCCCTCAAAGTGACCGACTGGTGGAGAGATTTAATCGCACTTTGGGGATGCAGCTCGCCATAGTCACCAGCATGCACGAAAAAGACTGGAACCTTCATCTGCCACTCATCCTAATGACTCCACGGCTGCACACTCGCTCTTCTGATTCTGAGTAGGGAACTCCAGACTCCCGCTGAGATGGTCTTTGGCCGGTCGCCAGACCAACAACACCCTGCTCCAGGGCCTGAATACACACGACAGCTCCACGACTGGCTGGACACAGCCCAACGGTTCGCCCGGGGCCAACTTCAAGCAGCCGGTATGCACCAGAAGCGCAACAATGACATGCACGGGAAAGGGAGAGCCTTTGAATTAGGAGAACGAGACCCAAAAAAAGACGGGGCCGCTGTCCCAAACTCGAAAGTCCCTGGGTTGGCCCTTGTCTGCTCTTGGAGTGGGTCAAAGAGGTCGTGTACCAGGTTCAGCTACCCTCCCCCGGCCAGAAAGTAGTGCTGCACCTAGATCATCTGGCACCTTCCCTGGGCAATCAGGCAGCAAGCCCCTCGCCAAAGCCTGGCCAGTCAGCAGGGAGCCGTCCCTCACCACTCCCGAGCCCACCAGCTACAAAGTCACATCATCGGCCAAGACCAGCTGCACAGAAACGAGCACACCATCGCCTCTTTGTTTCTTCCCCTGTGACTTCCACACCCAGGGTCGTCCCACTACCAGAAATGACCTCCCCAGAAGAAGAGCGAGGGCATACCATCGTGTCGCTGCTATGAGTCTGCCAGCCCCACAAGTTACCATCAGGCGCCCTACGAGACAACGCCAACTGCCCCTCCACTATCGGACTGAAGCTGGTTCTTCCAGGGCCTGGAAGTTTTTGAGCATCAGGTCAAACGCAAACAAAGACTGGGACTTTATGTGTTCTGTGTTGAACTTGAGGGGGGAATGGGATCATCGTTTCTGTGAGTAGGTCTGTTATTTTAGTGTTATATGTGAATGAGCTTTACTGCCTGTATTTTTGTGACTAACTCTCTGCTGCCAGTTCTATGGGTGCTAGGCCCATAACGGGCTCACTGTGTGTATGAATGGTGGGAGGTTATGTAAATTATTCACTGTAAATAACAGCCAATGAGCGATAAGAAGGAACCTATATAAATGCGGCCTGCGTGCTGCATGTGCGTGTGATACCAAGGAGTGTAAAGGAGCTAAATCCATTATTGCTAAACAAGCAATGAATAAAACAGTCCTTGTTAGAGCCAAAGAAATATCCTGCCAGAGTCTTCATTTCCACTGCTGAGAACCCACAACACTCAGTCACTACAATATTTTTTAACAAAAATATGGCTTTGATGTAGTCTGTTAAAGGATGCAATACTAAATATAAATGAAGGGGGGCGCCAAACTTCTGTGTAACAAACAAACCAATCTAAAAGCATGCCACCATACACAAACACAAAAATTATATTTCATGAACTTATTTGTTTTATCTTATCACAATTGAATGTGTTTCAAAATAATATCCAAATGAAATGAAACCTTTATTGTATTAAAAGCCCCTTTCCACCGATTTCAATGAAAGAGAACAACAGCTATGGCCAAAAGTTTTACATCACCTAGAATTTTAGGTTTGAGACATAATAAAATAACAAATAAACTAATGAACATAATTTAGATCTTTTATTTAACATCATGTAATCAAAGAAACTACAAAATTATATTGCAAAAGTCTACCGGAAGCCATAAGTACAGTATTTCATGTTAGATTTAGTTTGTATCATTTTTGTCAGTTTTTCGTTAAGTATATATATTGGACTTTATGAAGCAAAATTAGTTAATTGTATATGGTGATACAAAACTTTTGTCCATAGCTGTACATTTGTGATGTGTGAATGCGATAATGCACGTGCTGTAGGCTGGAGTGGTATCCAGAACTTCACTGCAACCACTGGTGATTTCTCTTTGGACTTGTCTGTAGATGGTAATTATTGCCCCAAATGCGGCAGTGTGGATTCATTTTGTACAAATGGGTTAGTGTATTGCTTAGGGACAAACTCAATCATTATAGTTAATATAATTAAGGTGTATGACATTTCCAATTAATATATTTTAATTAATGTAAAAAAAACATATTTTGATTGTTCAAAAAAAAAAAAAAAAAAAAAGCTTTACCATAGCAATCTGTGCGTTACAATGGTTATCTATTATTTACCACGCTTTCACTGTTCTTTTTAGTTTATTACACTTTGCTGTGAGAAACTTTAAGGGTAGTTTGTGTGCGAGTGTGTGCGTATTGTTTTGCAAGTTATAACAGTAAACGAGAGCACTGCGAATAGCTGGAATCTATCTCGTCTTTATCCATAGGTCTGTTCTGGGAATTATAATCATTGATATCTGACACCTCTCAGATGCCACTTTGAAGGGGAACAAAAAAAAAAAAAACACTCCACACGCAAACTGTTTGAAGAGAATGTCCTGTTTTCTAAAACATTTTTTGAAGGCTTTGAACCTCAAAAACAGAATTTGATAACGTTAAGCTCCTATGCAGGGGCCGTATTGTAGTCAGGAGGGGGTGTGAGTGTGTGCATTTATTTTTATAGAGTAACTCTGCGCTGCCTTCAGCATTCAGGGATTCAAGTAAATGTCAAACATGGCGAGAAGGAAGAAGGGAACAGATACTGCTGCCTTGCACTTTTCTTTACTTCTGTCAGTTTTCCATTCGGGATTTACTCAGATCCTCGTAAATGAAGTGACTGGGTTCAGTCTCCATCCCCCTTATTTCAACATCGCCGAGGGAGCACGGATCTCTGCCACAGCGACCTGCGGAGAAGATGAATCTGCCAGGCCCAAGTCAGAGCTCTACTGTAAACTCGTTGGAGGACCCACGGCAGGACTACCTAGCCAGACGATACAGGTAATTATAAATATCATGTGGAATAATAAAAACCTGACAAAATACTGTAAGTGATATCACTTTCTACGCGTAAATGCATATTTGAATTCAGATTTATTTAGCGGCTATACTTTAATTTTATTTAAAACACGTATTTTTTATTTTTTTTTAAGGTATGATAATAGGTGGGAAAATAGTATTAGTTAGCTTGTATCTGATAAACAAAACGTATGCTTTGTTAATGACAATACAGCATGCTATAAAAACATATTTCTAATAGTTCTACAAGCTGCTGCGTTGGTTATTGTGTGGAAGCAAGTGAAACCAGAAACCAAAACAATAAAAAATAAAGCACATTTGAAAATTAATTTAAAATTTGTTGGGAAATGTAGCATTTGCCATTCTGAGTTCTACCTGATAGGAAAGGTAACATACTGTTTGCAGTGTATTTAGCCTTGTGTACTGTCATAATAGTGTTATCACATTGACATCATGCTGGTCCAACAGCACATACTGCAAGTGGAAATTAGAACACACTTTTGTGATGCTAGTGTAATTATCCAAAAGTATTGTAAAGATGATTTAAATGGTTAGATTTATTTTTTTTCAGATCGTATGGTAATCTACAGCATGCCTTAATTTTTAAGACTAAAAAAGATTAAAACGTTTACACACCTGAGGAATTTACATCTAAACTAATTTCTTTGTTGATTTTCTTTTTTCATTTTTTTTTTTTTTTTTTTTTTCATTAAGCAGATTAAGTGTGTTACAATCTGGTCAATTTGTTGGCTTTAATTCTATTCCCACTTTCCTGGAATACTTACTTGTGGTCTTGTGGGGCACTGGGAAACAGTGTTGCATTTGTACTGGGTAATTATAAACTGTGTAGATGCCAGCGACAGTATCAGGCCTCTTGAGACACCTCAGTAAAAGTCTTCAGATACCTTGTGCAATTATACTTTATGTTTTATCTTCATTCAGGAACATTAGTGGGCAATCGTCACTTAAGACCACATTTATATAAGCTAAGGGACCTTAATCCTGTACTCTGGGCAATGCATTTATTAGCCCATTTCTTATAACCCAGAGTGCTCACAGCAAGACGTATTTTGTAATATACATGTACTGTAATTACTTACATATGTTGCAGCTTTCTGGCGGCACACCTAATCCACCCTTACTTAGAGGTGGCTCTAACTTTTGTTTTCTAACTGTTTTATTTTAGGTCTTGAGTCATTGTTATGTAAAAATGTTACTCACTTGCCAAATATTTTGTTCACAAAAGAACAGCCCCTCGAGAGACTGTATTTTTTGTATCACACATGCCAGAATCTTTCACAAGCTTGACATTTTGGGGGGTGGTGTAGCTCAGTAACCGTCATAGTGACTGTTAACTATTTTTTTTACAATTCAGATGCTTTCCTTACATTGATTATTTTTACACAGAGGAACTGGCTCCAGTTGAAGACTAATTATATCTAAAAGTTGAATGTATTTTGGAATAAAAAAAAGATATTCGCAAAACTGGAAAGGTTATGACTGTGCTTTTCAAGGAACATTCTCCAAATAACAATTTAAAAAAAATATTTCTGATATTATTCTGTTGTTCATTTGGTAATTTGTTTTATTTTTACATGAAATTGAAACCACACACACATATAAATATCGGGAACTAAAACTACGCCAGTTTAACCTGAAAATAATATATTTTTTCCAAACTCAACAAGCGGATGTTCTTGAAGAGGTAACTATGTAAAGGTTACATGAAGTGTACGAGGAGATAACAGGTAACACATTATCGACCGCTCGGGAACTTTCAGTCAATCGGTGCACGTTTCACCTTCTGTAATCCCCTGAGTAACCCTATTTATGACTAACTGTGCCACTTATTTTTTACCTTGATGTATTCTCCATGCTGTATCAGCACTGTTGAAGCCACCAGCTTTAAAAAAAAAACCTACCCGAGGCACCTTTTCAAATTCTATTCAACTGCAAATTCCATTCAAAATGATGACATCACAGTCTGCAGAGTACCTTATCCAGTTAACGATCTATCTTCATCAACATTTCCCTCTTTCCAATGAAATTAAAATTAAATAAAGATGGTTAATGATTAGAAAACAAATATACTGATGCACAATGAAAACGCAACAGTCTAAGTTTTACATCAATAGCTCATTGGGCATATACATAATGTTATTTACACTTTAAATAGTGAGCAGATAGGTTTGTTGATTGTTTGAGTAGTATTGTTCCGGGATAACAAAACACTGAGCTCAAGTCGTGATTTTATATAAAAAAAAAGGTGCTCAGTTTTTGTATTTGAGTTGAGTTAAAATTGCCAAAATGAGTTGATTAAGAATCTATATAAATAGCCATGCAAAAAGACATGATTTTAATTAACACAAGAACAGTGTTATACGACCATTCCCTGCTTGAGTAATGAAGATCGCCTGGTTGCTATCGGCATGTTGAAGGCGGCCTGTCTGTGAGAAGCTGTGCAACGTAATTGTCTTTTCTTGTTTTAAGCTCCTGTTTTTTAATAGATAATGTTGCTGTGAGTTTGACTTTATACAAATCAGTCATTCGTTTTGGCTACAGGCTGAAGTTGCTGTGTTGTCAGTGGACTATTTATGACATTTGTTCATTAAAACTGTGTTTAGAATGAAAAGTCAGTGCCATAGAAATTTCATTTGTCAATTATGTGAGTCTAATTGGTTAAATGTAGCATTCCTAAGTTGTTCAATGTAAACGTCTTAATATGAATTGCACGCATAGTGCTGTTTTAAGTTGAATACAGTGTGTGCACTTTTGTTTATGTAAGGATTTTGCCATCTTCAAAGAAAGGACAATAAAGGCTTGTACTTGACAAGGGTTTGCTAAACCATGCTTCTTTTTATGATGCATTTTGAAAAAGAAACATGACTAATGACCTGTATGTATTGTGGACTAGAGCGAGGTGGCGAATATAGCGCTGGAAACTGAACAGTTGGTTGTCAGAACAAAGGCGAAAACGCCAGGATTCCGAAATATGTTGATGACAGCTCTATAGAAAAGACCTGTCAAAAAACATAGAGCAGCCTTTTGAACATAGGCCAGTAAGGCCACTGTCTGGGATAGCTCTGCTAAACTTCAGAACAGTCATCACACGCCAACACAAGGTGCAAGTCAGGAATTGTTAGATTTCAACAGTTTGTAATGAAATGCAAACATTGTACCTGTGAGAAGAAAATCTGAAAGCCAGGCTATGGACCAAAAAAGTACTTTCTTTCTTTAACCCTGAGACTTCATCCTGTTCATAGCATATGGGGGTTAAAGTCCAGGTGTGCTATTCCATGGAGAGGCAAAGCTGTCTTGCTTCTGTACTTGCCTATGTTAGTTTTTGTTAATTTTTTCTCTTATGTAGATTATCTTAGACATTTTCCAAACTTTGTAAATGGATTTGGAGTTTTAACAAAATAAATATACAAATAAATGTGATTTGCTTTTTTCCCCCATCACATAATATTTTTATAATAGTTAATACTTCTATACTATGATATAACAGGTTTTGTTGTATTTTACGATTTGTAGCACCTTTAGAGCTCTGTTAAGCATATAATCAAACATACTGAAATATTTAGGACAGACAAAAAGTTACATTCAAACATATATGTTTTGTGATTAATGATTATTGGGATAATGTTACATTGATTTAAAAACTGCAGAATTAACAATACAGAGGTATAGGGGATTCTCATAGGGGATGAACCCGATCATGCTGTGTTCGCCCACCCTACTACGATGACTACGACTACTGCTACTAATAATAATAATAATAAATGCCTCAATCCCAATTCTGCAACTGCTTTCTGACTAGCAGCAAACTGGTGTTAACCGTCTTTTTGAACACATTTGTGGAACCAACAGTTTTTTTTCATTTTCATGTTCTCATTCTCCTAAAACAAATCTTCTTCAATGAATTAGGTTTGAGAGATTTTACTTCAACAGTAAGTGGACTCTCAAACCTGGTGACGACGAGAGCCGGCATCCACAATAAAGCCACTGGCAATGAATTCCCAGCTATGCTAATTTAATACATAGGGGTACAGAAATGTGACTTTTTTTCTCCTTGGTTTGGTACCCATGATAGATGCTACTTAAGGCTAATGTACAGTATAATACATCTTATAGCTAAGAGACAGAAAAGTCTAAGTTTAAAGCAACCAGCTATCCGATCACTAAACACAAAGATAAATGAAGTGTGAAAGGATAAACAAATATGTCTGTGCTTTGCAAAGGGCTTCGTTATTTATTTATTTATTTATGTATGTATTCATGTATTGCAAAGGGCAGCATTTTTTTTTGTAGTAGCTTCAGTATTTTTTTATAACATTGCTTATAAAATAATCAGACCATAAAGCACTATCATTTTGAGTCAAATGGCAATAATTTGAAATGTATAATAAATTGTGTCACATAAAAAAAAAAAAAAAAAAAAAAGAATACTAAATGAAGAGTTATCTAAGCCACTCCTACTGTATGCTTGTGATCTCCTAGTTGGTCAAAGAACCTCTCAGATAAAGGATTGCTTGGTGGTATGATTTTTACGTGTAGTAGGAAGTTACGCAAGGTTATGTCACAAACAGGATTTTGAGTGCTTAAGTCTCGTAAGCATAATGTAAAAACGCTGAGTGTTTGGTCAATTGTATAGGTTTTAGTGCAAGAAGATAATTTACCCATCCCTTAAAGTCAAATGGCATTTTAGACACAAACTTCCTATAGTGTGTGGAATGTGCATGACTGTGGAGAGAGTGGCGAGTTCTAAGCTGCATGGAAACCTGACCATTGTTAACAAACTTAATTCCAACTAAATTCAAGCAGAGAATACGAATGCCACTGGACAAAAATAATTGCAAAAACTCCATTATCGTTTGCTGAGAAAGCTACCGGCTATGGGATATGGAAATCTTTACACTTCTGGTTTTACTCTAACAGATTAACAAGTGTCCCACTCGCAACATGAGAAAGTGGTGCCTGTGTAATTTGAAAAGAAGACTCTTTCTATGTCTCTTTGATGGATTAGACAATATGTTTGCTTCATCCAATTGCAAATTGATAACTAAGCTTTGTTTACCTTTCAGGGTCAGTACTGTGATTACTGCAATTCAAACGACCCCAATAAAGCTTACCCGATCACTACTGCTATAGATGGGACAGAGCGATGGTGGCAAAGCCCGCCTCTTTCTCGGGGGCTGGAGTACAATAAAGTCAACGTCACCTTGGATTTGGGTCAGGTTAGTAAACAATGAAAATTATTTTACACAATATTATGATCCTGTAAGTTTAATTTATTTGATGGCTAATGGTTATTTTTTGTTCTTAAAAGGAACACTCAGGAAACAGTAAAGAATGCTAAAATTGCTTTGGTTTTGTAATGTCCAAGAAAGTTGTCACAACAAAACCACATTGTATGGTTATCATCACTTACCTTTTCCTTGGAGAGCCGTGAGCCAGGGTGGTAATACAGACGGTAAAGAGGAAAACGGTTTTGTTTTTTTAATGTAAAATGCTGTTTAGCAGGAATCAGCCAGAAATAAGGAGCATGCCTGGGCATCCAGATGAGCTGTGCCATTCTGACCCATATCTTATTCAATTTTATATATATATATATATATATATATATATAATATATATATATATATATATATATATACTGTATATATATGGATATGTGTTGTTTTGAGTTGAGTACAGTATTGCACTTTTGTTTATGTAAGCCAGGATTTAGTAAGGATTCTTCAAAGGAAGGAGAATAAAGGCTTGCACTTGACAAGTGTTTGCTAAACCATACTTCTTTTTATGATGAATTTTGAAAAAGAAACATGATTAATGACCTACATGTATTATGGACTAGAGTGAGGTGGCGAATATAGCACAACTTGAGTAATTATGTTTAACTGGCATATTGTTCAACTTCTGTTATATATATAGTATCCTTTGTACTGGGAGATTTCCTGATTATGTGGGTTGCTTCTAATAATTCACAAAAGAGCAAAGCTGCACAGTGCTTTGAAATACCCCTCATTTATACATACAGGCCCTTTCTGTAATCTGCCATTGCCTTATAAGGCACTTTTAACACAGCTTCTACAAAGGTTGGAGCTAAAACATGAATGTTTTCGGCTTTCCTTTCTTTTATAATTTTCTTCTTTTTTTGACATTCTTGAAAAAAGGGATATCTTGGCCCTTGGACATGTTTGGAAGACGGGGCAACCCTCCTTTTGTTACTTACTGTGTCCGCTTTTATAATAAAAACATCATACAGAGAAATGAAGGAGAGAATAAAGTATTACAAGTTTGAAACAAATAAAATGATGAATTTATGAAACTGATTCAAATAAAAAGTTGAGATCTGGGTAAGTTTTAAACGCCTGCAATGACACCGACTGGATAACAAAATACATTGCTGGTTATTTAAGTGCTACTGAAGTTCTTCCCGTCCCAGGTGTTAAACAGTGGGGCGGGGGGGGGGGGGTAAAAAATAAATACTGTCGCTAGACTGAGAGTTGCACTGATGTTGTTGTGCTTGATTTGGTTAACATCCTGCTAAACATACACATTTAAATCAGTAGCTGAATTTATGCACATGCTTCAGGTGTCCAGTATGTGATTCACTATACATACACCTCCTTTTCCATTTATCTGTTGCCAGTGCACTTTAGCAGGCACTGTGCATGTGAAGTTCCAACAGTTACACCTATTGAATCTACAGTATTTCTGGCAGCCACTGCCGGTAACAACACTCACGTTTGAAACTGTGTTATCTTGTGTTGTGTATATATTATAAAAGCCACTGGACAACAACATCAACTTAAATAGCTCTTTATCATGCCATGGCATCTTGAACTAAAAACAACGTATACAAATACAACAGCGGAAGCATCTTTAATTTCTACTAGCCTGTTCTTATTGCTGAGAGTATTCTCAAATAATGTGCTGGTATTATCAGTCTGACAAAGCACAAATATTAATGGATTAAAACGAGATATTGTACATATACTGATAGTACTTTAAAATCTTTGCTTTGTCAAAAGTGGGACTCAAACCTACACCTTAGGGGTACTGAGAGTTTAACACACTGCTCAGAGACCACTAAACCAGATCTCAGCTGCAAAGAAACTAAATGCAGTACCACTTTTCTTACCTGTCTGCCTTTATCCACTGGCTTCTATTAATTTTTTGGTAACTAAAAATATGAAGGGTTTCATTGCTTGCTGCTAATGTCAGTGGTAGTGTGATTAGAATGTGCCTGCATTGTTTGGGAGGCAAAAGTTACTTTAAAAGCGATCAGAGCTATGAAGACTGAGAGTAATGTCAGCTGACAAAGGCACAATGAATTGGTGGTATTTTAACTGTGTATTTAAAATGGGAACTCGTCCAATACATGCTTGTGTATGTTTGTATTTTCAAACTGTGAACTTGCTGGGTATTGCATTTTTAGCAGAGCGGTGACCAAAGGTTTACATTATATCTACATTTTGTAATATTAGGAAGTTGATTTGCACCTTGGTTTGTATATTTAGTCTGTATTTAGGCCACTTTATTCTGCACTTTATTAAACATTTGGCCATTGCTCTGTTTGATTATAGAACATTGCATTTGGGTCATTATAACTATATTGCTCTGTATAGCTTGTGAAGGAATATATTATATTATGCACCACTAAAACTTTTTAGTATGTGTTTGTTTGCTAAAAAAATTTTGCATTTGATGAGACAATGTAATTTGTTGCTTTGAATTACTTGACCTACCATTTTTTAAAGAGAATGTGTGCTGTAGAAAGATAACTGGTAAGTTCTAAAAATAACTAAAATATTTTGGGTGTAGTTATAAAATAATGAAACATTGGGTACAAACTCTGTTTTTCCTCCATGATTTAGTTGGTCCCTGTACTTGGGAGGTGCTACAGTTCCATATCGTTAAATGATATGACAATGTGTTTGTGTGTATCTTCTTATAGTATTTACGTAATTTATCTGCGCACAATGAAGATTAAAGCCTCATTTACATGTATTTATAGATTTATAGTTAATTACCATTTTACTCTTGAATTTACATTGTTACAGTTGAAGTTTGTTAGTATGTGATTTGTATGTCAATAGAAGCATTCACCTAGTATGCTGCTGCAATACAAACTTTTACAAATCTAGCCACTTTTACATATATGCTCTATATTACAATATACAGGGTATCTTCTTGAACTATATATTCTCAAAAACTTTGTTAATGTGATGGTAGTGTTTTTAACCCTATCTCCACCCCACCGCCCCATAATGGAGAGAGGGAGGGGAGCACTTCAAAAACAGGACAGCCATGCGACAGATGCATGACAATGATATCAGTACCAGCAAAATGAAGGTGTATGTGATCCACTGTTATGAAACTATGTTTACATGGGTGAGTGGAATGTGCTGTGTGATGTCAGTTTGAGAGGGCAGGGGGGGGGGGGGCAGCACCAATAATATAGATCAAACAAGTGTGCAGAGTTACTATTGAAAATCCTAACGTTGCATTTCCCTACTTTTGTTGTTCCTTGTTTTGTTTGGGTTCTATAAAGAACCATAGTAATAACCCTATTACGGTTCTCGGGTCAAATGCTTCTAACAATTCAAGACTACATCTTGACATCTGCTTGTCTGAATTTGGTCAAATAATGCACTGGGAATTGTGCCACCTGATTGGCTGAGACAGGCATATTTTTTTTTAATTATCATTTTTTCTTTACCAAAATCCATAGGCTGCTTAAATTAAAATGAATTTTGAAGAGAGTAAAGTGGTTACTTTAAAGTTGGTTGCAGTCTTAACCCCAATAAAGGAGCCTGTTTTTTCATGTTAGAAAGGAGTTGTGTAGGGAACATTTCCAGTTTTTCACTGGATCAAAAATTGTTGGGTGTGATTAGTTGTACAGTCATATCAAGAGAAACTCCTTGGCCTGTGTTCTGTAGTCTTGGTCAGTTGTTTTGCCATATCTTTCAAATCAGTGAACTGGTTTTCAAACAATTAGCCCTTATTATATAGCATTTTATACCACTGTGACAGAGAGTGAATGAATCCAAGTCAACAATCTCCCTCCTGACCTGAGGACATGGTATAACAGGTACAGTGTGCCCCGGACTGGATGGTTTGACAGTTCATTGCATGGTCAGTTGGAAGTTGGCCATCTAAAAAGGGGGCGAAGCCACAGTACTAGAAGTCAGCACCTTACTGTGGTAGGCAATGTGTCAGTCATTGGTTGGAGGAGACGTGATTGCATTCACTACCAAAGGGGACGTGGCTGAAGGTATATCAGGGGATGTGGCCGAGCAATCTGTTTCTTTGTTATGGTTGAGAAAAGACAGAGAAAAAAAAAGCAACCGTGAGTGTTTTGTACTTGTTTATTTATTGTATTAACAGTGTTTGTTTTGTAAGCCAGCATCAAGCTCGGATTACAAACACCAGCACCAGTCACTATAACTGTGTATTCACCACCAGCACCAGTCACTATAACTGTGTATTCACCACCAGCACGGGAGATGCAGAGCTGTGCCTGTATTTACTATTAATTCGGGACTGAAACTCTGTATTGTTTAGTTGTGCAATTACACACTGCAATGTGCAGTTCATCCATAGGTTTATTCCTACATTCCTCCTCAACTCACAGTTGGTTTTCAGTAGACTTTCACTCCTTCTGTCTTCCAGGGCACCTATGAAAACGAGAAAGTCTTTTGTCTCAAAAGTTTGCCAATCAGCAAAAATCCTTGCCAAAAGTGATGTTTCAAATATCTTACTGTTGAAATTAACTGTATTAAATAAAACCAAAATGGCATTTTATGGGGTGTAACAGGGGTGTTCTGTTACTGTGTGGGTATAAGCTGATGAACGAGAGAGACAGAGAGGTTGAGATTGAAAACGCAGCTCTAAATTAATGCTGGGACAAATATCCGAATATCCAATCAAACACTTTTTTGCATGTAATCAAAGTAAAAAAAAAAAGTCAGTGTCTGTCAGAAATGATGTTATCTGTGTGAGTTGGGGGTGGTGTTCTCCTGGTGTGCTCTGACTGTCGGCTAAGATCAGCCCCACACACTGGTGAGTGTTGCTGTTCACCCTATTTCCTAAATAAAAGAATTATCTGTTTTGGAAGATAAAAGTTGTATGCTTGGATTCTTACTGCTGCTACTATATATATATATATATATGCACACACATACACACACACACACATACAGTCAGTCCTCGCACTTACGACACCATTGCTTCCTGAAAGTAGCGTGTAAGTAGAAATGTAGTAAGTCGAAGCACATTTTCCCACAGGAACAATGTTATAAATTGGGGTTACGTTCCTGACTCTTTGGCCAGATCATATATTTTTACAAAAATGACCCTTTATATTGTACTCATGCAAATATTTATTTAACTCTTTACACTTAGCCCGTGGGTACACGCAAATTACTCAGGCATAGGTTGTTTAAAAGTACAGACTCGTACAGGGTGTATATGCGGTACTCCTAACCCGAACTATGATCGACTGAAGTTAAGCCCCTCATCATGTGACAGAGTTCATAGCTTAGGCTTCGTTTTGAGTCCATTGCTCTTATCAGACATTGTTAAGGGCAAATAAATTCTGAAAAAAAAGCAGTTACATGCATAAAAAAAATAAAAATAAAAATACCGCTAGACTGAGTCAGGGCGACTACGACAATTACTGCAGTTCAGACACTGAGCATGCGCACATGACGCATGGCTTGTGTCTCGCTGTGTTGTAAATGCCGTATCGATATCATAAAGTCGAAGCAAGGTAATAATGCAAAAGAGTCGTAAGTGCTGTGTGTCCTAAATCGAAGCGTCTTAAGTCGAAGATTGCACACACACACACACACACACACACACACATATGAATAACTTCGCTCAGCCAACAGCGTTTTATACAGGTCATATCTGCAAAAGGAATGACTTCTAGTAATCAGCGTTTTAATATTCTTTCATGATGCATGTCTAGTTTTAGCTTAGTTACTGAAGTTAAAGACGGATGTTATTACTTTATGAAAACGTGTCTGTGGCTGCTGTATTTATTGCGAAGACACAATAATGGCAGGGATTATTTAAAAGAAAATGTGTTGTCTTTTTTTCTTGAAGTACACACAAGATTGAACTACTGTATTGCTTTCTCTATTTTGTAGTTAATTCACAATAGTAGTAAAGTAAGGCTTTATTTCCTTTTTTTTAACTTTAATACAGTGTTACATATAATGGCTTTATTATTATTTCTCCTTCACTGTGGTGTTTCCCTACACAGCTTAGGGACCTGAGGCTCAGTGGGCATCCTCTGATCCAATGGGCCAATTGGTGTCTTTTTACACCCAGGAACTTGAGAGTGGGTGTCTGCAGGCTACTGGCCTCTGGAGGACAAAGACCAGCCAAGCTCCTCAGTTGCCTGTAGGGTTACTGCAGAGCAGTGAGGAGAACAGTTTAAGCCAGATTCCACCCCCCCACCTTGGAGTGTCAAAGCCCAATGTGTGCCCCCGATGGATCCCCCAGCAGTGCTATTATGACTGTGAGCCATTGGAGGCCCCTTGCTTTGAAACATTTGAAAATTAAACGAATATCTAATCTTGAACTTATATCCCAAACGTTTATAGGCACTAAAATTTTATTTCTGTTTTGAAAAACTAGCTGAAAAAAACCACAGCTAAAAACAAAAGTTTGCCAAACAGTGGCTCAGCGCTGCTCCCACTAAAAGGGAGGTCCCGCTCCAGGAACCTTCTCCCTGCACAAACTAAATTAAACTTTTGTGGGATTAAAATTCCCCTAAATGAATCCCTATTTAAAATACTGGAACCGACTTTTGTGTTTTTCTTACCCTGGTTAACACACACAGTTGTGAGGATCTTACGTCCAAACTGCCACCCCAGACAGTCTGTATCCCTGCTTGTAGAACAAAGAAACTGGCTTTTCAGACCTTTTTTAGGCATGTGGCCAGGGTTCAGTTAGGTAGGGAGGGAATTCCAACCTCCCAGCTGTGACAAGTCTAACACGCACTTTATTTTACAAAAAAACCTTTCAGATTAAATACATTTTATTTGTAGTCAAACAAAACACATTATTTACAGTTGCAGGTCTTACCTGTTGGATAAATAAATAATAATAATATCCTGAAATCAACTATCCTAGGGTGATCAAACTTTCCAAATATGAAAATAGTGGCCAGTGAGGAACCAATCAGACATAGTAAGAAGTTGGATTATTTTGTTTTGGATTGTAACTCATAAACTAGGTATGTGTAAGAACAGTTTCAACAAAATTATAGCAGTTTAGAAGTTTAAAAAGCTCAATCTGATTGGTTGAATACGTCTCCATGCTATATTATATTATATATTATGTTATGTTGATAACAGCAAATTTGAAATAAAGAAACAAGAGGTACCGGTGCATGTTAATGT
The DNA here is from genome assembly GCF_017654505.1 of Polyodon spathula. Classification (NCBI taxonomy): domain Eukaryota; kingdom Metazoa; phylum Chordata; class Actinopteri; order Acipenseriformes; family Polyodontidae; genus Polyodon; species Polyodon spathula. The sequence goes on along the minus strand of NC_054536.1, from coordinate 82,813,352 downwards.
TGCCAGGACAAGGGATTGTCTAAGGGATTATAAATCCTGTTCCCATTGGAACCTGTTAGCGGCAACTACATTTATAATCTTGCTGAGAATGTAGATCCCACACTCAGTCAGTGACAAGGAATTCTAAACATTTATCACTTTACACAAATAGACTAAATATGTTAACATCAGCTTTTCGTCTGTTTTTTTTTATAATTTAGATTCAATAATATATTTTTAAGTGTTCGGTGGCTACCCCTAATCAGTTTGAGAGCGTGTGTTCTCTTGCACTCTTTGTATGATAGACCTGACACAGCAAAGAGTGCGTGAGAAAGACACTCTCAACTTCATTAGAGGTAGCCACCGAACACATAAACATTCACTTTAATTTAAAGCAGGACCTGGGGGCACCCTGTGTCTGCTGGTTTTCATTCCAACTGAGCTCTCAGTTACTTAACTAAACCCTTAATTGAACAAATAATTTGCTTAATTAGACCTTTTTACATGTTTTCAGCTCTAATAAGCAAATGATCAGTTCAATTTAAGCAAATGATCAGTTCAATTAAGTGTCTAGTTAAGTAATTGAGAGCTTGGTTGGAATGATAACCAGCAGACACAGGGGTATTGTGTTTTATTTATTCAACAAATAGGATAAAGCAAAGGCAGAATACTGCATACATGAGAAGAACAGGCATATGTAATTCTACTTTTATTGACAATTTTATCTCATTAACTTACTCCAGTGCAGTGTGTCATTCATTTTGATTTGTCCTTTTGCTATAATCAACCCCTTGGTATCACGAACAAAAGGCTTGGACCCAAACAGGTTCGTTTTAGCGAGGGTGTACTGTTGTGTGCTACTTAATCAGGACCAACTGTGTATTTTTATTCCAGATCCATTGTGTTACCATTTATGGCAATGCTGTGGTCTGCTAACTCTCTGGGCTGCCTTCAACAGTTGTGTCAGTCACAAATGCTTCAGGCTAGTTCAAGTGGCAGCTGCTCTAGAAAACTGGGAGAACAGAAAAGCAAGTGTTCAGAGGGTAGCAGGTAGGCCTTTCTTATGGTCTAAAGTGACTGCATGTAGCCAAAATATAAGGATTAATATAAAATGAATAGGCAAGGAAAGCTCAGGAACCGAACCACACTTAAACACTCAAGTCAAGGCAGAGACACTCCCCCTCTTAAATAATGCTGTCTCTGGCTCTCATTGGACACTCTCACACACCCCTCATTTGCACATTTTCTTAACCAATCCCATATTCGGTCAATGACAGCCGGGTATTGCTGGGGGGGGAAGAGAACAGAACATGCACGCTTACATACACAAGCATGCTCCCATTCAATAAATAACTATTTACAGAATTTACATTCTCTGACCCCTATTTCCCTTCATGACGGGAGTAGATGGAGCCCCTGTTGTAATTCGACCTCCTGATCACTGGCAGCACTGTGTAAGGCTGACCGTGATTGGGTCAGGAGGCTGAACTCTGACCAGACCCATAGTATTTCCGGGTCGGGCAGCCATCTTAACCCAATGTGGAATCACGAGCCCACCGAGTCTCATCACTGCAATTAGCTGTGCTGTGCTCGCTGATTGGCTAGTGTGGGGCAACGTGCTGGTTGCAGGGGCGGGACTCGTCAGTATTTAGGAAGCGCGGTTTTGCCATTCGGTCTCCCTGTCCTGAACTGGAACACAGAAGAGACGCTCTGTGCTTTGTTGTTTTGTTTTTATAACCTGCTGTAATCCACAGAATCCTGAAGCTTTGTAAAATAACTTGTTGGATTTCCACAGTGAAGGAATGCAGGACTATCCTTTATTACTCGGTCAGGAGGCGAGGGGCAGTGAGAGGAAACCCACTACAGCAGCACGGAGAAACCCTCTGCTTTTTTTGTTGTTGTTTTTGTGTAACAGTAGCATTTTTGTTTATCATTTTTATTTTAAACCTGACTTTACCATTGCTGATATTCCAGGTATTTTTCTTTGTTTGTTTTCTGATACAAGATTGTTTATTTTCGTTGTGTGTTTAAATAAAATCCTGCTCAGATACCATTGCTGGTACAGGGCTCCAGGACTGAACGTCAATTCTGGTCCTTCCGTAAGCTCCGCCCACTTCCCTCCCACACCCTTCCTCACCAATAATACCTTCCAATACTATCACAATGTGTTATGCCTTCCACTGATTTATCAATCAATCTTTATTTTATACTGTGCCTTTTATAGTGGACCACTATCACAAAGCACTTTAGATAATAAAAAAAACAATGCATAATACATTAATTGCAGTGAAAAACAATGCATAATACATTAAATACAAGGCTAGGATGTGAAGATTCTAAAACATTGTGGATGCGTATGCCATAATTGCTAGCAGACTAGCAGAGACACAACAGTATGTGTATGTCATAGAATCATGAGAATAAGTTACAGTAAAAAATCAGAAGTAGCAAAGACAGGCAGATATCAGGCTTAAAGATCAAGGAAAGCAAGAGAGAACAAGTGGGTCTTGAGAGTTGATGAGATGTTTCAAAGGTGGTTGAAGGAAGATTTGACCACGGATGAGATGTGGGCATCAAAGAAGAGGTTGCTGTCAAGAAGTACACCAAGGTTTCGTACTGTGGGGGAAGGCAGCAGCAGACAGTTTCCGAGGTTCAGGGCAGCTATATTGAGATTCTTAAGTTGAGTTTTAGATCCTACTAGAAGGAGTTCAGATTTGCTAGTGGGAGAGGGACATCCAGGGTCGAGTTTTAAGTAGAGCTGGGTGTCATCAGCATTGGAGTGAAACATGAGGCTATGTTGGTGGATGAGGTGATCCAAGGGAAGCATATAGATGTTGAAGAGACGAAGCCCAGGAACAGACCCTTGACAGTTTCTAAATTACCAAGTGAAAGTGTAAGATTTGTATATATTAAAAAACAGACGATCAACACAGCCACACTTGGTCCCCTATTTAAAATTGTGATGTTTTTTTTATCAGAATTTTAAATTCCACACTAGTATGCGCATGGAACACAAACTGCCAAATAGTAATCTCTACCTAAAGTCAGTGATGCTGCTTCAGATTTAGGAAGCAAGTCAATCAGTATTTTCTCTCTGTTATATAATACCGATCAGCTATGTTATTCCAACTTGTAAAGAAAATGTTTCATGTAATGATCAAGGTATAGTTTTTCTTTTAGCTTGTGGTCCTAATTTTTTGTTATGAGTAAATAGTGTTGCTTTTTCATTGTACAACCCTCCCCCCCTTTACACACTTACTTCATTTGAAGTTTCAAGTTAAAAAGTAAAGTTATTACTTTTTGAAAATGCATCCATGGCCACTTTGTATATTGCGACAACGCAATACTCTACTGAATGGCGTCCTTTGTTTTGTGGTTAATTCACTTGGGTAAAGTAAGGCCTTCACAACCTATTTTTATTTCTGGGATAGTTTTCTATTTTCTTCTTTAATACAGTGTTACTTATAATGTCTTTGATAACGTTTTGCAAATGACCAAACATTAGAATAATTGTCTGAATTTTAAACGAATATCCGAACATGACCATTCTGTGTTTGTCCCAGCACTGTTAAACACAAGGTTACCAGTTCTTTCTCTTTCTGTTCACTTCAGAATGCAGAAACTTCTTTCTTAATTTTTTTTGGTAGAACTGCAGTATGTGCACCTTTTGTTAAACATCCCGTGTAAGCATGCAGTGCTTGTCGTTTCAAGTTATTTTAATAACAGCTTATTCGAATACAGGTTTTTTACTTTGATGTGAAAATGATTGAGGTGATTGAAAGAAACTTTGTTTTTCTGTTGCATTGGCTGTGACACAGGCTGGAAATAGGGAAAGAGGCTCCAGCTGCTTGCACTCACAGTAGCAGCACTGTAACTTGATGGTCCAGCAACAAAAGCTTCAGCCCTATACAGACACTTTTTCAAGTGCTATTGCTCATGTAAAGCCAAGACACAAGTAGATGCATGTGCCCTAAATGAAGATATGTTCTTTTTAGCTGTGGGTTTGGCAGCAGGCACTAGGAATTTAGTGCTGAGTTTTCTGGCACAGGCAGATGTACCAAAGGCAGGACAGAGAGCTGCTGTAACCTGTCTCACATTTTTTATATTGTACTGGTGTGCCCTCCCTCAAACTTAAAAATAAACAAAAAACACAGGGTGGAGAAATACTTTATGAATAGGAATCATTAATTTAAATTCCCCAGGTGCTTGCCTAAAATCCAGTAGCAACTAAGGGGTAGGTGTACTAAGATGGGCCAATCGCAGTGCAAACATACAGCAATTTGCATTTTCGTTGCAACACTTAGCAAAGTAAACATTTTGTCGTATGTTCTAAGAGAAAATGTTAATGAAGAGAGTCACAATGTACTCATTTAAACATTTATTGTGCCTTCTTAGCGAGACTCTAGCATTAAACATTGCGATAGTCATGCGACATTGTTAATAAATAGCGGGAGATTGGGTTGTGGTTTGCTGCATGCAAGGGTGCAAGAATCAAATTAACATTGTTTTTGTTAAATGCAAACATCATCTATAGAATGCATTCTGTTTTGTATTCATTTTACCTATTTTAATATATATATATATAAATGAAAGGCAGTTTAATCCCATCAGATTCTGTAGTGGGGCCCCAACCTTCACCCCCAAAAAGCTTTTCATAATCATACAGTAGCCCCTCGCTAAACCGGACATGTTTGTCCGACATTAGGAGGTGTTGGGCTTAAATACAATACAAAAGATAGCACACACATACATTTATAGTGATGAATGCATTTAAAATGTAAATCATTGTGCTGAAATAACACTAGTATGTTTTGGGTAGGCTACAAATTACATTATGCAAAAATATTAATCTGTAGAGTAGGCCTATACAGTATACAGTTCAGTAGTAAAATCAGATTAATGCGGAGCACGCTTTCTTTTTACTTTAGCCTAGGTAACACAAAATAAATTATGCTACTGCGCTGTACACATTGGTTTACAATGTGAATAAAAGATGCTTTTAAATTTAAACTAAATAATTTTTTTTTTTTTTTTTATTTTTGTTTTTTTTTTTTTTTTTTTTTTTTTTTTTTTTTTATTTTTTTTTTTTATATTATTATTATTTTTTAACTTGGCCTACTTAGTAACCTAGACAATTAACGTACATTAGATCATGGTCCTATACAGATGATCAGAATGAGCTGGAGGGGTTAGAGGCACATGTGTGCAGTCTATTGCTCCCAACACGCTGGGGAAAACAGAAATGTGATAGAAATTTGTTTTCAAGGCTTGTAAGTACACCCTGGCTTTAGTGAAAATTAGGTACTTGGGTGTTTGCCTCAAAAATGCATTGAGCACAACTGGCAACGCATGAGAAAAAGCGGACTGGGAAATGCCAGCAACAATTGTGACTGTTTAAAACATGCTTTCAAAAGTTCTTATCAAATTGATGCAATTGTAAGTGTCTCAATTGCCAGCAGCTTTCGTAAATCTCATCATAATATCTGAGAACCTTGATTGGCATTAGCTCCACCCCCTTTTTTTGCAAATGAATGCAGGAATCCCATAATTACATACTTATCTGAGCTTGAACCGCAAAGAAAACTGCTGCTGCAAAGCATTCCCTAAAAAGTCGCAAATAGCACTGTGCTTGTTTAGTACATTTCACCCTAGACTTCTGACTCGTTTGCAACTGGTTTGTGACTATTGCGACAGGTGCAATACTTTAGTACATCTACCCCTAAGAGTTTTATCATATACTGTAAATCAGAGGTTCCCAAATGGTGTGCCGCCAGGGCTGCTCAAGTGTTCCGTGAAATTTCTGTTTCCAGCAAAACTCGTCAATACAACACACCCGTAACGCAGGACCAACCGTATTAACTTATGCTTTGCGTGGTCGCCCATGACAACCCGAGTCAGTGCATTGGGAGTGATTTTTGACTGTGAAGGAAAACAACGTTAACACAAATAAATAAATAAACACACACACACAAAACTGTTGTACTAACATGTATACATGTACAGAACAGAAGGGAGCACCTGCGGGTGGATCAGGACGTAAGAGTTGCCTTGTCTTCAGTTCCACCCCAGATCAAGCGACTCTGTTCACTCAGGCAGGCCCAGGTTTCATATTAATGGTAATTTACTAAGGGGTGTTCACACTGAAATTGATGCGCATGCTGCCTCTTTACGTGTCACTCTGTGTCGCCGCAGACCATTGTTCACGACGAACGCGGCAGGGGAAAGTCAGTGGGCGGTCTGTTGTTATGTCACGGCTGCATGTACTGTGACTTTTGGTTGCCAAGCAACAAACGGTAAATGCCAGTGGGAAGGTAAAACATTTTTATATAGAAAAAACAAAGCAAACAGTTCAAGTAACGAGGAACGAAACATTATATATTTTTTAAAAACTAATTTTAACACCCCCCACTCCACCCCACCATAACCCCCCCTCAGTTACTGCCAGGTGCAATTGTGTATGTTTGTTTAAAATAAAATAAAAACATGTTGCTTTTAAAAATGGTGACAATTGCTTTCTTTGATTGTGAGTTTTGAGATTTGTCTGGTTTGATGGGTATGGGCAGTGACAGTGTGAGGTAAAGGCATCATTATACGTTAATATTATTGAGCATTATCGTATAAACATGATTTTTAAAAAATGCAACTGCTTTCATCACGTTTTTGATTCATTTTGTTAAAATTTATTAAAATATAATAAGTGTACACTTTGTTAGATCAAATAAAACGTTTGCTTGATTTTTTGTTTGTCCGTGGCAATAGTGATTTTATTTATCAGGAAATGCTATAAGTAGCAGGTGCATATAATGTTATTTTCAATGTGGAGTTTAGCAATAAATACATATTATATTAGATCCAGTAATTGTTTGGCTTTGCCTATAAACACAACATTTTGAAGGATGCTTTTTAGATGTAAAAGCTATTACTACAGGGTAATGTAAAACTCTGCAGAGTACCTGGATTAAAAAAAAAGCTTTTTTGAAACAACTTTACATCTCAAACAGTCACAGGTTAGGGAGGAGAACTCTAAGGCAAAATCTGGCACATGCAAAAAAATAAAATAAAAATGTTTATGCAATTGTTCTGTTCTGTGTTTGGCTTAAGGTGTTTGTTAAGTTGATTGCACAGTATATATTCCAGTTCTTCTGACAGTTATAAAACATCTTTTACCAGATCTGTACCTGTCATTTAAACGCCTTGACATCTCCAAACAATGTAAAGCAAAAGACTTCTCAGGGTGAGGGTTCATCCAAACTGATTGCTGCAGTGTCTAAGGTCCCAGGCTTGCACTAAACCCTCTCATCACATAGCATGATGTAGAAGATCAGCTCAGGGAACCATAGACCCATAGTGGCTCATGTGGTTGATCTTCTGAAATATACAGTACACACATTCTCACTCATCCAGACGAGCTGCTTGTTCCTGTCATATGGCTTATTTTGATTATTGTGCAGTCAGGCAATGCAGCTGAATGTGTCTGATCCTTTTTATCTACTGTAGGATTAATATTATTTGCACAAGGTTACTCGCATTGCCTGGTCTTATCTTGGGGTTTAATATTGTTCCTTGATGACGTCATAGTAATCCAACTGTACTGTGTTGTGTTATATCTTTATATGAATCCCAGGGCTGCCTGATATCTTTTAATTAACTGATTGAGTCTCATTCTTTGTACACACACACACACACACACACACACACACACACACACACACACACACACACACACACATGCTCGCACGCACACACACACACACACACACACACTCTCACACATATGTATATAAAATCTGGTTCTTAACCCAAATATGAAGACAGAAACAGCAAAAAAAAGCCCTGCCTTTCAAGGTAGAATTCACTAAATGAATGTATTAGCTTTTATGACCCATGTGAGTGGACTGATAAGAAGTATTGTATGGAAAAAAAAATAGAACTCTGTCACTAGTGACAGTACAGTGTTAATGACACATGGCATGATAGATGTGGACAGATTGTGTATCACAAATTGCTATCGAGAGTTACCAGAAACACATTGTTCATTGTTCCTTTTTTTTTTTTTTTAAATAATGACAGTTTAACGAACGCATTTACTGGGTGAGCGACTGGAAACAAACTTGATCTATCATTACCAGCAACTGTTGAGGCTTATTATTACATTAGGTGGGGCAGGTGTGTGTGCAAAGTATATAATGGAATCATTCGCAAAGGTTACAGAAGCAGTCATGGGTACACACGCATATGTCTAAAACTTCTCACATCTGCCATGCAGACATCCACACAGAACTTCACTTACAGTGTGCATTCCCTAAGAAAAGAATGAAGAAAATGATGTCTTGCAATTTAATACCATCTCATCTGTCTGCTACCTTGAGGGCATGCTTGCTTTGTAAAGCTTTTGCTTTTCCATTCCTCAGACTTAGGTTTGAAGTACGCAGCAACAGAGTTATTTTAGACATGTTGTGACATCTTGCAGAAGATGTAACTGAAAGAGAGCTGTAAGTCAGAACTGGAGGTAATTCAGGGGTTCTATGTCATAGGGAATGTTATGTTTTCAGTGGAACATTCTTTTTCTAGATTTTGGATGTCATCATAACATAATCATCCACTACTTTTGTAGATTTTGGATATGCACATTTCAAGCATGGAGCGTCTGGAGGGATAGGGCTGTGCCAGTTTCAAATATGAGTTTGTGGAGTTTACAATGGGTATTCTGTTATACATCTCCATTATAGGATACAAAACAGTAATCAATGTGTTTTTTAATTATAATGTTAACATTTTACAGGAAACACCTGTTAAAGCTGATATTTACAACATGTAAAATGTGTTTAAAAATATATATATATTTGTTGGTTTCTTCATCAACGGTCCAAAATAACTATTGTTGAATACAACATTTTCTGTTTACCATGAGCACAGACAAAGCACATTCTAAATCTCTGTGAATAGCATGTATGTGCTTGCCCAAATGTAAGGATGCAGACGTGCATTAATTTTTCATCTGTTCTTGTCAACATCTCCCCGGAGCCATACTGTATGTAAGATTTTGATGGGGGGGGGGGAGTGAGTCCTGAAATTGGAGACTTAATGGATCTCTTTTTAAGACCCGTTATAAATTAACAACATTTTCCTTTGAAATTGAAAATAAAGTATCTAGCAACTCTCACTAGACTCAGGTCAGAAAGTTAAACATGTCTGTATTGAACAGCTACCGTTTCTTGTCTATTAAAGTAAATTAGTATGTTAGTACTACAAACAAAAATAACATAATACGATGGCTACAAAGACTCCCAAGTAAGTTTGTAAAATGACATTTTTATTTTAAAAATCACACGAAAGTGGAACTTTCTCATAATTCATCCACTTCCCAGACAGGATCTTGTCCCTGGTGGTCTAACATAGTATATGACCTATCCTGAAATCAACCACACTGATTCAAAGTGCAGTCGGAATAACAGAAATTCAGGCATGGGTAATGACTTTACAATACTGTTTCGGTACGAAAATAACAACACACATGCACACACACATTAGCAGATGGTTTTATCAGCAGTGTTACAGCTGAAACGCTGAGACGCTAGGGATGGCTGTCCAGTTGTATTTAACGGTCGTACTTTAAATGAAGCAGGTTTAGCTTGGGGTCATCCTTCTGTTGTTGATATCTAATTAACAGACGTCTCTCCCAGAGGATGAATAGGTGTGCAAAACACCTTCCAGGCCTTGGCTACAGCTCTTTAACAGGAACAACACATGCCTTTTAGATGTCTTTTTGCCACCCATCATTTACTTCAGTGCTTTAGTCTCCCGACAGTCAACTTTTGGCCCACATAGATACCCCAGTACTGTAGTTGTTTCATGGGCTCGGAGGGTTATTCACTATCAAGGTAGTTTTGTAGCAATGGGTAACTTGGATTGGGCAATTAAGGATCTCTCACTATGCTTACTGAGCTAAGGTGTTAGGTGTAAAATTGAGAACACTGGGGACTCAAGTCCTCTGTTATCACTCAGTAGGCTTGACATGCAGCTACAGCTTCAGGATTTTCCACTCTACACTGCATCTCAACACTTCATGAGAGGGATGGGCCGCCAACTAATGTGATGCGGAGGTGCTTTAGCCTCCATACCAGAGACACTGACAGCAAAGAAGCCAGATTGTAAATATTATCAATCACCAGTGCCTTCGTATTCCTATATCTTGTTCCATTAAGAATTTATGGAGACAAAAGTGTCTTCAAAATTGCAGCTGTTTAAGAGTTTATTTGTCTGTGGCATTTCATGTAAAATACAGTACAATACAAAACAGATTACCCTTCCTGAGACCAGCAGCATGAAATGCATCTCTTCCAAGTGGCTGATGAGCTAATATAGTTTTTCCCAATTGTTTACACACGTTTGCTGAATCTTTGGCTCATTTTCCCAAAACTCAAAAAACAAAACCACAAACACAAAATGCAAAACTCTACAAATCTCTAGCAAAAGCAAACACTGCATTCAAAACTGTTTTATCTCTTTCCAAAATGTTTTTTTGCATCAAAATGACACACACATGCGTCATATGAATAGATCTGTCTACCAACCAACAACACACTGATGTGCTCAACACAAAACACTACTATGAATATCCCATCAGTAGGTTTATGCCTTTTGCATTTTCAGTGTTACACTGTAGCCGGTTGTAGAAAATTGTCACAGTAATGTATACCTACTCAAATATATATATAAATAAACACACACAAATGCAATACAGTAACAAAAACATTGTCATTTATTTCCAAAATGCAGTATTTTTGAACACTTGTGTTTTGTATGTAACACTTTCCATACCCAACAGGAGAAAACCATGAAAAACATTCAGTAAGATAAAGGGTTTTCTGTACAAAAATAAAAAATGAAAGTGGCTCATTCTTTCAGAACTCTAAACACAAAAAGACAAAAACACATGCAAAATGTAAGACAAAAGAAATTAGACTGCATCCCACCTCCTATTTTGGTCTGGCCACAGCACCTCATCCACATCACAGGTGATGTTGTCCCTGGCTAAACAGCAGGGAAAGAATTTTCTGGAGTGACGGATCCAGCCGCCGAAAGCCCCTGCATCAACTTCACCACATGCTTCCTCCATTGCCTGGAGAAGAGGCATGCATGGGAGGGGATGGCGGTCATACACCTTCCATCGCCATGCCAAAAAAAACTCTTCAATTGGGTTTAGGAATGGGGAATATGGTGGGAGGTATAGAACAATAAATTGTGGGTGGTTGATGAACCAGTTGCGGACCAGAGCAGCCCGGTGGAAACTGACGTTGTCCCAGATGACAACATACCTGGGCTGCTCTGGTCCACCCCTCTGTTCGGCTGGAATGAGGATGCCATGTAGTGTGTCCAGGAATGTGATGAGAAGGGCGGTGTTGTAGGGACCAAGGTTGGCATGGTGATGGAGGACGCCTTGCTGGCTAACGGCTGCGCACATGGTGATATTCCCTCCACGCTGTCCAGGGACATTCACAATGGCACGGTGGCCAATAATGTTCCGTCCCCGTCCCCTTCTTTTGGCTAGGTTGAAGCCAGCCTCGTCAATGTAAATATAAACGTGCTGAATTGCAGCGGCATCCAGCTCCAAGACTCTCTGAAACAGACAAGACAATATGTGAAATAGACCTAGAGCAGTCAATATGGTGAGGCACAATACACTGGATTACAGTACTGTAATGTGTCTATACAGTGCTGATATGATAGTAAATTCACAGTATAGTACTTACTTGCACATATTCATAGCGCTGTTCTTTAACCCTCTCTGAGTTTCGCTCAAATGGCACCCTGTAGACCTGTTTCATCTGGATTCGGTTGCGCTGTAATACACGGTCCAATGTAGACAAGCCCACCTGGTGAATGTTATTGAATATTGTGTTGTCTGCAATTATGTGGTTCTGGATTTTTCGTAGTCTAATGGTATTGTTTGCCACCACCATGTTCACAATAGCGGTCTCCTGTTCTGGTGTGAACAGCCGGTGTCTTCCACCATGGCCTGGCCGTCTCTCAGTTCTGCAGAAGATCCACAAATATGACATGATTGGTTACAGTAAGCTAAAATAATCTATTTTCTTTCAATATGAAATGACATTACTGTAACATTGACCAACAATCACTGAGTAACATAGGTCTACTGATATGTCAGACTGCAGTATACTGCAGTATACATACATAAAGAGCATAGTGTAGATGGTAGGTAACTTACCAGTTCTCATTTCTGAATGTACGGATGATAGATGCAACCGTGTAGCGGCTCAGGTTGGGCTGAACTCTCTGCCCAGCCTTCCTCATACTCAATCCATGGTTGAGCACATGGTCAACTAATGTGGCCCTGATCTCATCTGAGACAACTCTCCTTCCTCGTCCTCCTCTTCCTCCTCTTACTGTCACTCCTTGACCTCTAGCTCTTGCTTCACCATTGACTTCCATTTTCCTCCAAAACAGGAGAGCTCATCTGTGGCCTTTTCTAGTGCTAAAGCTCTGATTTCTAAGTGAACAATTCAGCAACTAGTGTTTACACCTGTGAGGAGTGGGTGTTGCCAATTGGTGTATAGAGCTTGGCATTGTGATTGGCATTGCTTTCCAAAGGGACTACAGAGACTTTAATTTTTAATGTTGTGCCTAATGTAGAGAACTGTGTGTAGTGTTTTGCAAAAAGTGTGATATAGAATTGGAAACTGTGTGTAAAGCAGGAATTGTGCTTGCAATTTTGCAGACTTGGTTTAGGGATTTGGTACATGATTTTCAGGTTTCGGTGATTGCGTTTCAAGTTCCAGTTTTAGTGTGTAAACAATTGGGAAAAACTGTAATACAGATATCATAAGACACAGACTTACCTCTCGATTACAGATCTTGCTCTTTAGTTGAATGGTATGACATTCGTCTTTGAACCTGAAGGAAGTGAAAGAGCGAGCCTCCTGGCTTCCCTTAACAGATACTCAGCACTTGAGGATCGCACTTCCTAACTGCCTCCTCATCGCTCCCTCACAGGTGCTTTAATGTCTGACAGACCCAACCCTGTGTCAATCAGTGCCATTGACACAACAAGGCAGCTCTGCCACAGACATAATTACAGCTGGAAGCTCCCTGTTACCTCCGTGGCCCTTAAAATTACCTGCAGAGGAGTGGGCAACTCCCCAAATCCTCCAAGACCTGCCTATTTATTAACAAGTGACTATAACAAAATGAGGGCTTCTCCCCAGCCATCCAACACTTTGCTACTCCTCCAGCCTGTGATATAGAGAATTATTTGTAAAAATAGAAAAACTGACTACTGAACATACTGAACGTTTTGTATCTGGCTAACAAATTTAGTGTTTTAATGGACAATCCAGTTGGTCTTTTTATATGTTTATCTTTTTAACATGTGAGTTGTTCCTTCCCAGTTCTCTTGAATACAAGCTAGACTGCAGTATCCCCCGCACTTGGATCTACTTCTGCAGTCTAGCTTGTATTCAAGAGAACTGGGAAGGAACAACTCACATGTTAAAAAGATAAACATATAAAAAGACCAACTGGATTGTCCATTAAAACACTAAATTTGTTAGCCAGATACAAAACGTTCAGTATGTTCAGTAGTCAGTTTTTCTATTTTTACAAATAATTCTCTATATCACAGGCTGGAGGAGTAGCAAAGTGTTGGATGGCTGGGGAGAAGCCCTCATTTTGTTATAGTCACTTGTTAATAAATAGGCAGGTCTTGGAGGATTTGGGGAGTTGCCCACTCCTCTGCAGGTAATTTTAAGGGCCACGGAGGTAACAGGGAGCTTCCAGCTGTAATTATGTCTGTGGCAGAGCTGCCTTGTTGTGTCAATGGCACTGATTGACACAGGGTTGGGTCTGTCAGACATTAAAGCACCTGTGAGGGAGCGATGAGGAGGCAGTTAGGAAGTGCGATCCTCAAGTGCTGAGTATCTGTTAAGGGAGAAAAAAAGGGAAGCCAGGCGGTCGCTGCTTTCACTTCCTCATGGTTCAAAGACGAACATCTTACCATTCAACTAAAGAGCAAGATCTGTAATCGAGAGGTAAGTCTGTGTCTTATGATATCTGTATTACAGTTTTTCCCAATTGTTTACACAGTAAAATTGGAACTTGAAACGCAATCATCGAAACCTGAAACTCATGTACCAAATACCTAAACCAAATCTGCAAACTTGCAAGCACAATTCCTGCTTTACACACAGTTTCCAATTCTATATCACACTTTTTGCAAAACACTACCCACAGTTCTCTACATTAGGCACAACATTCAAAATTAAAGTCTCTATAGTCCCTTTGGAAAGCAATGCCAATCACAATGCCAAGCTCTATACACCAATTGGCAACACCCACTCCTCACAGGTGTAAACACTAGTTGCTGAATTGTTCACTTAGAAATCAGAGCTTTAGCACTAGAAAAGGCCACAGATGAGCTCTCCTGTTTTGGAGGAAAATGGAAGTCAGTGGTGAAGCAAGAGCTAGAGGTCAAGGAGTGACAGTAAGAGGAGGAAGAGGAGGACGAGGAAGGAGAGTTGTCTCAGATGAGATCAGGGCCACATTAGTTGACCATGTGCTCAACCATGGATTGAGTAGGAGGGAGGCTGGGCAGAGAGTTCAGCCCAACCTGAGCCGCTACATGGTTGCATCTATCATCCGTATATTCAGAAATGAGAACCGGTAAGTTACCTACCATCTACGCTATGCTCTTTATGTATGTATACTGTAGTATACTGCAGTCCGACATATCAGTAGGTCTATGTTACTCAGTGATTGTTGGTCAGTGTTAGAGTAATGTCATTTCATATTGAAAGAAAATAGTTTATTTTAGCTTACTGTAACCAATCATGTCATATTTGTGGATCTTCTGCAGAACTGAGAGACGGCCAGGCCATGGTGGAAGACACCGGCTGTTCACACCAGAACAGGAGACCGCTATTGTGAACATGGTGGTGGCAAACAATACCATTAGACTACGAGAAATCCAGAACCACATAGTTGCAGACAACACAATATTCAATAACATTCACCAGGTGGGCTTGTCTACATTGGACCGTGTATTACAGCGCAACCAAATCCAGATGAAACAGGTCTACAGGGTGCCATTTGAGCGAAACTCAGAGAGGGTTAAAGAACAGCGCTATGAATATGTGCAAGTAAGTACTATACTGTGAATTTACTATCATTTCAGCACTGTATAGACACATTACAGTACTGTAATCCAGTGTATTGTGCCTCACCATATTGACTGCTCTAGGTCTATTTCATATATTGTCTTGTCTGTTTCAGAGAGTCTTGGAGCTGGATGCCGCTGCAATTCAGCACGTTTATATTTACATTGACGAGGCTGGCTTCAACCTAGCCAAAAGAAGGGGACGGGGACGGAACATTATTGGCCACCGTGCCATTGTGAATGTCCCTGGACAGCGTGGAGGGAATATCACCATGTGCGCAGCCGTTAGCCAGCAAGGCGTCCTCCATCACCATGCCAATCTTGGTCCCTACAACACCGCCCTTCTCATCACATTCCTGGACACACTACATGGCATCCTCATTCCAGCCGAACAGAGGGGTGGACCAGAGCAGCCCAGGTATGTTGTCATCTGGGACAACGTCAGTTTCCACCGGGCTGCTCTGGTCCGCAACTGGTTCATCAACCACCCACAATTTATTGTTCTATACCTCCCACCATATTCCCCATTCCTAAACCCAATTGAAGATTTTTTTTTGGCATGGCGATGGAAGGTGTATGACCGCCATCCCCTCCCATGCATGCCTCTTCTCCAGGCAATGGAGGATGCATGTGGTGAAGTTGATGCAGGGGCTTTCGGCGGATGGATCCGTCACTCCAGAAGATTCTTTCCCCACTGTTTAGCCAGGGACAACATCGCTTGTGATGTAGATGAGGTGCTGTGGCCAGACCAAAATAGGAGGTGGGATGCAGTCTAATTTCTTTTGTCTTACATTTTGCATGTGTTTTTGTCTTTTTGTGTTTAGAGTTTTGAAAGAATGAGCCACTTTCATTTTTTATTTTTGTACAGAAAACCCTTTATTTTACTGAATGTTTTTCCTGGTTTTCTCCTGTTGGGTATGGAAAGTGTTACATACAAAACACAAGTGTTCAAAAATACTGCATTTTGGAAATAAATGACAACGTTGTTGTTACTGTATTGCATTTGTGTGTGTTTATTTATATATATTTGAGTAGGTGTACATTACTGTGACAATTTTTTACAACCGGCTACAATGTAACACTGAAAATGCAAAAGGCATAAACCTACTGATGGGATATTCATAGTAGTGTTTTGTGTTGAGCACATCAGTGTGTTGTTGGTTGGTAGACAGGTCTATTCATATGACGCGTGTGTGTGTCATTTTAATGGAAAAAAACATTTTGGAAAGAGATAAAGTTTTGAATGCAGTGTTTGCTTTTGCTAGAGATTTGTAGAGTTTTGCATTTTGTGTTTTGTGTTTAGAGTTTTGGGAAAATGAGCCAAAGATTCAGCAAACGTGTGTAAACAATTGGGAAAAACTATATTAGCTCATCAGCCACTTGGAAGAGATGCATTTCATGCTGCTGGTCTCAGGAAGGGTAATCTGTTTTGTATTGTACTGTATTTTACATGAAATGCCACAGACAAATAAACTCTTAAACAGCTGCAATTTTGAAGACACTTTTGTCTCCATAAATTCTTAATGGAACAAGATATAGGAATACGAAGGCACTGGTGATTGATAATATTTACAATCTGGCTTCTTTGCTGTCAGTGTCTCTGGTATGGAGGCTAAAGCACCTCCGCATCACATTAGTTGGCGGCCCATCCCTCTCATGAAGTGTTGAGATGCAGTGTAGAGTGGAAAATCCTGAAGCTGTAGCTGCATGTCAAGCCTACTGAGTGATAACAGAGGACTTGAGTCCCCAGTGTTCTCAATTTTACACCTAACACCTTAGCTCAGTAAGCATAGTGAGAGATCCTTAATTGCCCAATCCAAGTTACCCATTGCTACAAAACTACCTTGATAGTGAATAACCCTCCGAGCCCATGAAACAACTACAGTACTGGGGTATCTATGTGGGCCAAAAGTTGACTGTCGGGAGACTAAAGCACTGAAGTAAATGATGGGTGGCAAAAAGACATCTAAAAGGCATGTGTTGTTCCTGTTAAAGAGCTGTAGCCAAGGCCTGGAAGGTGTTTTGCACACCTATTCATCCTCTGGGAGAGACGTCTGTTAATTAGATATCAACAACAGAAGGATGACCCCAAGCTAAACCTGCTTCATTTAAAGTACGACCGTTAAATACAACTGGACAGCCATCCCTAGCGTCTCAGCGTTTCAGCTGTAACACTGCTGATAAAACCATCTGCTAATGTGTGTGTGCATGTGTGTTGTTATTTTCGTACCGAAACAGTATTGTAAAGTCATTACCCATGCCTGAATTTCTGTTATTCCGACTGCACTTTGAATCAGTGTGGTTGATTTCAGGATAGGTCATATACTATGTTAGACCACCAGGGACAAGATCCTGTCTGGGAAGTGGATGAATTATGAGAAAGTTCCACTTTCGTGTGATTTTTAAAATAAAAATGTCATTTTACAAACTTACTTGGGAGTCTTTGTAGCCATCGTATTATGTTATTTTTGTTTGTAGTACTAACATACTAATTTACTTTAATAGACAAGAAACGGTAGCTGTTCAATACAGACATGTTTAACTTTCTGACCTGAGTCTAGTGAGAGTTGCTAGATACTTTATTTTCAATTTCAAAGGAAAATGTTGTTAATTTATAACGGGTCTTAAAAAGAGATCCATTAAGTCTCCAATTTCAGGACTCACTCCCCCCCCCCCATCAAAATCTTACATACAGTATGGCTCCGGGGAGATGTTGACAAGAACAGATGAAAAATTAATGCACGTCTGCATCCTTACATTTGGGCAAGCACATACATGCTATTCACAGAGATTTAGAATGTGCTTTGTCTGTGCTCATGGTAAACAGAAAATGTTGTATTCAACAATAGTTATTTTGGACCGTTGATGAAGAAACCAACAAATATATATATATTTTTAAACACATTTTACATGTTGTAAATATCAGCTTTAACAGGTGTTTCCTGTAAAATGTTAACATTATAATTAAAAAACACATTGATTACTGTTTTGTATCCTATAATGGAGATGTATAACAGAATACCCATTGTAAACTCCACAAACTCATATTTGAAACTGGCACAGCCCTATCCCTCCAGACGCTCCATGCTTGAAATGTGCATATCCAAAATCTACAAAAGTAGTGGATGATTATGTTATGATGACATCCAAAATCTAGAAAAAGAATGTTCCACTGAAAACATAACATTCCCTATGACATAGAACCCCTGAATTACCTCCAGTTCTGACTTACAGCTCTCTTTCAGTTACATCTTCTGCAAGATGTCACAACATGTCTAAAATAACTCTGTTGCTGCGTACTTCAAACCTAAGTCTGAGGAATGGAAAAGCAAAAGCTTTACAAAGCAAGCATGCCCTCAAGGTAGCAGACAGATGAGATGGTATTAAATTGCAAGACATCATTTTCTTCATTCTTTTCTTAGGGAATGCACACTGTAAGTGAAGTTCTGTGTGGATGTCTGCATGGCAGATGTGAGAAGTTTTAGACATATGCGTGTGTACCCATGACTGCTTCTGTAACCTTTGCGAATGATTCCATTATATACTTTGCACACACACCTGCCCCACCTAATGTAATAATAAGCCTCAACAGTTGCTGGTAATGATAGATCAAGTTTGTTTCCAGTCGCTCACCCAGTAAATGCGTTCGTTAAACTGTCATTATTTAAAAAAAAAAAAAAGAACAATGTGTTTCTGGTAACTCTCGATAGCAATTTGTGATACACAATCTGTCCACATCTATCATGCCATGTGTCATTAACACTGTACTGTCACTAGTGACAGAGTTCTATTTTTTTTTCCATACAATACTTCTTATCAGTCCACTCACATGGGTCATAAAAGCTAATACATTCATTTAGTGAATTCTACCTTGAAAGGCAGGGCTTTTTTTTGCTGTTTCTGTCTTCATATTTGGGTTAAGAACCAGATTTTATATACATATGTGTGAGAGTGTGTGTGTGTGTGTTGTGTGTGTGTGTGCGCGTGTGCGTGCGAGCTGTGTGTGTGTGTGTGGTGTGTGTGGTGTGTGTGTGTGTGTGTGTGTGTATACAAAGAATGAGACTCAATCAGTTAAATTAAAGAGAAATCAGGCAGCCCTGGGTTTCAATTAAAGATATAACACAACACAGTACAGTTGGATTACTATGACGTCATCAAGGAACAATATTAAACCCCAAGATAAGACCAGGCAATGCGAGTAACCTTGTGCAAATAATATTAATCCTACAGTAGATAAAAAGGATCAGACACATTCAGCTGCATTGCCTGACTGCACAATAATCAAAATAAGCCATATGACAGGAACAAGCAGCTCGTCTGGATGAGTGAGAATGTGTGTACTGTATATTTCAGAAGATCAACCACATGAGCCACTATGGGTCTATGGTTCCCTGAGCTGATCTTCTACATCATGCTATGTGATGAGAGGGTTTAGTGCAAGCCTGGGACCTTAGACACTGCAGCAATCAGTTTGGATGAACCCTCACCCTGAGAAGTCTTTTGCTTTACATTGTTTGGAGATGTCAAGGCGTTTAAATGACAGGTACAGATCTGGTAAAAGATGTTTTATAACTGTCAGAAGAACTGGAATATATACTGTGCAATCAACTTAACAAACACCTTAAGCCAAACACAGAACAGAACAATTGCATAAACATTTTTATTTTATTTTTTTGCATGTGCCAGATTTTGCCTTAGAGTTCTCCTCCCTAACCTGTGACTGTTTGAGATGTAAAGTTGTTTCAAAAAAGCTTTTTTTTTAATCCAGGTCCTCTGCGGATTTTTACATTACCCTGTAGTAATAGCTTTTACATCTAAAAAGCATCCTTCAAAATGTTGTGTTTATAGGCAAAGCCAAACAATTACTGGATCTAATATAATATGTATTTATTGCTAAACTCCACATTGAAAATAACATTATATGCACCTGCTACTTATAGCATTTCCTGATAAATAAAATCACTATTGCCACGGACAAACAAAAAATCAAGCAAACGTTTTATTTGATCTAACAAAGTGTACACTTATTATATTTTAATAAATTTTAACAAAATGAATCAAAAACGTGATGAAAGCAGTTGCATTTTTTATTTTGTAAAAATCTGTTTATACGATAATGCTCATATATTAACGTTATAATTATGCCTTTACCTCCACTGGCACGCCGTGTGTAAAAGGGTGGACATCACATTACACACATAGCGACATCGATATTAGGACATTTTTAAAAGCAACATGTTTTTATTTTATTTTAAACAAACATACACAATTGCACCTGGCAGTAACTGAGGGGGGGTTATGGTGGGGTGGAGTGGGGGGTGTTAAAATTAGTTTTTAAAAAATGTATAATGTTTCGTTTCTCATAAGTTGAAATATTTAGCTTTGTGTTTTCTATATAAAAAAAGTTTACCTTCCCGCTGGCATTTACTGTTTGTTGCTTGACAACCAAAAGTCACTGTACATGCAGCCGTGACATAACAACAGACCGCGCACTGACTTTCCCATGCCGCGTTCGTCGTGAACAATGGTCTGCGGCGACACAGAGTGACACGTAAAGAGGCAGCATGCGCATCAATTTCAGTGTGAACACCCCTTAGTAAATTACCATTAATATGAAACCTGGGCCTGCCTGAGTGAACAGAGTCGCTTGATCTGGGGTGGAACTGAAGACAAGGCAACTCTTACGTCCTGATCCACCCGCAGGTGCTCCCATGAAACTGCACGGTGGCCTATTCCGATAGAAAGGTGAACAGCGTCGCTTGATCTGGGTGGAAACTTGAGTCACTCCCTGTATGCTCCCTACTGGTATGGTAGTTACATGTTAGTACACTACAGTATTGTTTGTGTGTGTGGGTTTTATTTTTTTTTTTGTGTTAACGTTGTTTTCCTTCACAGTCAAAAATCACTCCCAATGCACTGACTCGGGTTGTCATGGGCGACCACGCAAAGCATAAGTTAATACGGTTGGTCCTGCGTTACGGGTGTGTTGTATTGACGAGTTTTGCTGGAAACAGAAATTTCACGGAACACTTGAGCAGCCCTGGCGGCACACCATTTGGGAACCTCTGATTTACAGTCATATGAATACAACTCTTAGGGGTAGATGTACTAAAGTGTTGCGACTGTCACAATATTCACAAACGAGTCAGAAGTCTAGGGTGAAATGTACTAAACAAGCACAGTGCTATTTGCGACTTTTTAGGGAATGATTTGTGGCAGCAGTTTTTCTTTGCGATTCAGCCTCAGATGAAGGTTAGGGAGTAATTATGGGCATTCCTGCATACATTTGCAAAAAAAGGGGGTGGCGGTAGTGCAAATGAGGGTTCTCAAATATTGTAATGAGATGTACTAAAGTTGCTGGCAATTGAGACACTTACAATTGCATTAATTTGATAAATACATTTTGAAAGCATGTTTTAAACAGTCACAATTGTTAAACCCGTCAATTCCCGAGTCGGCTCTTTCTTGGGGGGGGGGTTTTTTGCATTTTGATGCAAACAATTTCTAGTCCATGATTTGCAAACACTCAAGTACCTTATTTTCACGAAAGTCAGGGTGTACTTACAAGCCTTGAAAACAAATTTCTATGACATTTCTGGTTTCCCCAGCGTGTTGGGAGCAATAGACTGCACACTTGTGCCTCTAACCCCTCCAGCTCATTCTGATCATCTGTATAGGACCATGATCTAATGTACGTTAATTGTCTAGGTTACTAAGCAGGCCAAGTTAAAAAATAATAATAATAAAAAAAAAAAAAAAGATACATTATTGATTAAAGTTAAAAGCACTTTATTCACGTTGTAAAAACCAACTGTGTACGCGCAGTAGCATAATTTATTTTAGTGTCCTATGCTAAAGTAAAAAGAAAGCGTGCTCCCGCAGTACTCTGATTTACTACTGAACTGTATACGGTATGCCTACCTACAGATTATATTTTTGGCATATGTAATTTGTACCAGACCCAAAACATACGAGTGTTCTTTCAGCACAATGATTTACATTTTAATGCATTCTCACGTAATAAATGATATGTGGGGTCGCACTCTTTTGGTATTGTATTACCTAAGCCCACACCCCTAATGATTACAGCCTGGTTGTCCAGGGCCACATCGCCTCCGGATGGCTATAATACTTTGTCGAAAAACCCGCACTTCCACCCCGGGTGATGTCTTAAGACTACCTAATTTACGGAAAGTAACATTATAGTATATAATTAAAATAGGTAAAATGAATACAAAACAGAATGCATTCTATAGATGATGTTTGCATTTAACAAAAACAATGTTAATTTGATTCTTGCACCCTTGCATGCAGCAAACCACAACCCAATCTCCCGCTATTTATTAACAATGTCGCATGACTATCGCAATGTTTAATGCTAGAGTCTCGCTAAGAAGGCACAATAAATGTTTAAATGAGTACATTGTGACTCTCTTCATTAACATTTTCTCTTAGAACAAACGACAAAATGTATACTTTGCTAATTGTTGCAACAGAAATGCAAATTGCTGTATGTTTGCACTGCGATTGGCCCATCTTAGTACACCTACCCCTTAGTTGCTACTGGATTTTAGGCAAGCACCTGGGGAATTTAAATTAATGATTCCTATTCATAAAGTATTTCTCCACCCTGTGTTTTTTGTTTATTTTTAAGTTTGAGGGAGGGCACACCAGTACAATATAAAAAATGTGAGACAGGTTACAGCAGCTCTCTGTCCTGCCTTTGGTACATCTGCCTGTGCCAGAAAACTCAGCACTAAATTCCTAGTGCCTGCTGCCAAACCCACAGCTAAAAAGAACATATCTTCATTTAGGGCACATGCATCTACTTGTGTCTTGGCTTTACATGAGCAATAGCACTTGAAAAAGTGTCTGTATAGGGCTGAAGCTTTTGTTGCTGGACCATCAAGTTACAGTGCTGCTACTGTGAGTGCAAGCAGCTGGAGCCTCTTTCCCTATTTCCAGCCTGTGTCACAGCCAATGCAACAGAAAAACAAAGTTTCTTTCAATCACCTCAATCATTTTCACATCAAAGTAAAAAACCTGTATTCGAATAAGCTGTTATTAAAATAACTTGAAACGACAAGCACTGCATGCTTACACGGGATGTTTAACAAAAGGTGCACATACTGCAGTTCTACCAAAAAAAATTAAGAAAGAAGTTTCTGCATTCTGAAGTGAACAGAAAGAGAAAGAACTGGTAACCTTGTGTTTAACAGTGCTGGGACAAACACAGAATGGTCATGTTCGGATATTCGTTTAAAATTCAGACAATTATTCTAATGTTTGGTCATTTGCAAAACGTTATCAAAGACATTATAAGTAACACTGTATTAAAGAAGAAAATAGAAAACTATCCCAGAAATAAAAATAGGTTGTGAAGGCCTTACTTTACCCAAGTGAATTAACCACAAAACAAAGGACGCCATTCAGTAGAGTATTGCGTTGTCGCAATATACAAAGTGGCCATGGATGCATTTTCAAAAAGTAATAACTTTACTTTTTAACTTGAAACTTCAAATGAAGTAAGTGTGTAAAGGGGGGGAGGGTTGTACAATGAAAAAGCAACACTATTTACTCATAACAAAAAATTAGGACCACAAGCTAAAAGAAAAACTATACCTTGATCATTACATGAAACATTTTCTTTACAAGTTGGAATAACATAGCTGATCGGTATTATATAACAGAGAGAAAATACTGATTGACTTGCTTCCTAAATCTGAAGCAGCATCACTGACTTTAGGTAGAGATTACTATTTGGCAGTTTGTGTTCCATGCGCATACTAGTGTGGAATTTAAAATTCTGATAAAAAAAACATCACAATTTTAAATAGGGGACCAAGTGTGGCTGTGTTGATCGTCTGTTTTTTAATATATACAAATCTTACACTTTTCCTTGGTAATTTAGAAACTGTCCAGGGTCTGTTCTTGGGCCTCTTCTCTTCAACATCTATATGCTTCCCTTGGATCACCTCATCCACCAACACAACCTCACGTTTCACTCCTATGCTGACGACACCCAACTCTACTTAAAACTCGACCCTGGATGTCCCTCTCCCACTAGCAAATCTGAACTCCTTCTAAGAGGATCTAAAACCTAGACTTATATATCCCAATATAGCTGCTCCGAACCTCGGAAACTGTCTGCTGCTGCTTCCCCCACAGTACGAAGCCTTGGTATACTTCTTGACAACAACCTCTCCTTTGATGCCCACATCTCATCCGTGTTCAAACCTTCCTTCAACCACCTTTTAACATCTCATCAACTCTCGAGACCCACTTGTTCTCTCTTGCTTTCCTTGATCTTTAAGCCTGATATCTGCCTGTCTTTGCTACTTCTGATTTTTTACTGTAACTTATTCTCATGATTCTATGACATACACATACTGTTGTGTCTCTGCTAGTCTGCTAGCAATTATGGCATACGCATCCACAATGTTTTAGAATCTTCACATCCTAGCCTTGTATTTAATGTACTATGCCCTGTATTTCACTGCATTTAATGTATTATGCATTGTTTTTTTATTGTATCTTGTAAAGTGCTTTGTGATAGTGGTCCACTATAAAAGGCACAGTATAAAATAAAGATTGATTGATAAATCAGTGGAAGGCATAACACATTGTGATAGTATTGGAAGGTATTATTGGTGAGGAAGGGTGTGGGAGGGAAGTGGGCGGAGCTTACGGAAGGACCAGAATTGACGTTCAGTCCTGGAGCCCTGTACCAGCAATGGTATCTGGGCAGGATTTTATTTAAACACACAACGAAAATAAACAATCTTGTATCAGAAAACAAACAAAGAAAAATACCTGGAATATCAGCAATGGTAAAGTCAGGTTTAAAATAAAAATGATAAACAAAAATGCTACTGTTACACAAAAACAACAACAAAAAAAGCAGAGGGTTTCTCCGTGCTGCTGTAG